>NC_034603.1:26300160-26306126 GCF_900095145.1 Mus pahari | reverse complement strand
CACACACACACACACACACACACACACACACACACACACACACACCAGAGAACTACGTGCATAACATTTGTTGAGTATTTAAAAATTCCGAGGGGATGGTGGTAGAGAAAGATCTTGCCCTCTTTACTCTCAGAGAGGAACTAACTGGTCAGGAAAACCGCCCAACCAAGACCAAGACCATCTGGAAGGCAGCACCTCCGCCGACTGGCCAAGGATAAGCAAACACAACCCACTGGTTGTAGAGAACTAGAAAGAAAACCTGAAAGCTAACATTAGAGAAACTGATAAAAATACAAATGAAATGTGCGGGCTGTTGAGGCCTACTCCTTTTAGCATAACTATAGCCATTTTATATTTAGTTTCTGTTTTGTTCATAAGGTGAAATTAAGTTCAGGTTCTCAGACTCCTCTTCCCAGAAGTAATTATCCATAGCTGACCCTGAGAACATTCTCCTAAAAAGTCATAACAACACTATGGTTGTATTATTTATGCTCTGTTATCTCAGTGCTCTGAAGCTCCCCTGTTCATCACTCATCCACCACCCCTCTTACCTCACTTAGGGCCAATCAGCTTGAAGATTAACTGATAATACTTTGTCTAGTTAGCCAAAATGTAGTGCTGCCTCCTCCACCCTTGCCTTCTGAACTTCTGAACTTGGTTTTTCCTATTAAAAGCCTGCCCTAAGAACAGACTAGTACCACAATTAGGCCTCCTAGTCCTTTTTTGTGGTCCTTATTAATCAGTCGTGGTATATGTGTATTCATGGCATATAAACTGTCCTTGCTTAACTGAGATTGGTGTTCCTATGGTTGGTGTGGTGATTCCTGAACCTCCAACATTGGCCAATGATACCGTTCCAATGCTCATTTCCTCTTCGGTGCTGTATTGAGGTGATATGAGATGCAGACCTAAAGAGAACCTAACATGATGGCTAACTTTAATTGTCAACTTGACACAACCTAGACTCACTTGGAAAGGGAATGTCAATAAGGGGTCATCTATATTGGGTTGGTCAGTCTGTGGGTATGTCTAAGAGAGATTGTCTTGATTGAGTCAATTGATGGGGGAAGACCCAACCCACCATAGATGGCACCATATTCTAGGAGGGGAGTTTTGAGCTAAGAGTGGAGAAACTGAACTGAGTATAAGCAAGCAATAAAGTAAGGTGCATGCATACATTTCTCTCTGCTTTTGATTATAGATGTGGTAGACCAGCTGTCTGAAGTGCCTGCCCTGCAGTAATGGGCCATAACTTGGAACTGTGATCTGAAACAAATTCTTCCTCTCCTAAGTTGTTCCTTTTGTCAGAATATTTTATCACAGAAACAGAAATTAAACTTGAGCAACAATCTATACTGAGGAAGTGGCTTTGTTGCTGTAGTAGATTTGACTATATAGCTTTTATGCTTTGGACTGATATAGAAAAAAAATGAAAGCATTTGGCACATTGGGCTAGAAAAGCCACTGGATAATGGAAGCAGAGAAATGAGACATTTTAGTGGCAACTTGGAAGATAAAAAATTCTGTAAGAAACATATGCAGTTGAGACCCAGATCATGGATTTTAGAGAATATCTAAGACTCTATCAGGAATAGAATGCAGTCATTCTGTGTGGCTAAGAATCTGTGTATGTGCTGGTCAAATTGGGACTGAAAAAGCAGCTATGATGATCATAGAAATCAACACCACTGAAATGAATATCTTAGCTTCAATGAACAAAGAAAAGTATTTCCTCAGGGTCAGCACACATATCCTGATGTGTGTGTGTGTGTGTGTGTGTGTGTGTGTGTGTGTGTGTGTGTGTGTTCCAAGAGAGACAGGCCACATCTCAAGCTGGTGGCAGATCTTGGAGATATAAGTACCATCCATATGGTACCGGTTATGAAATCATAAAAGATAACAAGATTTAGGGTGTCGTGGAGAGGAGCTGAGGAGATGCTAAGGCCATGTAAACCTGCTGGTATAGAGTTGAGCTACCCTAAAAACAGAAGCTGCATGTGTTGCAGGTGTCAGAGCTGGATGGGTGGGGCCTCCTAAGTCCTTCAGAGCAAAAATTACATTAGGAGCTTCAGATACCAGACATTGGACCCACAAGATCTGGAATGTGCCCTACTGGGTTTTTTAGTTTATTTGTATCTAATTGTATAACAGGACCCAAGACTTTTGTAGATCCCAAGACCTTCATACAACTGATGCCATATTTGAGACACCATTCTGACCTTAGAACCTAGCATGTAGGTTCCAACCCCTGACAAAATGGGAACAAAGACCTAGCCAGGATCTGGGAAAGCCCCTAAATGTACCAACCTTGCTTTTTTTGGCTCCTGTAATTTTGCTTCTTCCTAACCAAAGTGTGTCAACCAGGATGTGGGTTTTGTGCATAAACGGAAAAGAACAGGAGGCTTAGGGCTACCCGTTTTGAGCAAGTTCCCCTTGTAATCCTCCAGCCGGCAAGTGAGGGCTTTCTGTTGGCTTTAGGAGTTCAGGTTCTTTAAATGAGTCGCCTCATGACATTCTGGAGACCCCAGCAAGATTCCCAGGGACACTAGGGCCTCAGTTCCCCTGGGCTGATTGCACAAACGACCGGCATTTCCTAGGGAGTATGCACCCTGAGACCTTCCAGAACCCCAGGAACCTCTCCCACTTCTGCTCTAGATGTCTCCACCCTAAACAGGAAGCTACAGAAAGTCACCTGGATCTGTCCTCTCTGGAGGTGAGTCTGTTTCTGACACCTTCTGCACAGGGCACTGCTACATCCACTCCAGTAGTGACACATATGACAGGCCAAAAGCCTGGATGCAGTCCTGAGGCAAAAAGTTCACGGAAAATTAGTCTCCTGGAACTGTGGCATCCCATAGCACGTATGCTCCAAACTTGTCCTTGCGAANGGATCTGTGTGCTTTCTTTCAGTATTGTTTTATTATAGGTGTCTCCAAGCAATGACTTGCCAAATACCTAAGCAAAATTGAACTTTGCTTCCTGGCCTTCACCAATGCCCTAGGTAGTCCTTGAGCCAACCCGGAGCTTGGAATTCAGTAAGAATGTTACCTATTCAGTAACATTCAAATTCACTTCTAGTAAAGACAGTGAAACTAATTAGGCATTACAAAGAACAGAACTAAACTGCATGGTGGTGCAGGCCTTTAATCCCAGCACTCGGGAGGCAGAGGCAGGTGGATTTCTGAGTTCCAGGCCAGCCTGGTCTACAAAGTGAGTTTCAGAACAGCCAGAGCTATACAGAGAAACCCTGTCTCAAAAAAACAAAAACAAACAAACAAAAAAGAACAGAGCTAGAAAAGCTCAGGACTAGTCTGCATAGTAATTACTTAGGACAGTAGCCAAGTGCTCCCATATACAGGAATTTACAATGGTTTAGGAAGTAGACCGGGCTGTGGTCTCAGAGTATTGCATTATTCATGAGAAGGTTAGCTAGAGCAGACCTCCCTAATTAGAACCATGACTTGGACATGAAAACCCTTGCTCCAGGAGTGTAAAGACCTCACACCTGGCTTCTAAGAATATAGCTAACCTTAGATAGAGCTGACTTTGTCTCAGTTGTTTTATTGTCCAGTTCCTGCCAGTCTTTGTGTTTGCATTCCTCTGTTTTGTGTAAGAGTCATTAAGCATCCTGTAACCTCATTTGTACCTTGCCAATGTGTCACCTAACTTCCCTATTTTCTTCTGTATAAAAAGTTTGATGCTCAATTTGACATTACCTTCAGATTCAGCTCACTCCCTTGTGTCGTGTCTGTTCGTCACCCCATTCTCGCCGACTCCATGCACACCAGCCAGAACCCCTGATTCCCGCGGATTGAGGGGGGCCGATTGAGCCCGGTCCATGGCAGGACACTTACAAAAGTCTGGACCCGGCCCTAGTTCCAGCATCTAGCATTCACATGAGACATCATCAGAGCCCCTTGTTTAAATCTGAGTGATGGTCACCTCTGGTTGTCCTTACTATGTGTCTTTCTGCATTTCCCTCTGTGTGTTTCTGTCAGATCTATTGGTTGAAGAAACAGATCTAAAACGGAAGAGGAAATGAGCCATTCTGGCATCATGGTGGATGCTGCTCCTGTGATAACACACAAATGTCTGTAACGCCTGTTCCAGATAATACGATTCCCTCTCGTGGTTTCGGCAGGCACTGGGGGGGGGGGGAGGTTACGTCATACACAGGCATGCTTTCAGGCAAACATCCACACACCCTCAGACATCACAAATACGGTAGGCCCACGTCTGTAAGCATCCTTTTGATGGACATTGTGGGATCAATTACTGATGGAATCTTGACAAGTGCAGCAGTAGCTGGGGGTCTATCGAGCAGCGAGCAGCAGGGAAGGAGAAGATCCCCTGTGAAGCCCTCACCCTGGGCACCAGGCAGAAATCTCTTTTTCATGGATTTCAGCTACTCCTTAGCAGACACCCTTTCACTGTGATGTAATTCCCTGCATTTTATGGACTCTACAAAAGGACAGTGTCATGGTTTCTTCATTCCTCAAATGGAAGCAACTAGGAGGCCTGAAACTGCAAAGACCACCACAGCCCTTTCTTCTAGTTGAAGCTCCAGAAATTGAAGACCCTTATGGACACCCATCATTCTCAATCAAAACAAGCCCCTTGGCATTTCTTCTCTTGTGGCAACTTAAGAAGTTTTACACACACACACACACACACACACACACACACACACACACACACACACACACACACACACACACACACACACACACACACACACACACACACACAATCACTAGGCCAGCAATGCCTCAGAGTCTGCATCTTTCCTTCACAAAAATGTATCATTGCCATTTCCCAGCAACGGTGGAGAACGCTGCTTGAGTTCAAGGGGGCAGCCCGCACTGTACATACCATACTGAAAGCTTAACACCCTGGCAGTAAAACCAAGCTGGCTTGGGTTGGTTGAGAACAAACTGGTGGAATGTAACAGGAAGAAGAACTGAAGTAGAGTTCAAAGCAACAACTTTGGTTCTACCCACTGTCAAAAGTAGGTGACCGCTGAGAATGTGACATGTTATGAATAACTAGCTTGACCTCTGATTATTTAATATACTTCAAGAAATGTGAATTTAGCATTTGTTCAAAATATGCTAGCTAATTGAAGTGGGGTTTTGGGTTTTTTGTTTGTTTGTTTGTTGTTGTTGTTGTTGTTTGTTTGTTTGTTTTAAGGCATGAATGAAGTCTTGCTTTGTCACCCAGGCTGGCCCAAACTCCTGAGCTCAAGGCATCCTCCTGCCTCAGCCTCCTGAGTAGCTGGGACAAGAGGCATTACTGTCATGCCTGATCAAGGTTCTTTTCCCAAAGAATGTCCATGACACCTTGTTATCTTTAACACTATCCATTTTATTTACCACCTGTGAAGACACACAGACGTTCTTAAGTGGCTTGACTTGAACTTCAAAACCAGGTAGGCTAGGATACTCTTTGGACATTCAGTCACAGATAAGATACTTGCAAGATTCTGTTAGAGCTGTTCTTGGTGGTTTTTGTTGCTTTGATGAGTCTGTGCTTGTGCCGTGTGCTGAAGGGGTTGGTGGCTATTGGTTTTCCTCACACTGTGTTTACCTAGCAGTGGCTCCTTAGCCTGCTCTTCCAGTATTTGCATATCCACTCCCAGAAAGTGCCTAACGGTTCCTCCTCAGACGTAACCCCTCCGGCCTTATTTTTCTTCGAGAGAATTGGTATCCTTAAAGAGTAGTGGGTAGTTTTTAACTTGCTTTTAGCTATTTTAACTTTTAACTCTACTGCCTAACCTGTTTTTCCTTTAAAGGCCTCGAACCTGTGACCTTCAGAAGGGAAAGGGGGTGCAGAACCTAGGCACCTGCCATCAGTTCAACAGCTTTGCAGAAGCTACAATAAAGTGCATAAACTACGTCATGTTGGTTCCTGTTTTCAAAGTAGCTTCTAGTGATTAACAGATTTTTTTTTTTTTTTTTTTTTTTTTT
>NC_034603.1:26296290-26297530 GCF_900095145.1 Mus pahari | reverse complement strand
TGTGTGTGTGTGTGTGTGTGTCTGTGTGTGTGTGTGTGTCTGTGTGTGTGTGTCTCTGTGTGTGTGTGTATGTGCGTGCCTGTGTAAGAGCAATAGACACGAATGTGGAGCACTGGATGATGGCATTCCTGGTTTTGTAACTTTTCATTTGACATGAAATTCAAAATAAAAAGCTAAAGTGGGCCAGAGAGACTGCTCTGCAGTCAAGAGCAATTGCTGCTCTTGCGAAGGTCCTGGATTCTCATCCCAGAAGCCACATCAGGCTATAGCATCATCACCTGTAACTCCAGCCTCAGAATATGGCACTCTCTGCTTATCTGTGAACACTGTAGTAATGTGAACACACACGTCATACATACATACATACATACACACACACACACATGCACACACCATGTACACAGAAATCATAAAAATTAATGGTTTTAAAGATCTAAAGTAAGTCAGAACCACCACATTGATGTGTGCCATTATAGCCCCATGGTGGCTTACTCCTGCTTCATTGTCAGCAGCTCTGAACAATAAAAATCCTTGTTGGTTCACACCTTTTGATTTCGTTATTACAGAAAACCCTATTTATCCAAAACCAGTTCAGCACCCACCTTACTATTAAACCCGAACCATCCAAGATAGGGTCCGAGTGGCTGTCTTGTCCTAGGTTTCTGCTTTAGAATGTCTGACCAGGTTCAACTCCCTTAGGTTGACCATGGTTTTCTGTGGCTATATTACACCCTGCAAAGTACATCCTCCTAATTCCAGTCTCTGAGCCCCCTGTCCTCTGTCTTCCTGAAGATTTGATCATTTAACCAGTGGGAGCAGTCTGGTCCTCAGAAGTCCTTCGGCATATTCCCTTCTTGTTCTTCATAGTGACAGGACCCTAGGGTGGCATTTTTTTTTCATTTGCTGTGGGCCTCTGGACACAGTCAGGACAATCAATGAATACCAGATTGAAAAGCTGCTAAAAGTCTGTGTTGGTACCAGGTACAGCATGGGACATGACAGAGCTCAGCTAGGATACTTCCTGCATGTAACTGTATAGGCAGTAGCAGGTGGAATGCTGGAGTACAGGGATACTGGAGAACAGGGATGCTGGAGTGCAGGGATGATGGAGTACAGGGATGATGGATTACAGGGATGCTGGAGTACAGGGATGCTGGAGTACAGGGATACTGGAGTACAGGGATGCTAGAGTACAGGGATGCTGGAGTGCAGGGATGATGGAGTGCAGGGATGATGGAGT
>NC_034603.1:26287038-26296015 GCF_900095145.1 Mus pahari | reverse complement strand
CAGGGATGATGGAGTGCAGGGATGATGGAGTGCAGGGATGTTGAAGTACAGGGATGTTGAAGTACAGGGGTGCTAGTAGAAGGTACCAGGAAGGCCATGGATTTAGCTTCTCAGACGCCAGATGGACCAGGAACAGAGATATCATTGAGTCCTGAGACAAAGAAGCACCTATCTCCAAAGCAAAGACCCCCCCCCACCCAGAGATGAGAAGGGCTGGGCAGTGAATAGCAACCAGCCCCAAACATATCAGAACAGATTGTCTATACCTCAAGCAACACTTTAATAAAGGAGACACTGTGGTTGCTAGCATTGCCTGGAGTCCTGTGACTTCCAACCTACTGGACAGTCTCCCTGGAAGGTATGTGAAAAGTGTTGACACCCATGGGACACTGGATGGGGCAGAGTCCAGGAACCTCAAAACAGCAGCTTCAGAAGAAGGAGGCTGCCAAAGAGAGAGGAGGTGAAGGAAGCTTTGATGCCCATGCTAGCCTGTGGAGTAACAGGTTTGGGGGAAGTCTTGACGCCTGGTTGGGTAACAGAGGTGGAAGAAATGTTGATGCCTGGTGGGGTAACAGAGGAGAGGGAAGTGTTGGTGATTGGGGGGGTAGTGATGGTCGAGTTGGTCTCAGTGGGCTGTGTGCATTCAACCGACTTGAAAACAAACTCTCCAACTGTTTTGTTCCCAGTGGACAGGAATTGACAAGTAGAGTTGCTGATATCGGAACAGCCCTTCAGCTCCACTCTGCCCGTGCCTGAGGAGGTAAATGAGACAATCAGAACTTTGCACAACCCTTTGCCCAAGTCCCAGCCCATGCAGTGATTTATCTGCGAGGAATTGAACAGTGTGCAACAGCCCCTTGACTCCTGGAAGCCATCTTTAAGGAAGAAGTCCAGAGTTAAGAATACCACACAGTAGTAGTCCAAGAACTACGGAGGTCAGAGTCCAGGCCCCTCCTCACCAATCCCCAAAAGCCAATGAGGCTGTGAGAGGTGGGTTGCAAACCCAGACTTAAAGGAGAGCTGGGAGGTAGATCTTGGATGCCCGTCTCATGTTCCTGTGCAGCTGTCCGAAAAAAAATGCCAAAACCAAACCAGGTATGGTGGTGCACACCTGCAAGTCCAGTGCTTGGCAGTCTGTCGCAGGAAGACCATGAGTTCAAGGCCAGCTATGTGACAAGAGTCTATCAAGAAAAATACAAAAGGGAGGGAAGGGCAAAAGAAGGAAGAGGGAGAGAAAGAGGAGAGAGGGAAGGGGGGATCAAAGGCAAGCATGGGTGACAGGCTCGGGGTCCGTTCTTTCAACTCTCCATTCCAGAAGGAATGAGGCTCCACCCAGCATTTCCTTTTAGAAATCTTACCCTTCTGGACCTGACTTTTTCTTTGAAAAAAAAATGAAAAGTGCGCAGGAAATTCTCAGCTTCTCTGTCTCAGCTCTGTTTATTTAAACATAGTTTCAGATTCAAGTTGTAGGGAAAGGTTCATGGCTCTTTCAAAGACATAGCTATAATAGCAGCTAATTCTGAGGGGTGGTGGCCCTACGGGGCTGTCAGCTGCAACTCAACTGTCCCTAGGAAACAGGGAGCTCGCTGAGGACTGAAGGAGCTCAAGAGTATGAAGGGACTGGGTGCAGTCAGAGTGTATTGTGTGGAAGAGACCACCGAACCCCAAGAAGAAAACAGTTTGCTCTTGCTTCACCCCAGGTACCGGTGCTGAGAGCTGAGACACTCTGCATTACTCAGTATGGTGCTTGACACACCTTGACAAGCAAGAAAAAGTCTTGGTTTGTGGTCTACCTGGCTTTGAGCATTGATGAGGCTACATCACCAGGAGACACAGGGATGAGATGAGCATAGAAATTCTTTGGCAAAGTACCTTCCAGTACCCTTAACACTAGTAAAAAAGGACCATCCCACCAAAGGCAATCTACAGATTCAATGCAATCCCCATCAAAATCCCAACATAATTCTTCAAGGACATGGAAATAAGAAAGAAAGAAAGAAAGAAAGAAAGAAAGAAAGAAAGAAAGAAAGAAAGAAAGAAAGAAAGAAAGAAAGAAAGAAAGAAAGAAAGAAAGATTCTTTGGCACAGCTTCTAAATTAAAAACCAGGGCAGGCAGTGTGGGTGGCCTGGAGCATTACAGAAGGAAGTGTGACCTTTGTAGTGGAAGAATGTATTTTTACATGTGTGAGGCCTCTGGGAGACAGACAAGACAAACAGAAAGACACAGAGACTGAGAAAGTGAGAGGGAGAGAGAGCAGACATTCTGAGATATGAAAGTTTATAGAGGCAGAAAAAAAAAAAAAAAAAGAAAAAAAAAAAAAAAGAAAAAAAAAAAAAAAAAAAAAAAGACCAATGGCCACCAGAGGCTTGAGTACAAGAAAAGCCTGAGCAGGTGCTCACAGACGTCTTTCAGGACAAGGCCGTCCTCTATGTTACACTGTCATGGTAGAATGCACTATATTAGGAGTGACCCTGAGGTAAACTGGGGACTTGTGTGACAGTGAGTGCCTGTGTAAGCTCACCACTGTGGTGAGAGCTTTGACGATGATAGCAATTACACATGAGCCAGGTAGCAAAGGTACATGGGAGGTGTCTGTGCCTTTAACCCAGCTTTACTGTAGTCCTAAAATACATCTCTTAAAAATAGTTTTAAAGGCTTAAAAAAAAATTACTTGGATACCCTGAAATCTCTGTGATTCTAATTAAGCTTTGAAGTTCACATTAAGCAGAAATAGAAATAAAATTTGTATTTGGGTGCAAGTCTTAAGCAAATATGAGTCTGAGCTGTGTTTGAGCTGAGGCAGGCTGGTTATTGGTTTTTTGATTGCTACTTTTTTTTTCCCTTCTTGGACATCACTAGACCACATTCCCAAGAGTTCCGTTAGCCAGGATGGACATGTTAGGAGGACATTACACATTCACTTCCAGCCCTGACTCCTGAGACGGCCCCACCATTGCCCTCCTGTCCTCCTCTCCACCCACCACCACAAAGGATCAGCAGAGCTCCACTAGGCACTCTTCTAGGAAAATAAGGACAAAGCTACAGGGCAGCAGTGGTCCCAGGACTGTTCCTTTAACAAGAAGCAAGCATGCACTGCATGCTGCCTTCAGGTTGGCCGGCTACTCTGGCAAAATGATGGTCATTCTCAGGTTACTTTTATAGAAGAAAAGAAATAACCAGATGGCCCTAACTGCTCTAAATCAACACCTCTCACGATGTAGAAGAAAAGTATATATAGGTATTCAAAAACAAAAGTTAAAAAAGCAAGCGGATTTATGAGTTCGAGGCCAGCCTGGTCTACAAAGTGAGTTCCAGGACAGCCAAGGCTACACAGAGAAACCCTGTCTCGAAAAACCAAAAAAAAAAAAAAAGTCACACACACACATCCACACCTAAAGAGCAGTGGCAGTTGAGTAAAGAAGCAAGTGCCAGGAGGGCCAGGTAGTCAGATAGCTGAACCTGGGGTGTGACTACAGAAGGGCAGGAGAATGGCAACCAGATGTAGCCCTGGATTTGTCCAGAGTAGCGACCAGAAGAAGGCTTCCTAGCTGAAAGACATCCTGAGTTAATCTTCCTCTGTTCCTGCCATCCCCAGCTCTTCTGCAGTAGCTCAGCAACTTGCATCTTGTTTCAATTTGAGCAGAGTTAAGGAACTGAAGCTCCAGACTTACCATTTGTCAGCTCCGAGACGATGTGGACACATTGTTCTCCTTTGTAACACAGCTGGGGTTTCTCCTGGCAGGATGCATTGTTTGTACCATAGCAAGACACACACTGCATGTTAGTTAAGTTCTGTGTTCCGGATTCTGGGTAGAGGAAAGCAGTTACTTAGATCCACATTATCACACTGTCCTGAGAGGCAGGGACAAGCAGGCAGAAAAGCTGCTGGAAAGTCTACATTCGGGAAACCTCCGATCTAGCCCTAAAGGCACATGCTTTGCCCAAAGGTTTCCTATGCACAGCTCCTGAGATTCTCCCCTGTAGGCCAGCCAGTTCTCAAGAATGGTGATCCACAGAGGGGTAGACAGAAGGGAGAAATAAAAGAATACAAGCTGTAGTTGATGTCAACATCAGCTGACTGTTTGAAGCCTTAGCCAACAGGTGTCTGATTACCATTGAGACTTGTTCTGAGCAGATGAAAATGGTCCATTTTCATATTGCGATGGAGAAAAAAGAATTTTTAAATCACATTGAGAGCGAGCCTTACCCCTAACTGCCTGTGCTGCTGATGAGAAACCTCACCATCTCTGCCCACATTTTGTTTTGTTTTGTTTTGTTTTGTTTTGTTTTGTTTCTTCTTCCAATTTAGTGATTCTCAACCTGTGGATCATGACCATCAGAAAAACACACATTTCCAATGGTCTTCGGAACTGAGACACTGCTCAGAAGCAAAGTTACAGTTATGAAGTAGCAACAGAAATAAATTTACGGTTGGGGGTTTCAATGGTTGTGGTCCACAGGTTGAGAACCGCTCCTCTAAATGAAAACTTTGATCTAGAAAACCACTTCTCAAACTGTGGTCCAGGAACTCCCGGGTCCCTGAGACCTGCAGAGATTCCACATGGCTAAAGCCACTTTTATAAAACACTAAGATGGCATCTGCTTCTCTTATTACTCCTGTCACTTTGTGTGCTTGCGGTAAAATTTCCCAGAAGCTCCACATAGTGAATGAGACCCAAGCAGATTAAAAATACACAAGCAAATCTGAGATCCCAGTTTCCTTCTAAGCCAGGAGTTAAACATTCTATGAAAAATATATATATATTGGGGCGGGGCTAAAGAGATAGCTTAGGAATTAAGAGCACAGGCTGCTCTTCCAGAGGACCCAGGTTCAGTGCCCAGAAACCATATGGCATATCCAACTCCAGAGGGGCCAATACCACTTTTGCTACGCATGGAGCATATAAATGCACACACATACACATAATATATATTTTAATAAATACTGTATCTATTAGTAAATATTAGTATATTAGCATATATCATATATTAGTATATCTAATTACATATATACTACTCATTAAATATTTTTGGAAGTTACTTCTAAGTAAAACTCTTAATAATTAATAATTAATATATATATAACTTACTATTTGTTTTTGTTTTTTGAAACAGAGTCTCACTATGTAGACCAGGCTGGCCTTGAACTTAACAGAGATCTAGCTCCCTCTTCTGCCTCCAAGGGGGTGCTAGGATTAAAAGCACACGCAACCCCCACTTGGATAACCGATTTTCCCTTTGAGTCTTTGAATTAAGATCTGTGAATTTGCTTAACTTTAGTTTCTAACCTGGTAGATATTCGCAGATGGAGACCATATAAACAAAGACTTGTGGAGTCTTCAGTTTTTGCTTAGACTCAAAATGTTGCCAGGCACGGTGGCACGGTGGCACACACCTGTAACCCCAGCACTAGGGAGGCACAGGCAGGAGGGCTGAGAGAAGTCCATCCTTGGGTCCATAGCAAGTTTGAGGTGAGTCTAGACCGCAGGAGACAGTGTCTCAAAGAACTTCTTAGTTGAGGCCCTGAGATCACAAAACTTCAAAATGACTAACGAGCATTTGCTTCGCTTGCCACAAGGATGATCCATGAAGTCCCTGTCTTCATTGAAGGGAGAGCATGGTATTTGACCTGCTTTAGCATCCCCCACGTTTCTTATGTAACTGCTCTAAGTCAGATGCTAATGTTATCCAGCTGGGTGCAGAAGTGCCTGGACTGGAGACCTCCACCCTCAGCCAAACAAAGCAAGCAGAAGAGCAAGAGTGGAGTGGGGGGGGGGGAGGGGTGGACAGGCTGCTGGGCCCTGTACAAACCAGAGTGGGTGACATTGCAGGGCTTTCCTTGGCAGCAATGGCTTGCAAAATGGTATCTTCGGTCATCAGATAGATGGACAGTGAAGGCCACCTCCGTGCTGTTCTCGGTGCACTCGGATGCAGAGCAGAACTTGTTCTGGTACACATGCAGGAACCCTCCTGCAGCAAGGCAAATGCAGACGGTTGGTACCTGGAGAAGCTTCAGGGAGAGCAGCACCCTGAGAAGACAATGCTTCGGACAGGGACAGAGGACCTGACCCCCTGCTCAGCACAGTTTGGGACTGGAGAAGGATTCTTATACCAAGAAGAACCCAGCCGGGTGGTAGTGGCACATCTTTAACCTCAGCACTTGGGAAGTAGAGGAAGGTAGAGCTCTGTGAGTTCAAGGCCAGCCTGGTCTACCTAGTGAGTTCCAGGACAGCCAGGGCTACATAGTAAGACCTTGTCTTGGAAACAACAACAACAAACAAAAAAAAAACCAAAACAAAACAAAGAGAAAGCTGCTCCCCATCAGAGAACTCTTTCCTTCCTCAGATTAACAGAGAGATGGGTTAAACTCTGTCATTACACATGCAACCCAGAAGAGATATAAGTGAACACAGCACAAAGCTGTAAACTTACATACTGTTAAAAGTTCTCATGATTTTGTTCTTGCCGTTGTTAACTACATCCCTTGTTCTTGAACATGAGTTTGGTGGTGACAATGTTATATCATGATGTCAAAAGGTTGGGTAAAACGCCGAGACAGGAGGGACACCAGAAAAATGGTGGCCTAGTCTAACATAAGCAGCAACACCTTTCCCCCCACCCCCACCCCCACCCCCACCCCCAGGCCACTAATTTGTCTTAATGTCTCAAAAAGTCCTAAAGCAGACACAGTGGGATTTTGTATATGGTTCAACCTCACAGTAGCCAGCTGTGGTTCCTTCCTAGAAACTGCACAAAAATCCAGCCGTAGCTGTGCAACACGGAAACACCAGCTACATGTGGCTGTAACATTAAATGTGGATTAGTCTAAATAAATAAATTGATGGATTGGGGGGTGTGGTTCTGTGGTAGAGTGCTTGTCTGGCACATGCAGAGCCCTGTATTTAATGCCCAGCACCACACACACACACACACACACACACACACACACACCAACCACCACAAAAACATTAAGAAAAGTTAGCCGGCCATGTTGGCATATAATCATAATTCCAGCATTCAAGCAGTAGAGAATGGCATCCGCTTCCTCAGTGGCTCTCTGCCTTATTTGTTTTGAAAAAGGGTCTTGAGATGGTCTGGACCTCACCAGTTTTAGGCTGGCTGGCCATCAAGCTATAGGTTCCTCTGGTCTTAGCTGCCCCCATGCTGGGGTTAAAGGCATGTACCACCATGCCTAGCCTTTGTCCATAGATGCTGAGGGATACTCTTGGGTCCTCAGGCTTTGTGCAGCAAGCACTTCATTGGTTGACCCATCTCCCGAGCTCCCTTGCTTAGATGCCAGCTGTTGTCCTTGCTGCTTTTGTGCACGGAAGACTGCTAAGTACCCTGAGAGATTCCCAGAGATCAGAATGCCTGGGGAGGTATTCATTAACGAAAAAAACCCATTTGATCTAGAAAAGATAGGAGCCCGCTGTGGAAGGAAGAGATGGCGGGGCGGGGAAGAGGGGTGTGTGTGGGGGGGGAGGAGTCCAATGTCTCAGGTAAAACACTTGCCTCTTATTCAGCTCTGAGTTGCTCTTGCTGTTTACAAAATGTATCTACAGTGAGGTTTCAATCAATGGAAGGGATTTCCACGACGCCACAGGGCTCATCCGAATGTTTGATTATGTGTGCGTTTTTCCTATCCATCTCCTGCTCACTTCAGTCACTGGGGGAAGTTATCCGCATGACCTGGTAGTCTCTCTGCACTGTACAGCCCAGCCCTGTCTCAGGCATCCTTCCTCTGTGCCCACTCTCTTTAGCTCCTACCTCCCACAAGTCCCAGCGACAGCAGCCCCACTCACCTAGAGTGGAGTTGACAAAGGACTCCACACAACTCAAGGAGTTCGCACTGCATTCGGTGGCCTGGGCATCACAGGTGCTATTGAACACATGACACTGTGTACAACTCAGGGAGTCTGAGAGGACAAAGTATTTACAGAATACAGTCAACAACCATCAGACATTCACAGAGCACCATGCCTGCAACAGGAAAAAATATCCAGATGGGACGCCCAACTGTTCTCTGAGGATTACCGAAACTGACATCGTGAGATGAAGCCACGCCCATTAGTTTTGCCTCATCATTCACCGTTCCCCGACAGAAAAATCCAACCCTGACCAGCCACAGAGTGGTCTTTCTGAAGACAGAGTGGACACATGGGTCTAGTACAACACAACGGGCCAGGTGGTACCACAGGACGCCAAGAGCAAGTATGTTCGGCCAGAGTGGAAAGGAAAGCTGTACTGCAAAGGGGGCCGCGTGGCCTCTCTCACCTACAACTGTGATGGCGAATGCCGCGATGACACCAGCAATGAAGACGCCTCTCATGATGCTGGAGTTGACTTCCCCAGAGGATGGGGCCACAGAGCCTCAAACCTGGAGAGACACAGGGGGCAGCCCGGGGTCTTAGAGGAACGCCTACCACCAAAGAGTGTTTGCAAAACACTGAAACAGCATTAGTGCTGACTCTGTCCTTGTGTCTGGGGAAAAATATAAACCAGAGTCCTGCATGGGTGCACAGGGCTGTGACTCGTGTCCATGCAGTCCTGGAGCCAGGTTGAATTTAAGCTGCAGATGGACAGACGGGCCAATTTCCAATTCTGCTGGGGCCGAAGTTTGTGCCTATCAGATTTCTGTCACTCCAACAAAATGCCTAAGATGATCTATTTATAAGGAAGAAAGATTCACTGTGACCAATGGCTTCAAACGTGTCAGTTGGGCTGGAGAGATGGTTCAGCAGTTAAGAGCACTGACTGCTCTTCCAAAGGTCCTGAGTTCAATTCCCAAAAACCACATGGCATCTCATCTGTAATGGGATCCAATGCCCTCTTCTGGTGTGTCTGAAGACAGCAAGTGACAGGACAGTGTACTCATACACATAAAAATGAATAAATAAATCTCTTTTTAAAAAGAAAGAGAGAGCCAGGCGTGGTGGTGCAGGCCTTTAATCCCAGCACTTGGGAGGCAGAGGCAGG
>NC_034603.1:26283809-26287033 GCF_900095145.1 Mus pahari | reverse complement strand
GGATTTCTGAGTTCGAGGCCAGCCTGGTCTACAAAGTGAGTTCCAGGACAGCCAGAGCTACACAGAGAAACCTTGTCTCGAAAAACCAAAAAAAAAAAGAAAGAAAGAAAAAAGAGAGAGAGAGAGAGAGAGAGAGAGAGAGAGAGAGAGAGAGAGAGAGAAACAAAGAAAGAGTCTGTCATTTTGACCTATCATATAGGCCTGTGTGTAAGGAGGTCGGTTCACCTATGGCAGCCAGGAAAGTACAAGGAAAGAGGAGAGGGCCCCCATTGTCTCCCTCAATGAGCTAACTTCTAACCACCCTCCTTAAGGTCCCAGCACCTCATTGTAGAGCTGCAGGCTGATGACCAGGCCATGGGCTTTTGAGGGATACTTGAGATTCAAATCCTACCAGGGCCCTAGATAAATAGAGCTGCCCTAGGTTCTGTGTCCTCCTCACTCCCCTCTGGTTCTGCATTCCCCTCAGCTTCCCCTCACCTCCCCCAACACAGATCCTGTGTCCCCTTCCCACTCCAGAGTGCAGTGGGTATTCTCCCTCCAGGGGTCTCCTGCACTCCCTCCCTGGGGTGCTCAGGGGCTTGGCTGCCTCACCTATGCAGGTGCCTGTGAGCCCTTGCTATGCCCCCAAGCCCTTTACACGAGCTCATCTGTCCACCGAGGCAACCCGGTACTATTCTTAGAACCTGGTCAAAACTGAGATGAGAGAAATGCCCTCAAAATCAAGCTCTTCCTCCAGAGAGGTGTCAGAGCTGGGACACGCCCATTCCGCTCTGCCTCAAGACACACCTCGAAACCCCAGGCCTGGACACACCAAAGCTCCTGAGTCAGATTAAATTGTCACCAAGTTCTCAGCACCTAGCATTCCTTACCTGTAAATCGTCAGGATTAGCTCTTGGAGGCTTGCTAGGCTTTTGCTGTGTTTGTTAGGGTCCTAGGTCACAGCTTGGGAGTTTTGCTTTGCCCGAATAGCAGCATGACACAGAAAGCAAACATTTGCACGGAGCCCTCCCTGGTTATATTATTTACTCTATAAATGGCAGCCATGGCCAAATGGGGTTAAATCCACTCAAGGTAGATAACGACACACCTGTCTGTCAGTACAGGAGCCACTGGTCAGATGCTCAGTAGCCACAGATGCTGAGCAGCTGCTCCCAGCCAGAGCAGACAGAACTCTCCCATCCCATGGAGTACTCCTAACACCACACCCCTGCACCCACAAGACAGGCTGGTGTCTGCCGCGTTCCCCAGACATGCAACCTCAGGAAATAGCAAAAGCAGCCCAGGCTCAAAGCAGGACACGCTCCAGGCTCTTCCCATGACAGCTGCCACAGGCTGAGGAAGAGCTGACCTTTTCCAGGGAAAACATCCCTTTTCCTGCTCCATCTTGTCCCACCGCTCAAACACACAGCCCATCATCACACGGCACGCACACAGCAGTGTGGCCTTCTGGTTGACTTACTAGGGACTAGGGGAAAAGGAAAGGAAACTAGCCTGGTCAGAGAGACAGGAGACCAACGCGTTTCCCCAGTGGCCATGAAGTTTAGAAACCCAAAAGACAGATAGCATGTGTCTTGGTTAGAGTAGGTGACACTCGAGCTCTGCATTCATTCACATACCAAGGCACCTCTCCAGGTCTGGAACCTCAACGGCTGGGGAAAAGACTTCTCGAACCTAATTCCTGGGAAGGAGAAGAGCAAGAGAGATAAAAGATGTGGGGAGAGGCAACCATAGACGGACAGTCATAGCACAGGTCACCTCAGCTCCACCACCAGCCTGATGGTGAGTCTTAATCTCCAGGCCCAGAGACGTCAGGACCTGGCTAGCAGACAGCAGAGAGGCAGAGTCTAGCGACAATCCTGTAGTGGGACATGAGGTCTGTCAATCACTTCTATTGACTGGAAGAACAAGGGTCTTATGTAGCCCAGGCTAGCCTCATACTGACTTTGTAATCAAGGATGACCTTTAACTTCTAATACTCCTGCCTCTGTGTCCTGAGTTCTGGGCTGACAGACATCCACCACACCCAGTCTCTGAGGCACTAGGGATGGAACGCAGCACTTCCAGCTTCTTAGGCACTCCGCCACTTGAACTCCATCTCCGGGGCCCTTCCTGACTTGCAACATTCAGCATTCAGCTTCCCAAGTTGCTGGCATCTGCCAGGGAAGCCAGAGCTCAAAGGCAGTGTGCCACACGGACAACAGAATGCCACGGAAGCTACCTCCCTCTCCCAGCCTCAGCCTCTGCTACAGCCTGCCCATCTTGAAATCAGGACAGCCGTGGGTAACGCTGAACCTCAAGAACATCCTGAACACTAGCCAGAGCAAGCCCGAGTGCCCCGAGTGCCCCACCCCCACCTCCAGGATTCAGGCTCCAACCTCAGAGTCCCCTCACCTTCTGGGTCCAGCCAAGGACGCTATCCCGAGAAAGGTGGAACTTGGTGTTGGAGCAGGTGTGGAGCACCTTATATAGTAGGTGGCTGTATGATCTAAAAGCCCAGCTGCCTTCTGGGGAGGGGCCTTTTGTTAGCCAGGCCCCAGCTTAGGGCTGTTAGACAGTGCCCTGCCCAACCGTAGTAACCCTTAACCCTTGGCCCCTGTGTAGGTGGTGTTCTTTCTGAGACCTGCTGGAATTGGAAGTACCAGTCTTTCCCACAGTGTGTGAGAGGACACAGTGTGTTCCGACCATCTTCCAGAGTCAGCTGTAGCCTACTGGCTCACTTCCATAACCTGGGACTGGCATTCCTGAATTCCGGCTTGCTTTACAGTCGACTCCCAGTTCTGGCAAAATCCTCGTTTATAGATGAGGAATCCCAGCTGTGGAAGGAAAATGTAACAGGCTTGCCCATGGCAGGTCACAGGACAGGGTGGGATGGATCACAGGAAGGCCACACCATACAGAAGAAAAGAGTCTCAAGCCTTTTGGGTCAATGACTTAACTGGATTCAGTTTCAGAATTTTTCCAGCCAAGTTAAAGCTAAGCGCACTGTGCAGATGCATGGGATGATGGGTGGGCCAGGAAGGGAAGCTTGCCCACAGCAGGCTCTCCTCAGGGCCTCCAGCAGGGATGACTGCCTTCTCTAACCACCAGGGTAGCTTCCTGTGCTACATCTGAGCAGCCAGCATTGACCAGAACCTAGGTCAGGTGCACTGGGAGCCCCTCCTGGTCCCTCATGTGATGCTATGGTTCTCTTCATCTTTCTGTTGTCCTACCAACAGAGAGAGAGA
>NC_034603.1:26279860-26283379 GCF_900095145.1 Mus pahari | reverse complement strand
CACACACACACACACACACACACACACACACTTCCCTAGACACTCCTGGAGCACACTCCATATGTCAAGCTGGCTAGACATGTGGGAGGGTCTGTGACCTTTACTCTCCTGAAATGTTCTCTGAAGAGGAAGACAGAACATAAATAAATATTCAATCAAACAAAAGAGAGATTAGGATCGGGGTAAATGTATCACCCAAATTGGGGGTGTGGGTCTGAGTTTTAAATAGAAACATCAGAACCATCTGATAGAGAAGGCACAGCCTGAGTCAGGCTTTGGAGTCTCGGCTGCAAGTGGAAGACTTTGAGTGTGCATCTGCTCGACAGCTCCGGGAAGCCTTAGCAAGTGTTAGAACGAGGATGGACACAGGGAAACTAGGCTAAGCGATTCTACGTCTCTTCAAGAGGCATCAGATACCCAGGTTGCACCTCATATCACATAAGTTACTTATTAATCTGTTCGCTGTCCATGTTAGCTGTGTGAAATCCCAACAGCCCTAATAAAATAAGACCTGCTGGTTATTTGTTCCCGGAAACCTCACATCATTTCACCATGCATATTCCTTTTTTAAAAAAATATTTATTTATTATATGTAAGTACACTGTAGCTGTCTTCAGACACTCTAGAAGAGGGCGTCAGATCCCATTACAGATAGTTGTGAGATAGATAGATAGATAGATAGATAGATAGATAGATAGATAGATAGATAGATAGATCGATCGATCGATAGATAGATAGATAGATAGATAACTCTTAGCCCTCTACAGTGGTGCCCACCTTTAATCCCAGAATTTGCTGGAATTTGAACTCAGGACCTTTAGAAGAGCAGTCGGCGCTCTTAACCACTGAGCCATCTCACCAGCCCCACCATGCATTTTCCAAAGCCACCTATCAGGAATGCTGGAGGGGTGTGCTTCCCAATTGGTGTCAACACTGAAGGCAACAACAGCCTCTGGTCTAGACTAGGCAGTTCCATACAACCACCCATCACAGACCTGCATTGAGCACCCTTGATGTCCTGAGGAATACACAGATGGTATCACATTGCTTTTAACAGCTGAGAAAACTGAGGCACAAAGAGGTCTGTCTTCGGTTGCAAGCCAGTTTTCCCTGCATCCCAAAATAGCCTGGGTGTACTGAGCCTCTCTACCCAAAGGGCTGGACACACTGACTCCACCTACTAAGACCCTGGAGGTATCTGTCATTGGACATCTGACATCTCATTCCATCGTGTTGTGAGAAATCACCTCCCTGCAGCTGACCCTCAGTCTAACTGGCTAAGATGCCCAAGGACCCAAGAGAAACCAGACCCAGTGCTCTGTCCAACTTTCACTCCTGAGCTGAGAATCGTTGAGAGTGGCTCAGACACACAAGCTCCACCATTTCTGAGGAAGAGAGTGAGGTCACCCCTTCTTAAACCATGTCCTGCTAAGACAAGCCTAGCTGGGTCACAGAAAGCTGTATATATATATATATATATATATATATATATATATATATATATATGTGTGTGTATGAATGTATGTATGTTATCTATGTATGAATTATGAGTGTATGTATGTGTATGTATGTATGTATGTATGCATGAATGTATGTATGTGTGTGTATGTATGTATGTATGTATATATGTAATTGGAGCAACTATAGGAAGTGGTTTCCTCCCAGAGTTTCTCTCAACCTCCAGCAAAGCTTGTATATGAGTTTCCCCAAAGAGCTTCATTGTAGTCAAGTGTGCAGAGTCATCAGGGAAAAGCTCGGCAGGGGATTCCATCAAAAGCAACCACCCTTGCCCCATCTGCCTTCTACTTGCTTCTGGGAGCCCTCATTGGCTGCCTTCCTCCTCTAGATAATCTGGGTGAAGCCCAGCCTCAGAGTGCGCCCTGCCACCTACAAGATTAGCACGTTTAGGAGCTTGAATCCCTGTTTCTCCACTCAAGAGAAAAGCAACAGTTACAATACCTAATCGGTTGTAAGGATCAAGAGATTTGAGAGTTAGTCTTTATCATTTCTATAAGCTGTACCAAAACGCTTGCTTATGTTTTGTTGTTCAAATAAAGTACAGCAGTATTGAGATGAAAACGAATAAACAGAAAAGATTAAAAGAGAAAGATATGATAATCATTGCACAATACACAGAAGATGCTAAGGCTGGCCTGAAGGATTTGTCACAGTGTTCTCAGTGACTTGAGCAAAGCCACCAACAGGGCCCTTTTGGGTGAGCACCTGTCTAAGTGTCACTAACCATCACAGGAAATTTTCAGCATAATCTTGTCTACAAAACCTGTGATCAGACAACCCGGACCCCAACATCCATGTCAGGCTAGCTGGCAGCCACCTCCAGCCCCAAGGGATTTGACAGCCTCTTCTGGCCCCTTCGGGCACCTGCACACACATGCTGTGCACACACACACACACACACACAGACAGACAGACAGACAGACAGACAGACAGACAGACAGACAGACAGATAGATAGATAGATAGATAGATAGATAGATAGATAGATAGATAAAATTTATACTAAGAGGTGGCAGCCCCCTTCCTCCATTGACCTTCATTTTTTTCCCATGCATCCTCACCACCAAACTTTAAATTTACTCATTTATTCAACAAAGCACTAACGGAAAGCTGCCCTCCCTAGGTTTTTTAAAATCTAGTGAAAACAACTACAAGCAGACAGACATGTTCAGATCTAAGCAAACTGCAGTGTCGTGGTAGAATTAAAATGGAGCAAAACACAGAAAATAACAAGGCAACTCCATAGGCACGCAATATTCCAGCAAGGAAGAGCCTACTGAGAACTGAGAAGAAACCAGGCAGGGAGTTAGAGAAGCAGGATGGTCCAAAAAGTCTCGTTGACTTTGGAACAGTGTGTCCTGCTTAAGGAATCGGACAGAGCTTACTAAAGGATTGCCAACTGACAACAGAAACCAGTTCATGGAGAATTTACAAGATTGTGCTCACGTCTTCCTCCTGAGCTCATTTTAATATTCTATATTTGTCCTCCTCATAAGCATCTTAGATGATGGGCAAAGAGCGCCTGGACTGCTTGCAATATACTAGAGCCATTTATGAGCTGTGAGTCAATGCTCCTTCCAAGGTTACAATTTCCTTCTCCATAAAATGGTGTGTTCCAGAATTTGCATCTTTACACACCAATGAAAAGTATACTCAGATGAAAGTTTAAGGAAGCAACCACTCTCGCGTGCCCATGCTAAGAGAGTTGAGGATAACGTTTGCCAAGTAAGTAAAGAACTCTGTGGTGGTTGACACTGTCAACTTGACAGGTTCTAGAATCACCTAATAGGCAAACCTCTGGGCATGTCAGTGAGGGAATTTATAGACTGAGTTAGTTAAGGTGGAAAAGTCAACTCTAAATGTGGGCAGCACCCTTCCGTGGGCTGAAGTCTGACACTGAACAAAAGGAGGAAATGAACTGAACACAGCATTGTCCTCCCTCCCTCCCTCTCTCTCTCTCTCTCTCTCTCTCTCTCTCTCTCTCTCTCTCTCTCTCTCTCTC
>NC_034603.1:26271273-26276610 GCF_900095145.1 Mus pahari | reverse complement strand
ACAGGGGCGGGGGTGGGGTATAGGGAACTTTCGGGATAGCATTTGAAATGTAAATAAAGAAAATAATAGTAAATAAATTTTAAAAAATAAATGTGAAATACTGATGAAGCAAAAAAAAAAAGGCAGAAGGAATGGGTGATCACGAATTAAAGGATCTGATGTTGGTAAAATGCCATTATTTAAAACAACTCCAGATGCAATGCACAATGCAATTCCCATCAAAGTCCTACTACCAAAGGGATTTCTCAGAGCTAGAAAAGATAATGCTAGCATTCATACAAAGGCACAACAGACTTCTAACAGCCAAATCTTTTTTATTATTAATTATTTTATCTGTTTACATTTCAAATGATATCTCCTTTCCCAGTGGCCTCTCCACAAACCCCCATCCCCCTCTCTTCAGCAGAAACAAAATCTAGAAGAGTCAGGATATTTGATTTTAAATCAGAGCATCGGTGTAAAACACAAAAGCCACTAGCATGAGCATCAGCACCTGGGTCAGTAGGGGTGATCAGAACCCTAGCAATCACCCGTGCACTCACCCCCAGGACACCCGGTCTTCAATACAACTGCCAAAATATGTACTGGAGAAAAGGCAGTGACAGGAAAACCAAATGTCCATAAAAACAAAACAGATCCTTGTCTCAGCTCAACCCAAAGCTACCAAAGGTAGCTCCAGAGCGACGGCAAAAGCAACTTCTTACTGCACTTATTTATTCGTGTGTGTGTGTGTGTGTGTGTGTGTGTGTGTGTGTGTGTGTGTGTGTGTGTGTGTGTAGGTCAGAGGACAGCTGTCTTCTCTCTCTTTCTATCACATGGGTCCCAGCTCCGGTCATCGGCGGCCTTAGCAGCAAGTACTTTACCTGTTGAGCATCTCACTCTGCCACAGCAATGGTGAACCCCAAAAGCACAGGAAGCAGCAGCAAAAACTGGACAAGTGGGATCCTTTCTTTCCTTCATGAGCACGATGCTTGAGTGTTCACACTGTTGAGTGGCATGTGTTGCCCACAAGCCTTGATACCACATAGGAATGATACCCATCTGATGTAGAGAGGCATTGGTTCAAAAAGGAAAACAAAGACGAAAGAAAAGAAGAAGAAAATGACTGATGGAGTGATTTCAAACTGAAAAGTGTCTGGTGGGCAAAGGAAACCAAGAATGAGAAGACAATATACAGAGTGGGAAAGAAGATGTGCAATTTGTCTGAAAAAGGACTGGTGTCCAGAATTCACATGGACTCAAATATCCAATTTCCGAAAAAGTAATCCAGCTCAAAACAGACAAATGGCCTAAATATACATTTCCTTAAAATAATGTATTTACAGAAGGTCATGTTATTTATAAAACACCATTAGTATGACTGATCAAGAAAAGGCAAATCAAAACCACAATGAGACATCGTCTTACCCCAGCTGAAAAGGAATGGAAAGGATAAAAAATATGCATAGATAACAAATGCTACCCACCATGAGAAAAATGGAGAATGCATACATCAATGCAGTTACTTTAG
This sequence comes from Mus pahari, assembly GCF_900095145.1. Classification (NCBI taxonomy): domain Eukaryota; kingdom Metazoa; phylum Chordata; class Mammalia; order Rodentia; family Muridae; genus Mus; species Mus pahari. The sequence continues at coordinate 26,275,100 of NC_034603.1, read as the reverse complement.
CCAACTGCATGGAGGTGACAGAAGAATGTGAGAGACAGAGTTATGAGCTACTTGGGATGGCGCATGGGTTCCTAGGGAAGTGGAAAGAAGGAAGAGAAGAAAGAAAACTTCATAGAACAAGGTGGAAGCAAGAAAGCTGGGAATGGACAGGGAGACAGAGGATAAGAGGAAAGAAGGGTAGCTCTGAGCTTCCCCACCCCACACCCTCCCCTTACCACTTCTGTGCCACCCAGGACTGGAACCATATGGCTACCACCTCAGAGGCAACTACACCAGCTTGGTCTGTCTCAGAGCAAGACACTACCTCCAGGCTCTCTAGGGGCGATGACCAATGGGGTCGCTGGCTTTCTTAGTCTGGCAGTAAGTATGTTATCCCAACAGAGTCAGCAGCTCCCTTGACATCTTGCGTTCGCCTCTCTACTGAATCCAAAGATGGCCACTAAATTTGGATATCTTGGCCTTGTGTGGGGAGGGTGAATATGCTTGGCCCAGGGAGTGGCACGATTACCAGACGTGGCCTTGTTGGAGTGGGTGTGGCCTTGTTGGAGGATGTGTGTCACTGTGGGGGTGGGCAATGAGACCCTCCTCCTAGCCGCAAAGACAGAAGTCTTCTCCTGGCTGCCTTCAGAACAAGATGTAAAACTCTCATCAGCTTCTCCAGTGCCATGTCTACCCAGATGCTGCCATGCTCCCACCATGATGATAAGGCTCTGAACCTCTAAGCCACCCCCAACTGAATGTTGACCTTATAAGAGTTGCCTTGGTCGTAGTCTCTCTTCAAAGCAATAGAAACCCTAACTAAAACAAACATGTAAAGCCTTTCAAATTCTTTAGAGTCCAAAAATTCTTAAAATGTTCACAGAAGAACAAAGATAAAAACACCTATCAATATTTAATTCGATCATCCCAAGCCATCTCTGTTTTCCTACAAACAAAATAACTGTTTTGTTTTGTTTTTTTTTTCCTTCACCCATTCCTCTGTTCTGGATGCATAGGTTGGTTCTGTAGCATGGCTGTTGCGGGTTGTTCTGCAGTGAACACGGGTGTGCCTGTACCTGTGATATGCTGACTTGGGGACCTGAGGGTATTAGGCAGCAGTGCTGCAGGTGGGTCATACACATCTACTTTTAGTTACTTGAAGAACTTCCATACTAACTGAATTAAGTTTGTCTCAAAAAGACAAGCATTGCATATTTTCTCTCATTCACGGATCCTAGATTTTATATAGATGTTTAGAATTATATCAAAGTAAGAAAAGGAGACTGTCTAGAAAACAGAGGGGACTGGGGTTGGGAAAGAAATGAGAAAGGGAGATAGAGGTAAGTTTGTGGTATGCTCAACGTACTTCACAGACCTTTGTGAAAACAGCCTATGTGTTGGGTAACCACTGTTGTCAATTTTGACTTGATCTAGAGTCAACTAGAATTCAGACCACTGGGCACTCCTGTGGAGGGTTTTCTTGATCAGATTATTTCAAGCAGGAAGACCTACCCTAAATCAGTGTGGCACCTCCTTGTGCTGCCCATATTTTTTAAAACATGGAAGTTTTGCTTATTCTGGCTGGCAAGCCCATCTAGTCTGCTGCTGCTGCATGCTTCCACAAGTATTAGACCAGCCTCATCAACTCCAAAGTAAACTGAAGGCCAGCAGCTCTCCAGGGACCCTCAAGGCTTCTGTGCCAGTCTGCGAGTGTGTGGAAACATTCAGCCGAGTGGACGGAGCAATTGCTGATTCATAGCCCCTCAGGGTGAGACAGCCACTATTGGACTACCTGGGCCCTATGGTGTAGCCAATCTAATAAATCCCCTTTTAAATGTGTTTGTATTCATTTTATCAGTTCAATTCATTTAAATAATCCTGACTAAAACACCTATGTGACCCAGTATAATAAAATAAAACAAAACACTTAATTTTCAAATGAAGCAAATATTTTTGAAAGCAGGTTCCCTTTCAAAGCAGTAATCTTAGGGATTAGTGCACAGGCACCACCACCATGAAACCCACAAACTGCTGAAAAACATTTTGACAACTAGCCAAGCAAAATTCTGTAATGAATATTTATTCGGGGATGGAAAGATGGCTCAGTGATAGACAGACTTCTCTTCACATTCCTCCTGCAGAGGACTGGAATTCAGTTCCCAGCACCCACAACTGTCCTTAACTCCAGGTCTAAGGGAACATGACACCCTCTTCTGACCCCCACAGGCTCCTGCATAAGATGGTGCATATGCATACACCCAAGCACACACACGTACACAATAAACCAATTAAAATATATTTGCACATATGTATGCATACATATACTTGCATAAACATACAGATATACATACACATACATACATGCATATATATATGCATGGATCCAGTCTCAATGTGCAGTGGTGAGATGCAGCATATTTCACACCGCAGAAGCTAAATTCCAGGGAAGGGCAAGCAAGACACCCCCATCTTCCGTCCGCACATCACCTGTGTCCACGCCATCAAGCGGCACAGCTTAGGGCCTAAAGAGATGGCTCCGTCGTTAAGAGCAGTTGCTCCTCTTGCAGAGGATCTGGGTTTGGTTCCTGGTGGTTCACAACAGCCATAACTCCAGCTCTAAGGCATCCAACACCCTCTTCTGCACTCCAGGAACATCCATGGTGCACATACATACATGCATTTAAAACACACACTTAAATAAGTCTTTAAGATGCCTGAACCAGTAAAGGTGCTTACTGCCAAACCTGACAACCTGAGTTCAGCCACTGGGACCCACTTGTTGAAAGAAGAGAATCAAATCCTGCAAGTTGTTGTCCTCTGACCCCTCCACACACGGGCTGTGATGTGTGTGTGTGTGTGTGTGTGTGTGTTAATCACTTTTCTATTGCTATGAAAAGACACTATGACCAGGGCCTCCCTTGTTTTTAAAAAAGCATTTCGTTGGGGGCTTGCTTACAGTTTCAGAGATCATGTTTATCGTGGTGCTGGAGAGGTAGCTGGGAACTGCATCTTCATCCACAGACCAAGAGGGAAACAGAGATGCCGGCCCCGGTTTGGGCTTTCGAAACCTCAAAGACAACCTCCAGCTACACATTTTCTTCTCCAACAAGGCCATACCTACTCCAACAAGGCCACACCTCTTAATCTTTCTAATCCTTCTCAAATAGTGGCACTCATGATGACGAAGCATTCAAACACATGAGCCTATGAGAGACACTCTAATTCCAACCACCACATAATCCAATCGCATGCCTCCTAAAAAAGAAATGCATTTGGTCAAAATATAAGCATCTCTATGTTCACTGAGGTTGACCCAGCTCACATCACATCACTGTTGCCACAATGGGTTACAGATTAAGATCTGCCCCTGCCCCTGCCCCTGCCCCTGCCCCTGCCCCTGCCCCTGCCCCTGCCCCTGCCCCTGCCCCTGCAACTTCAATGTGCTGCTGCTCTTCATTCCTGGCACCCCACCGCCTGCCAAACACAACCCCCATACTCCCTACTGATTAGTGGCAGAAGATGTTGGGCAGTTAGTCACATGCTGACAGGTCAGGCCTCTGGACTTTGGGGCCACAGTGCTGATCTAGTGAGACATCAGGTACATAATTAAGGAAGACAAAGCTTACAGATGTGACGAGATGGGTTGATTATGAAATCTCACTAACTGGTCTAGTAATGGTCACCTAAAGAAGAAACAAGCCGGGTGGTGGTGCATGCCTTTAATCCTGGCACTTATGGAGCAGAAGCAGTTAGTTCTCTTCTCTGTGAGTTCAAGGCCAGCCTGGTCTACAGAGTGAGTTTCAGGACAGCCAGGCTACACAGACAAACCCTGTCTTGAAAAACCAAAA
>NC_034603.1:26255289-26271118 GCF_900095145.1 Mus pahari | reverse complement strand
ATGCATGGCAGGGTGCTGTTGCAACATGGAAAATTCTGGTAACTTTACAGAACTACAGAGAAAAGTGAAATTCTAAGGCCCAAGACAGGTAACCCCTAAGAACAAAGACAAGACAGACAATGGTTGTCTGAGTGTAACCTAGGACCTTGTGGAAATTTCTTCATCCACCAACTTCCAGGCCTGGCTAACAGGCATGGATCCTTCTCTGTACTTACAGGGAAGTAGTTAATGTGGATTTTCTATTTGTCTGGGGATTCTTGTGAGATATTTAAATGTATTCTATTGGGACTGAAGAGATGGCTCAGCAGTTAAGAGCACTGACTGCTCTTCCGAAGGTTCTAAGTTCAAATCCCAGCAACTACATGGTGGCTCACAACCATCTGTAATGAGATCTGACGTCCTCTTCTGGTGCATCTGAAGACAGCTACAGTGTTCTTAGATATAATAATAAATAAATCTTTAGGTCAGAGCGAGCAGAGGTCCTGAGTTCAATTCCCAGCAACCATCAGTACAGCTACAGTGTACTCATATACATAAAGAAATAGAGGTATTTTGTTAATTTTACAACTTATACTCACATATTTAGGGTCAGTCACTTATTCAATGCACACATGGGAGGGTTCATGGTACCAAACTGGCTTAGTTGATATGTTAGTGAAACAGATGTCCTGACATAACTGTCCCCACGAAGGAACTCCAGGAGGTATGAATCGTGACACACATCGGTACACTTTTCCTTCTCTCTGGAAGGCAGGGGGAAGGGAAGATTCTAGAGTCCTGAGAAGAGGGAGAGTGGGAACCATCTCTCAGGCATAGGAGGAGAAGCTGGGGGGGGGGGAAGAAAGAAAGAAAGAAAAACTGGTTTCGTTTCTCTCTAAGGAACACAAGGTGCTCCTCCACCTGCTGCCAACCTTAAACAGCCCTTGGCAACTCCCCAAATGCAGGTTCTTCCTGGATCAGGGAAAGGACACGCATTGTCAGAGCTCAAAGGGCAAGGCAAATGGCAAGCTCGGCAGCCCCGGGATGGGGCAGCAGTGGCGCTTGAAAGACAGCCTGACTTTCAGACCTAATGGTGGTCATGAGCTGCATTTCTGGAAATGTCTGTTTCTCTCTCCCCCTTGTGTTGGCTTCAGTGAAAGTGAGGGTAACCCACACACCCCATTCCCTCACTGGTGTGAGGGGAGCAGTTCTTAATCTCCCTCCCAGAGTAAAACATCCGGCTGCCCTCCATCATCTCGCGCTCTGGACATCATAAAGCAGCTGACCACAGTGACCACCCTGCAGTGACTGACCAGCTCTCACAGAAATGTAAAGAAAAGCCTTTCCCCCCTGCTCTCACACACACACACACACACACACACACACACACACACAAATGCCTTGCAAATGCTGCTGGCTATCTCTGGACTTCAGAATCTTTACCTATAAGCTGAATAAGTGTCCCAGCGATCCCCCATATCATTTCTGTTTTGAGAGGTGTACTACTCCTTGTTCTGAAAGGCCCAAAGCTAAGAATGCTCATCCCTTCATTCTCGGGGCCTGGGAGTTCAGCAAAACATCCAGAGACATAGCACACATTGTATTGCAGAACCTTAATCTACACTATGCCTGTCAGCTAGTGGGGTGTACAGACCAATGTAGGCTGCCTCCTCAACCTATAATGGCTATCCCGTCTGGAGGGGAGGTTGACAGGGGGTCGAGGCAGGTAGGAAACCTTGCACCCTCTGCTTGATTTTTTTTTCATGCACCTAATATTACTCTAGAAATAAAAATAAAATGACTGGAAATGGAGAGATTGCTGGTTAAGTGTGTCAGGTGAATCAGAAGTGACTGTAATTCCTGACACCTGCTATTGGCCTCTTTGAGCATCTACACACACACACACACACACACACACACACACACTTTAAAAACAATTTTTTTAAGTAAACTCTTTAATTAAAAAAGGTTGTCACAACCTATGTGGGCTATGTGAGCACTCATTCCTTTCATTTGTCCTGGAGCCTCTTCAGCAGGAAGACAGGAAGATGCTCTGTTCTTCGACTCAGCATCCCCTCCCCAGAGCCTTCATGCTATCATGGATGCTGGTCCAGCTCATCCTCAGGGAGAACCTGGACCACGCCCTGCATGAAGTCAACCGACTTCTCATCCTGACAGACTACTTGGAGATGGATAGCCTCAAATCACTACCCCTTCACGGTAGTCGTCTACAGCCTATTTACCAATGTAGGCTCCCCGTTCTCTGGATTCCAAAGGGGAATCTCCCTGAAAGCATCTTCCGGCTCCTCTCCTACTTCTTTTAGTCTAATTGGGGCAAAAGGAGGCTCTGGTGGGTGACATAGGTGGAGATTCAAAAACCAGGCTCCTCTCTCCTGCATCCTGCTTAGAGCATCTCCAGCTGTCAATCCTCGCCTTTCTGCTTCCTCCTGCTATAGAAACAACTTAGAGCAAGTACCCAGTGTCAGAGCCCCTCTTTCCCTGCATGTGTCACAATGTGTCTCTGAATAATACTAAACAATACAACATTTCCTCCTATGCCCACACCTCTGTGGTACACAGGTAACACCTCTGAAGAAAGGAGACACCAGCCCCCACCCCCTATCCACTCCCAGGCCTCCAGAACCTCAAAGATGTGGAGGAGAAAAGCTAGGTCCCAAAACCAAAGTTTTTCACTCAATCGTAGATGAGGGAGGGTCTTGTGAGACCCAGTCCCACCCAGGAGAGCTAATAGCAGTAGAGGGTTAAAGGAGGAGAGGAAGCCATTGTCTTTAGTGACATAGCCTGGTGAATTAGTTACTCAGATCACAGTGGGTGATGTCATGCCCAGACTCATGTGAGTTATCTGGCTAAACCTGATGTGTTTATAGAGAACAAAAACAAAAACAAAATTAAAAAAAAAACATGAAAGTGGAAAAGGTCTTGGTGAGAGGTGGGGAAAGAAGGAGGTTGGAGGGTAGGAAGAAGATAAGATAAGAGAGGGTATGGATGGGACCAAAATGGATTACATATTCATTTGAAATTGTCAAGAATAAACTAATCTGTAAAAATCAAGGATTTTAGCCAGGCGTGGTGGCGCACGCCTTTAATCCCAGCACTTGGGAGGCAGAGGCAGGTGGATTTCTGAGTTTGAGGCCAGCCTGGTCTACAAAGTGAGTTCCAGGACAGCCAAGGCTACACAGAGAAACCCTGCCTCAAAAAAACAAAAAAAAAACCAAAAAAAAAAAATCAAGGATTTTTCCTTTCCCCTCTTTGACTATCTCAGAGCAAGGTGGCGCCCCAGCAGCTCTGTTGGAGTGACCTGCAGAAGTTCAGCCCAGTTCTCACTCCAGCCCTCCCTGCTCAAACCTCCATGGCTTGACCTGGAAATACAGATTGAAATTGTGCAAGCACTGTTTCCATGAATTCAAGGACATGGATGTCACTAATTTGGACTAAGCGACCTTCCTTGAATGGATTATTCCAGAGCCTCTACCCAGTGAAAGAGGCTATGCTAGTCTTTGTGCATAAAAGATCAAGAGAAAGAACTTCAAAAAAAAAAAAAAAATCAAGGATTCTGACTCCAGGCTACCACATCCTTGCACACCACAAACTGCACAGCACAAACTGAATGCCACAGCCCTGCACATCACAGCCTGAATACCACAGCCCTGTGCATCATAGCCTGTACACCACAACATGAATATCACAGCATGCACACTACAACCTGAACACCACAACCCTGGCACCAACACCCATCAACACCACTGCACACTGGATAGACCCAGCTTAGGTCCTCAAGATGTTCTACAGTGGCCCTAACATACGTGCCAACAACCCATGGCATAGGGCACCAGATCCTGGGGCGAACTTAAAAAGCATAGCATTGTTTTCCCAGCCCTTCCACCTCTAACTTCTACATGAGTGGCACTTGCTTACAGTCACTTCCAAGGACTGGCAGAGGAGGTTAATCACTAACTGCATTTCTTTCTAGGTTTATTATGTAGTTACTATAGAAACCAGGGGCCCCAGCACATGGAAAGCCACCTTTGGAAATTCTGGCAAGAACCATGCAATCTAGTTAAGATGCACCAGGTGAAATGGTGCTTCATCATGAAGGGGTAAAAGTAGGGCAAGTGAGAGAGTGCACCAACTCTTGTAGCCATTCTCAGGTGGGTTTTGCTGTCTGTCCTCTAATAAAACCGTCACACAAACACACACATGGATGCGGCTAGTCCACTAAGCCCTCTGGGGCAACACCCCAACCAGCTTGCTACATATTTCCTTCCAATAATCTAAGAGACATGTTGAGACAAACTTAATGAAAATTAATAATAATAATAATAATAATAATAATAATAATAATAATAATAAAGAACCTAAACTGAAGAACCCCCACTAAAGGGTTCAAGATCAGCCCCTTCTACTCTCTACACCTCCCCTTCAGACCTTCACATACTGGCCACTCTATCCCCTTGAATGGCTCCCACTGAGCCCTGTGTGTCAATACAGCCTACCACAGAGCCCACCCAGCCTGGAGGATCAGGGCAAGCATGTGTTGGGGTAAACCCTGGCTGGGGTCTAAGGGGGCCACATGCACCTGTTCCAAGAAGAGATTTGACTGGAAGGAATGTGGCTGTGGAGTCAAGCATACTGTCCCCAGGGCCTGCAGCTTTTTACATTTCCTGCAGCCAGAGCTCAAATCCAATATTAAAAGGCCACCTAAGGATTCTCATGTTGGTTCTCAGCACATCAGCGGTGCCCGCTTGTGAGGTGACTGGATCCTGAGGACTCGGACCTCACCCATGGGGTTATGGCATCCATGAATCCATAGCTGAAAAGCTCAGTTATCAGTTGGTGGGTTTGGTTAGGGGAAGGGGTCATTAGGGGCATGTTCTCAAAGGCACCACTTTGTCCCTAGCACCTCGTTCTTGTATTCCTTCTGAGGTAAGCTCTGCTCAGCCACAGCTCTCTCTCCCCTCAGTGCTCCCTCACCGTGGGCCCAAAACAGCAGAGCCAGGGACCATGGCCCTGAAACCTTGGGCCAAAGCACACCTGTTCTGCTTCTTGTCAATACGTCCCTTAAGTATTTTGTCATCTTGACAGAAAGATGACAAACACCGAGTGTCAGCATTCCCTTCCCCTGCCCCTACAAAATGTCACAGAGTTTCTCTGTGTAGCCCTGGCTGTCCTGGAACTTCCTCTGTAGACCCTGTTGGCCTCGAACTCACAGAGATCTGAAGGTCAAGTGCTGGAATTGAAGGTGTACACCATCACCAAAGGTTGTCCATGTAATCTTAAGGTAGAATTCTGCAATTTTTTTTCATAATTCTGTGTGAAATAGAGTTTCATGAACACCAACCCCTCAGAGATAAGGTGTGGAATAGAATTTGCCACTTGAGATATCCTATCAATGTTTATTAATCATTCTGTGAGCATACTAAATTGTGTTATTGGATTATCAGCAAGCCTGTGAAGTGCATGTGATCATGGGAGCTACTATATCTACCTTGTGGTGATTTAATGAGATAAGGTGCATAAGTGGTGGCTATTGCTTTTCAAACTGCAATTTGAGCTAGACACCATGAAAGGCTTGGTAGGAGGGAGAACGAACAGGGTAGGTAACTCAAGACACAAGCTGAAAATGGAGATAACATCTTTCAGGAAGGTCCTGGGCAATGGGGAAGTCAGGACTAAACCATAAGGCACTGTAGGCTCTCTGAGGAAAATAAAATCAGTTTCCAGGGAACAGAGAACATGGGGACAGCGATAGCCAAGAATAACAAAGCCAATGTTAAAAAAAAAAAATTGCAGAGTCTGGGGATGGGGTTCCCAAGTCATGTCCAGGGAGAGCATGGAGAGAAAGCTCGCAACTCCTCTGTGATGCTCTGGTCTCGGGATGCATACATGACTCACTTTCCTCTTGGATGTATCCATGGAGACATCATTACCTCCAGCCAGAACCAACCTCAGCCTTTGCATACTTCGGGCCCCTCTTTGAGGATGAGGAGTCGGAAGTTCACTGCAGAACTTGACTGAAGCGAAATGAGAATCTACCTGTAGCCGTCCCCATAGGTTTGAAGACGGCACCAAAGAGTTACTTACACCTTCCCTTTGGTGAGCAGACTATTGAAACACTGGACCCAAGAAATTAGAATGTCCCCCAGGAGTCTCATGCTAGGAGAAAGAAGAAAATTGAATCCTGGTGCCAGCCAGAGGTAGACCTGTCTTCCAAAAGAGAGATTTTCAGACAGTTCTGACACGTTGTCAGACCGCCTTGCAGGAACTGAGGCAATGATGGGCCAGTGATTGATGGACAGGGGTCAGTGATGTACAAGGGTCAGTGATAGACAGGACCACACCTTAACCAAGACTGCTTAGCTAAGCACATCTTGTGCCCTCTCTTTAAACTTAAGCCTCCTATCAGAATACAATATCTCAACATCTCTGTTCTTCTTCCCCGTGTGGCCACATTGACTAAAATCCTTCTTCTGCTTGTCACTATGGTTGTCGCCTTCTTGACCTACTGAGGATGGATGATCAATCCTCACATCTTATGACGTTGGGGGCCCAGGCTCTGAGCCTAGCAACTCTGATAAAGACGCAGGTATCCTGATTCTCTCAAACGTCCATTGCCTCCACCAGCTGCTATCAACATCAGAAGATCCGGAGAAGGTCCAGTTTGACACTTGCCCTGATAGACTCCCCAGTTCTGAGAAGAATATCTTATTTTCATATTCAAGCAGGAGCTGAGAGAATGGAGCCATACTTCCAGCAAGTCAGTGGTCCTTCCTGGGGCACACTGCACTGACTGATGTCAAAGTTGGTCTAATGACCTGCTTTGTCCAATGAAATCTTAGCAGAAATTACGTCACAGATCATAAAAGGACTGGTGGCAAGTTCCCATGCTGTTACTGAACTTGAGCTCCAAATCAGGTCCAACCACCTGTCCTTACTAAGTGGATTAAAAGAACCAAATTAGAAGTGGACAGCAGAAAGATTGGATTTATTCTATGTAGCCACAGTGGAAAGATGGACAAGGAGATCTAGTGAACCCCCAAGTCTATCTTCCTAGGTCCTGGAGTAAATAAGTAGAAAGCCAAGAATAAGGGTACCAGTCAAGGTGCAGCTTACGAATCACCCATCTGGGATTCAGTCTCATCCTTTAAGGTGGTCAGACACATGGTTAGAACCGTGTGACATAGCCTTCTGGGAGAGGGGTTCCCATGCTACCTGGATCCCTTTGTTTCTCCCAGCTTGAAATTCCTGGGGCGATCCCTATTTCTTTGAGGATCCATTATTTCGACAGTTGCATAGATTGAGGGACATAAGCATCTCTTTAGAGGCTATTACGATGCTCTTTCTGTTTCTCCCCCATGGAAATCAACAAATCTTTCTTGTTGTTGTTGGTTTGGTTTGGTTATCTGTTCATCTCTTTGTTTGCTTGCTTGCTTGTTGAGATGGACTCTATCTACATAGCCCTGGCTGTCTTGGAACTCACTCTGTAGACCAGACTGGCCTCAAACTCAGAAATCTGCCTGCCTCCTCCTTCTGAGAGCTGGGATTGAAGGTGTGTGCCACCACACCCAGCCTTCAACAATTCTTCATGTAGAATATTTTCTTCTTCTTTTCTTCCTTCTTCTCTCCCTCCTTCCTGGGCTTCCTTCTTTCTTTCTGGTTGGTTGGTTGGTTGTTGTTGTTGCTTTGTTTTTGTGTTAGGTTGATGTTTTAAAACAGGATCTTCTTATACTTGCTGACCTGAAATTCACTGCATTCACCAGGCTGGCCTTACAGCAATTCTCCTGCCTCTGACCCTCATGTTCCAGCATTAGAGGCATACAGCATGGTCTCCGGTCTAGAATTTTTTCCCTTAGTCTAGGTTGAGATGGCATGGCACAGAAATGCAGCTAGCTCAAGTAACAAATGCAAGAAATAAATCTTTGACGTTGTAGCTTCTGGAACCTTGGAATGAGTTATTACAGCAGCTTCACATAACCTATGCTGACTGATATACAGGATAACATATCTACTGTCTCTCCCTTGCTAGCCACACTGCTGGCAACAGCCATGAAGATTCCATAATACTGCGTCCACCTGATGCCAAAGGAAGAGATGTGTTTCTATATTCTGAAAGCTCAAGATGCAGGATGCAGACCTGCAGTGGAAGAAGCTGAAAAACAAAGGCAGAAAACGACTACAGAGCTGCACTCATCGGTGGGGCAGAGACCAAGGGCCTCCTCCCTGGCTTATAAAGGGAAGATTTTCTTCCCAAGAGAGAACCTTTGACATAGGTCAATCTAGTGAAGGGAGGCACAGACGATTTTCTTGTTCTCAAGAGAAGTGGAGAGAAGAGAAACTGGTTAGAAGTCTTAATTATCCTCCAGAGTGCCAGGTGTGGTGGCACACGCCCTTAATCCCAGCACTTGGGAGGCAGAGGCGGGCAGATTTCTGAGTTCGAGGCCAGCCTGGTCTACAAAGTTAGTTCCAGGACAGCCAGGGCTATATAAAGAAACCCTGGCTCAAAAAAAAAAAATTATCCTCCAGAGTGAGGTGCTTTATTGGTACCCACTCTTTATATTGTGCAGATAGACACAGGCCAATGACATTCAGAGTTATACTGATGTCACCATGGCCCAGAATCACCCACCCCTTTTACAGCCTTCAGGGACCTGACACCCAGCAGAACAAGATCATTTGAGGTGTCTAAGATCTCACAAGGATCAAGGGTCAAGTGGCATTTGTATCTCTCAAGGACAGACCTGTGTGATACAAAGGTGAAAAAGAAAATTGGACTCTGCAAACATTCAGTCCCTCTTTATGACGCCCAGTCATAACTTGGCAGCCAGCCGAGTCACCTGGATCTGTTCTTCCTGGGCAAATGCCATGGCTGAAAAGACATGAACCAGTGTGAGGGCGTAGGAGAGCTGAGGTGGACATGAGACAGTGCCCACCAGACAATACGCAATCATCTATGTGGCTTTCTCCTGGCCTCAGGAACCCTGGCAGCTTGACAGATAACTACTTATAAGGACCCAGACAGAGATGAAGACAAAAATCTTACTATTTTCTTCCATGAACTTTAGCTCCAGAATGCCTGCGCATGGGGCCCGTTACCTGGTGTGATTCATTCTGGATATGTTCTAGATGCTTCTGCCCCAACACTGTCCTTATCTAGTGCTTCTGTGGAGCTTCTAACAGACCGGTCAGGGCTGGTCTAAGCCTGAGGCTGGGAAGACACATGAGACTCAGCTGGGCCCACAAACCACTGTGGGTTCCTGCTTTCAAGAGCCTGAAAAATGAAGACATGGTTTTTGGGGGGAGCCTTGACCTGAACCTCAGAGAGTGTGACAGCATGAAGGTCCAGGAGCAAAGTGTATCTGAAGACCTGCAGTTGTTTTCCAAAAAGTGGAGAGTCAGATTGTAAGGTAGTAAGTAACAGGCAGCTCAGGCATTCACAGTTGCAAGGCCAGGTACGTTATGCATGACCTCACTGAAGGTGACCTGGACAGACCACGGTTCCAAGGCATGACAGGATAGAAACACTTTACTTCCTTGAGGTGAGAAGATGCAGGTACCACGGAGACCTGACAGGAAGGGCTGAAGGAGAGGTTATCCCGGCTGCCTCACTTCTCACCTTCTTGTATTTCTGCTCACTGATGTACATTTCTAGAAAGAGCTTTCCAGCTCCCGCATGAGTACGGGAGAGGCAGGGTGTGGTGGGGTAGGGAACTAAATCATACCATGAAGATAAAGTAGGGTGGAATAAGGAGGTGAAGGACACTGAGGTGTGTGGAGGGCATGTTCAAAGTACATTATATACTTGCATGGAAATGGCCTTTTGTAAGCCAGAAGGAGGAAGAGGAGAGGGAGGAGGAGGAAGGAGAGAAGGACTTGAAGAGGACCTGACTTCAGTTTCCAGCACCCATGTGGCAGCTTGCCAACCACCTGTAACTCCAGCCCCAGGAGATTCTGTCCCTTTTCTGGACTTGAAGGGCACCAGCACACACACATACTGTAACATTCAAGCACCCACAAACTAATCACAAATAAATAATGAATGAATGAATGAATGAATGAATGAATGAATGAATGAATTGTGAAAAGGAGAACTCATGGTAGAAGAGGCCTTCCTGACCCCTCAGCCTCTTCTACCAAACTCCGGAATTCCATTTTCATGTCCTAGAGGAAGGAGAGAGTGAGAAAGACTCCAGCCATCAGGAACTGAGTCAGACCTTCTTAGAACTGAAAGTGGGTTTTCTACAGACTCCCCTTACATTCAGTGTAGAGGGATCACTGAGCTTAAGGGTGCTCTAAAGGTAGGCATGGGGAGCAGGGCAAGTAGTATAGAAAAGGCACGGGGAAACTGATGATTGCCTCCAATTTACATATTCAGACCCTAAATCCCAGGGTGATAGTATTTGGAAGTAGGGTCCTTGGAAGGTAATTGGGTCTGAGGGTGGAGTCATTATGAAAGCCATTCCAGAAGAGTACACTTCCCACGGGTAGATCTGTAACAAGAAATGGATAGTTCATAACCCGGAAGTGCCATCGCCAGAGATTGTCCATGCTAGTATCCTGGTGTCAGGTTTCCAGTGCCAGATCTCTCATGGTCCTGGTAGAGGTGGAATGACATGGTTCCCACTTCTGGGACAGGGCTAGCAGGTGCGGCCCTCCACGATTGTCCACGGCTCCTGTGGGTGTAAGGCTTGTTTGTATAATAATGTACATGTTTTTGCATTCTTCCTTTGAGGAATGCCCTCCCTCTTAACGTTAATGACTCCATGATAATCAGAGACAGCATGAATCCAGGAGTCAAAGGTGTGGCTGTGTCTTAGCAAAATGGTAAACGCTGGGACCCTCAGGACAGCCCTTAAGGCTGTAGAAAAGACCTCTAAAACCATAAGTTTGAAAATATATAATTTCTCAGACTGGAGAGATGGTTCAGTGGTTAAGAGCACTGACTGCTCTTCCAGAGGTCCTGAGTTCAAATCCCAGCAACCACATGGTGAGTGACAACCATCTGTACAACCATCGGTATTGGGGTCCAATACACTCTTCTGGTGTGTGCCTGGAGACAGCTAGTACTCCTATAAATAAAAATAAATAAATCTTTTTTAAAAAGAAAATATATAATTTCTCAACTATGCAAAATGTAAGGATGCAATATGAATTGTGTAAGGAGCTTCACAGAACTAAAGGAACAGAGGCAGCTGTGCTGTGAGCCAACTTGTCAGAAAGACACAGACAGAGTCCTGAGTTCAAGGTCAGCCTGGGACAGAAAATTTAGGTCCAGGCACAGAAAAAGTAGAAATAATAATTTCAGGGCAGGGTCCCACCCATCTAGCTTATTTGTGCTTAACAGAGACAGGTAGATCTCTGAATTCTTTTGCACTGCTAAAAGAAAATGTGTGCTTGCTGTCTCCTAAAAAAAAATCAAAGGGCTGATGTCACAGGATGCTGAATCATAGGATAATTAAAAGGGAACCTGGAGTAAATGACTGGATTGATATGTAAAATAAAAGACTGGGCTTATGATGCAGAGATCAAGAGATGAGCTGGCCAGAGAACTTTTTAGAATAGCAAGAGATAGCTGCTTGGAGAACTGTCTCACGCAGAACATGGAGAGAGTTGTCGGGAGATCTCCAGGGAAAGCAGAATGTAGAAAAGGCAGGCTGGAAGGCTGTCTTGAGCAGAACATAGGCCACCAGCTGGGACCCACCTCCAGCTTGGAGTTTCACAGCTCCCAGACACTCCTCTCAGAACTCCTCTCCAAGCCGAGGTGGTCCTTGGCATTCCAGTCTCCAAGGCTGTAAGAAACAAAACTTCAGCTGTTTGTCACCCTGCTGTGATGGTCAATCTTCATTGGCAAGTTGACAGAATTTAGAGTCACCTGGGAGATTTCCCCCTTGGCTGTGGCTCTAAGAATGTTTCCAGAGAGGTTTACTGGAACACAGAAAACAACCATCCCCATCAACACGATGGAATCCTATTCAGCTATGAAAACCGAAGCCATCATGAAATTCACAGGCAAATGGATGGATCTTGATAATATCATCCTGAATGAGCTAACCCGGTCCCGAAAAAGACACACATACTATGTATTCACTTATAAGTGGGTGTTAGTCCTCAAATGCAGGATGCCCATGCTACACTCCACAGAGCCAAGGAGGCTGGACAGGAGAAAGGGCAAGGATGCTGGTGCCTCACTTGGAAGGGGGAATGGACTGGGCAGGTAAGGCAGATGGAGGGAGGAAACTGGATGGGAGAGGAGATAAGGAGGGAAGTAGGGGTGTCAGGTGTGGCGAGGGGTAGGGGAGATGGCCAGATGGCCATGAGAATGAATGGAAACCTTCAACCTACGGGGTGCAGGGAGGTGGGGGACATCTCCAGGGAGAGACAGAGACCTGAGATAGGGGATGGACCCAAGAATCAAAAAGAGGTGTCCTTAGTTGTGACTCACAGCATTTATATGGAGCCTGGAAAGGTTGCCTTCTGTGGCCAGGCAAGAACCCCAATGGGTAGGGACATCAACCCACCCACAGAACTTTCCACCCAAAATTTATCCTGTCTACAAGAAATGCAGGAAGTGGAATGGAGACTGAGAGGATGACCAACCAAAACCGGCCCAACTTCAGATCCATCCCACGTTCAAGCACCAATCCCTTACACTATTAATGATAGTGTATTGTGCTTGCAGACAGGAGTCTAGCATGGCTGTCCTCTGAGAGGCCCTGCCCACCAACTGACTCAGACAGAGAGACATACAGCCACAGCCAAACAGTGGTTGGAGCTTGGGGACTCTTATGGAAGAATAGGAGGAAGGATTGCAGGCCCTAAGGGGATAGGAACTCCACAGGAAGACCAACAGAGTCAACTAACCTGGACCCTTGGAGCTCTCAGAGACTGAATCACCAACCAAAGGACATTCACACGCTGGACCTAGCCCTTCCCCACCCACCCACCCTCGCACATATATAGCAGATGTGCAGCTTGGTCTTCATGTGGGTCCCAAACAGCTGGAGTTGGGGCTATCCCAAAAGCTGTTGCCTGTATGTGGGATGTGTTCTCCTAGTTGGACTGCCTTGTCTGAGTAGTTGAATTGCTTTGTCTGGCCTCAGTAGGAAAGGATGCACCTAGCCTTGCAGGGACTTGACGTGCCAGCATGGGAAGGATACCCCAAAGGGCCTCACCCACTCAGAGGAGAAGGGGAGGGTGGAAGAAGGTATAAATTAATGTTTAAAAGTTTCCCTGGTGAAGAGGGCTCCTGCTCAGGGGACTGACAAGGGATCACCAGCTTGCTGTGATGTCACAGGGTCAACAGTCATACCTTCTGAGCCCTGTTTAATACTTTGTGTTGCCTCTTTTTACAAGCAGTTAAGACGGTGTGTAAAGAGCCCCGTGTATAAGTTTATAAGCTGTGTGACCACTTCTCTGTGAGTCACACATCCATAATCTGAAAAAAAAAAAAAAAAAAAAGATGAGTTTCAATATCAGTTATACTTACCCGGGAGAAAAGAGATGTGACTCTGTGACTCACCCCACTCGTTTTATGAAATAGTCCAGGAAACCATTTTTGCCCTGGCCCTACAGACCTAACAAATGAGACGTGTGAACCAAGCCCAGGAAGAAGTCTCATACCCTCTCATGGTTCTATTAAGAGTGATAGTCCCAGTGGAGCAGTCAGTCCAGGGCAGGACACGCTCGCTTTCCTCACAGGAAAGCTGAGAAGAGTATCGAATATCGAATACTCACCTCTCCATTCCAGGAAGTGTGCTGTGCTGATGAGAAGCCTGGCCTGGCCTGACCCTGCAAACCCAGAAGGCACAGACAGGTAACACCCTGATCCCCAGGGTCCAGGCATCAGAAACTCCAGAAGGAAGTGGGGGTGAGGGGTGAGGATCTGGGTCCCTTGGGATGCCAGAGGTTCCCAGGGTGGTAGAAAGATGGGACAGAAGAAGGAAGACTTCGCAGTGGGACATGAGTGGAGGATGCGGAGCCAGGGAGGAGCAAGGAGAGGCAGAGGGCGAGAAGGAGGAAGGGTGTCTCTGAGGTCTCTACTTGTCACCTCTGAGCCACACTGGGTGGGAACCACACAGCCACCGTAGCAAAGGCGGGTGGATGAGCCTGGTCTGTCTCTGAGTGAGACATTACTGCCCCAGCGGTTGTAACTGCTGGCGTGACTGTTTTCACTTGTCCTGCCTTTAATGACACTTCTTCAGAAGCGGTTTAGACTTCGCCTTCAGGGTGGCTCAGCAGGCACTTGCTGCGCTCAGTCCCTAGCTCCCACATGGCGGGAGAGAACAGAGTCTCCTTTAACTACCACACAGGGACTGTAGCACTCACACACCCACACAAACACGCACACACACACACAATAAATAAAACAAACAATTTATTGAGGAAAAAAAAGAAAGAAATTTGGATCTAAGTGTGGTGGCCCAAGCCTGTAATTCTGTCATTCAGTGGCCGAGTTAGAAGGGCTGAAAATTGAGGCTACCCCTGGGCTACATAGAAAATGGGCAAGGGAGAAGAAAAGGAGGAGCAAGCAGAAGAGCAGGAGGAGGACAAAAGGGAGGAGCAGGGAGGAAGGGAGCTGGAATGCTGAGGATCTTAGCACTAGAGGTGGATATAGGAGGGTTGGGAGTTCAAGGCTAGCCTTTCCCACATAGTGAATTTGGGGCAGCCTGAAAAACAAGAAAAAGAGCCTGAGGGTTCTTTTGGTAACCAGAGGGTACTAGGGGTTAAAAACAAATGCTAGTCCTGCAGGCCTGACAACCTGAGTCCATTCCCGAGAACCCACATGGAAGGTGGATACGTGTCACGCATCTGTAGCCCCAGCATCCCCACGGCAAGGTGGGAGGCAGAGACGGGAGAATCTCTCAGGAGCTTGTGGGTCAGCTATAGCCTGGGGTACTCAACACAGCACACAGCAGCAAAGGTGAGAAAGGTGGAAGGCGGAGACCAAAGTGCCTCCTGAAGGCTGTCTACTGACCACTGTGTCAGAGAGAGAGAGAGAGAGAGAGAGAGAGAGAGAGAGAGAGAGAGAATACTTTTTAAAGAAAGAAAACCAAGAAAAAGAAAGGAAGAGGAAAGAGGGAAGAAAATAAATTCAGAAACTATACAATAGTTCTATATGAGAGGGTCACAAACATGCATTTTGTAGTGGTATTTGGTTTATCAGAAAGGCAACAGGTAGAATGGAGACCTGTGGAGGACTACTGGGTCTAAAGGGAAAAACACAAAAACAGGGGAGCCAGTGAGGGCAGAAGACATAAAGAGGCTCTCCTGCATATGCTCCCAGGCTTCCAGAAACTTCTGAAGCACTGGAATGCCATTCCCCTGGACTATGGTGCTAGTTTAGGAACTACATGTGAATGACCAATGTGTGATGTCAGAGGCATGGGAAGTAGAGGGTATTCACATCTGATTCTTACAGCCTGTCGCTTTGATCAAGAATCACTTGGTCCACTGAGATGTCCTGAGTTCAGCCTGGCTTCAAGTGCACGGCCCAACCCAGTCCAAGTCTTCTTATTTCAAATGTGGACATCTGGCCTGTGTAGAACATGAGTGGACTGTCACAGGAAGCTTTTCCATAGTTATCTTGGGGTTCAAATGTCTTCAAAAAAAAATACTCATGAGATGAAAGGAATTGAAGCACCTGGAACATTACTCCATGGCCAACAAAGGCCGTTTAAAAAAGGTGGGGTCTATGTGTGCAATGGCAGAGTCAGGGGTCTGTGCATACACTCCCTGGGGAACTCAGCAGAGTCAGGGGTCTGTGCACACACTCCCTGGGGGAGCTCAGCAGAGGCAGGGCTCTGTGCACACACTCCCTGGGGGAGCTCAGCAGAGG
>NC_034603.1:26250501-26255050 GCF_900095145.1 Mus pahari | reverse complement strand
ACACACTCCCTAGGGGAGCTCAGCAGAGGCAGGGGGGCTGTGTACACACTCCCTAGGGGAGCTCAGCAGAGGCAGGAAAACGACTCTGACCATCTCTGAACTTGTGCAAATGAAGAGGTAGTTATTCAAGAAAACCTTCTAGAACATTTTGAGGACAGCAAGCACCTACAGCCCTTCCAGTCAAACCCACTTGTTTTATCCGAAGCCCAGGAGAAATGAAAAGAGACACCAGATGGAGGTGGGCAAGCTTGTGGAGCCTCTGTTCAAGTCAGCTCCCAACTGAGGGCTCTGCAGTGGCCATAAGTGTTAGGACAGAGCCTGGCAGTTCTAACAAGGCAGGTGTGGCTACCCACCCTCATAGTACAGAACAGAAAAGGCATTTAATGTGCTCACATCAGGGAGAGGAACAAATAAGGAAATCCAGGGACCACACCTCTCCCCCACCCCACCCCCCAAGTCAATCTGTGGAGTCCTAACATGAGATTTCGGTTTAGAGGGACAGAGGTTCCCACTGCTAAGCAGCTCCCGACTGTCATCGCCTCAGCTCCAGTCAAGGTGGCCTGACACGTTATCAGATCTGTGTGGGATCTTCTAGGAGACAAGCTCCCCCTCTGGCTGGCACCCAGCCTTCAGCTCTCTCCTCCCAACATGTGATTCCTGTGGAAATTTCAATTCCTTTGCTAGGCTGCAGTCTCTGAGTCGTGTTGAAGAATTGGGTGGTAAATAGGCCCTCTTCTGTTTTCACTGCATCGTGGGCGTTTGACGTTCAAACCTGAAAAACTACATCCCACACAGCACAGACCTCACACAGCCCATGAGTCTTCCAGAGAGCAGCAGGGTTTTGGGTTTTTTTGAGAATGGAATATTAACTTCTGGAGTCAAACTCACATAAACAAGAGCTTAAATATTTAGTGCCTTGAATTAGTCCTGTACAAGTTGGGGGTGGGGGTGGGGACAGAAAGTAAGTTTAACATGTCTAGACCATTGTAACTGTTAACTTCTCTGTAATGCAACTCAACACAATAAAATGAGAGACATTTTTAAAACAAATTTGAGAACTCAACTAAATTTCTGAAACTTCAAATTATGTATGTGTGTGCACATGCACATGTACACACACACACACACAGTATTTCTGTGTTTGTTAAAATACCAAGAACACTAGTATGTTCTGCATCAATTACAGCAGCAATTTCCAGGCCCTGCAGTCACCTGAACATAATTGTGGAGACATCCAACACATTCCATGAAAAACAAAACAGAAAAACCAGCAAGGGGCTAGAGAAACGGTTCCGTTGTTAAGGGTATCCCCTGCTCTTGCAGAGGACCTCTGCTTAGGACCTCAGAAGCCACATCAGGCACAGCACAAACGCCTCCAACTCCAGCTTCTGGGCATGCAGTGACTTCTTCTGGCCTCTGAAAGCACACACACTCATGTACATATTACCCAACACAGACAGACAGGCAGGCAGACAGACAGACAGACAGACAGACCTTAACTAATAATAAGTGAAGGGGCTGAGGAGATAGTTCATCAGTAAAGAGCACCGGCTGCTTTCTCGGGGGACCTGGGTTCAGCTCCCATCACCTGCATGGAAACAGGCATCTGTAATCCAGTTCCAGGGGGGTCCAACACCTTTCTTCTAGCCTCATGGACACTACTCACACATGGTGCACAGATATGCATGCAGACGAAATACCCATGTGCATCAAATAAAATAATAAAATAGCAAGTAAAACTCTATACTCGGCAACTGCATTTTAACTAGTGAATGGCTTTTTCTGAGCTGGCTGGGTTTCGCGGGCAAATCCTCAGGCCCGCTCTCCTGGTCCTCTTCCTAAAGAGCATGCCTTCCAGAGAAGACTTTAAAACCGTTCCAGCAAGGTGAACACGCCTTCTGTAGAGCTGCACACTCTGATGTCCTCATGGAGTCTGGCTTCCTGTTACAGGGTTAGCTATCTGAGGCCACTGGAGCCAACAGAGGGTGGGGCCTGTCTAAAACTCCATTTATCAGTGATTTCCCAGACACCAGATCCATAAACCTTCTGTCTGTCAACAGCTGAAGAGGTCGGTGAGCCCCAGGAACAGCCCCACACCTAGAAACCTAAGGCGGGTCAAGATAAAGGTTAAGATAAGCGAGGGTGATAAAGCCAGCGAAACCGTGCACAGTACCAGTCTGTTCTTCTGGGCACCCTTTATGCTACTTGTCACTAGGTATCTACCTCTTCTTTCCCTAAGGAGCCCTCTACCAGCTAATCACACATATCTTGGGGCTTATCTTTAGATGCCTGTTTGCATGCAGGTGATAGGAGCTGAACCCAGGTCCCCTGAGAAAGCAGCCGGTGCTCTTTACTGATGAACTATCTCCTCAGCCCCTTCACTTATTATTAGTTAAGGTCTGTCTGTCTGTCTTGCTGCTATACAGAGGTACTTTGCACTTGCTTAGGTTGTCCTCAGAGTTCTTTTGTTTTTAGAGTTCAATCAAGCCAGAGCCAGATAGCCTCAAGCAGCCAGGCTCTGCTACCCCAAGCTTAACATTTCAACCAAAGAGACATGTGTGGGGCTAAAGAGATGGCTCAGCAGTTAAGAATGTGCACTGCTCTTCCAGAGGACCTGAGTTCGGTTCCCAGTACCCACACAGGGACAGCTCACAAGTGCCTGTTAACTCCAGTTCCAAAGGATCTGGCGCCCTCTACTGGCCTCTTCAGGCACACACAAAAACATGCACATACACATAAATAAAAGGAAAGTTTAGAAAAGCTTAAGAGCACTGGATAGTTTTATGTCAGTTTGGCACAAACTAAAGTCATCTGAAAGGAGGGAGGAAACCTCAATTCAGAAAATGCCTCCAGGTCTAGAGAGATGGTTCAGCAGTTAAAGGGCCCCGGCTGCTCTCCCAGAGGATAGGAGTTCAGTTCCCAGCACCTACATGGCAGCTCAACTTTCTGTAACTCCAGTTCCAGGGCATTTGGCATCCTTACACAGACATACAAGTAAGCAAAACACTAATGCACATAAAAATAAATAAATCTCTCCCAGACGATGGTGGCACATGCCTTTATTTCTATCACCCTAGGAGTTCAAGGCCAGTCTTGCCTACAGCACAGCCAGGGCTTCACAGGAAAACCCTATTTCAAAACAAAACAACAAAAACAAAAAGAAAAGCCTCCCTAAGATGGGGCTGTAGAGCATTTTTTTCTTCTTTTTTAAAAATTATTTAATGTATAGAAGTACACTGTAGCTGCCTTCAGACACACCAAAACAGGGCATCAGATGCCCATTACATGTGAGCCACCATGCAGTTGCTGGGAATTGAACTCAGGACCCCTGGAAGAGCAGTCAGTGCTCTTAACTGCTAAGCCATCTCTCCAGCACCAGGCATTTTCTTAATTGGTGATTGGGAAGAGCCCAGTCCACTGTGAGTGGGACCATCTCTGGACAAGTGATCCTGGGTTCTATAGGAAAGCAGGCTGAGCAAGCCAGGAGCAAGCCATCAAGCAGCCTTCTTCCATGGTTTTTGCATCAGCTCCTGCCTTCAGGTCCCTCGCCTGCTTGAATTCCTGGCCTGATTTCTTTGATGATGAACTGTGATAAGGCAGCGCAAACCAAACCTTTTATTCCCGACCTGCTTCGGCCACAGTGTTTCATCGCAGTAATAGTAACCTTACCTAAGACACTAAGACAGGATAGAAAAATGGGGAGATTTATAGGGATACAGGGGGAAAGGGGGATCCCTTCACTCTAGAATCTGGTTGAAGCCCTCCCAAGACTGCAGCACAATTACCTTGCACAGTGAAGTGCACAGAGTCAATGGTTCTCTTATATGGAAACACTTTCAGGTGTGAATGTTCAAGTAGCAATAAACTAGGCTTCAGGCCAGAATATATATGACCTCAGGTCAGGCAGGTCTCACCACTCCTAGACATTTTCTAACAATCTCACAAAAATGTTGTGTGTTGAGCTCAGGCTGTGTCCCACTGTAAGTCACTCTGTACAAGTGTAAAAACGGTGTAAACACAACATAAAACTTTCTTCCGGTTGTGGCTTGCCCTGGGAGACTCCATTTGAATAAGTAGCTTTGGTCCACTTTAGGATGGACTGTGCACCTGCGAGGATTAGAAAAGATACCATCTGTCCAGCTCCACCCATATGACACAGGCTGATAAATGGCTTATTTCTGGGAGCAAAATGGGTGTCACCCTACACATTTATCAGTACAATCGAGATGCATATAGGCATATTAACTATCATTGCTGGGTGGTGGTGGTGCATGACTTTAATCCCGGCACTCAAGGTGGATCGGTAATTCGAGGCCAGCCTGGTCTACATAATGACTACCCGAACAGCCAGGGCTCTATAGAGGAACCCTTTTTCAAAAACACCCAAATAAATAAATATCTTATCAGAAGGGCCAGTGAGTTGGCTCAGAAATTAAAGAGACTTGCCATCAAGCCTGAAGACATCAAGTACTAGATCCTCAGGTGGCCTCCTTCCACAGGTTGCCCTCTGATATATACACACACACACACACACACACACACACACACG
>NC_034603.1:26244989-26250466 GCF_900095145.1 Mus pahari | reverse complement strand
AGAGAGAGAGAGAGAGAGAGAGAGAGAGAGAGAGAGAGAGAGAGCTCTTCACTGCTATGCCATCTCTCCAGTCCCTGGTTTGGTTTCTTTGTTTGGTTTTACTTTTATTTAATGTTATGTGAGTACACTGTTGTTCTCTTCAGAGACACCAGAAGAGGGCGCCAGATCTCATTACAGATGGTTGTGAGCCACCATGTGGTTGCTGGGAATTGAACTCCTGACCTCTGGAAGAGCAGCCAGTGCTCTGAACTGCTGAGCCATCTCTCCAGTCCCTGGTTTTAGCTTTTTAAGACAGGTTCCGCTGTAGCTCAGACGACTCACGATGTAACCGAGGCTGATCTTGAACTCCTGTCCTTCCGCTTCCATTCAGTACTGAGATCCCACCCTCAGCCTTAAAGGGATGTTGAATGATGGACTACTGTCCAGCGAACATGTAAAGATGTCAAAGACGTCGTGTGAAGTGTAGTTGCAGATTATAAAACACTGTGATATGAGATAAATCAAGGTGACTTTGCATCTGTAGAGATGGTTTGGAAAGACAGGACACAAACCACAGGGAGATGTGCCTTTCTGTGAGGGGTGGGGGATGGGCTGCAGGCGACTCACGGCTCTGAAACTCTTTATTTCATTTTGTCCTGTTTGAAGGTTTGTATAAGCAGTTGTTACTTTTGTAATATCAACTCTAAGTATTTTACTAAGTAAGGCTTAGGTAGAATGAGGGTGTAGCTCAATGATGGGGTGTGGGAAGTGGTTGGTGTATAATTCAGTTGTCAATCATGAGTTCAATTGGTTTGGTCCCCTATTCTGTAAAACAATAAAAAACAAAGTTCAAATGCCTGCAAAACTCTGTTTCCTTCAGCTATTCTTTTAATCTAAGATGGCCAGAAAGTTAGCCCTTTTAGTAGAACTATGCAATTTGAATGATTTTTATGTTTTTCATGCTTTAGGGATAAAAAATATTTATGTGATTTTTTTTCCCAATTTGTAGACAATACCTTCCTGTTTCAAAATAAATTTGCCTATTTTCAAAAGACGACAAAGGATAGACCAGTGGCCTAGATGGAGCATCCACAATGAGGCAGCAGGTGAACCTGTATTCTCTCAACTCCAGGATCCTACACCTTCAATGCATTCCAGATCTAGAATGTTCTTCTTTCCTATTCAGGAAAGAAACTCATCTTGAAAAGCCCTTCCTCCAAGGCTCACTTGACCTCCACCCTACCCTTCCCTGACCTCTAAAGTCTCATCATACTGGTAATTCTTTCTCTCCTGGGCTGACCCACTGCCTCAGTGGGTCTCACTGTCCACCCCTAGCATGCCCCAGTGCCTTTTGATCATGGTCTCAGAACTTAAGATCCTCTGTCCTTCACCTCCCAGATGCTGGGATGACAGGTGTGGACCACATCTGTCTACCCTGCGCTGGGGAGTGGCAAGCCTCAGCTCCAGCCCAGTCTTTACCTCTAGGGCTTCCGTGAACCTGAGTTACTGGATGTTTCACAGGTGTCTCCCATCTGTGTCTAAATACCCTCTGGCCTCTCCCACCTGTAACCAGAGGCGCTCCAACTCAGGAGTCACTCTTTGTGACTAGGTCCTGATACTGCAGTGGACAGAACCACTGTCTACTGGAAATTCAAGATTCAGCATCACACCATTTTTAATAACCAAGTGTCCCTACTTTGATCCCTCTCCTTTCTTAATGTTTATGTGCAGACACACCCAGAACACTATGTGCCCTAACCGTGGCCATTCCACCCTGCAGGCCCTCTGCAGCAGGGCCACCCTGGCATTCATTACTGCAGAACACAGCCCTCTGGGCACTGGCTCCCCAGCCTTGTCCACTTAGCTTGTGTGTGACCACCCAAAAGCTGGCACCTCTCTCCCCTCTTCTCAGTTGGTGTGTACCATTTTGATTCCTCGACTGCATGGTCTGAAGAGCCCCCTATCTCACCCCCATGTCTCTTTTAACAGACAGTAAACATCACTGTTACATAAACTATTTTATTTAAATAAAACCAGGACTGACCCTTTCCCACACACACCAGCACATGCACTCGCACAATCATGTCCTCCTCATTTCTGTTCTTCTTGAACAGCCACCTCAAACCCCACAGGTTTTCATTGTGACCATCCTAAAACCTGAAAATTGGGAGATCCCATGCGAGACAATGGGCACTCTTCTCCCAGCCCTGGGCACGCACTCTCCTCATCCTCCTGATGGGACAGGAGGTCGGCTCTTCCAAGGCACCCAGATCTGGTGTGGTTTCCCTTCACACAGGTCAGAACACCAGCACCCAGAGCTGCTCTTTGAGGCTGGAACCCCTCACTTCAAGTCAATTCCTCTCATAAAACAAAGGAGGCTTTGCACCCATGCAAAGGTTCCTGGTGTAGGTACCATCTGGTGTAAGGAAGAGCAATAGAGAGCAATTGAGCACCAAGTTCTCTAATGCCACTCTGAAGGAGGGTGCCAAGCTCCAGTTCAACCTCTACCAAGAAAAAGCAAGCCCAGCGCCACACATGGGGAAGGTGGGATGGCAAGGTCTCAGCCTTGAGAATCTCCCATCTCTAACCCTCCAGCATAGACCCCATCGGGACCCACTAGCACCTTGGCAATTGTAAGGGCTCAGCCCAACCGGAGACACACCACACAGGCAGGGGCCATTTGGAGTTGGCCCAAATGCCTGTTGATAACAGGGTTCAACTCCCCCACCTGACACTGAATGAAAGACACGCAGCACAGCAGCTAAGGTCACAAGAGGTGCACTGACAGAAGGTGGTGTCTTCCAGAGGCACATGGACATTGTACACAATGCTCACAGGCAAGCTGGGACAGGACAAGAGCACAGGCTGCCGGGGACTCAGCAGCATATCTAGGGCACGCCTTCTGGGAAGACAGGGCCAGGAATCAACGGATGAAAGCCTGTCCAACCACTTGGGCTAGGATGCTCATGTTCTCACATGACCTCCTGCGTCTTCTAGACCAAGTTCCCTGAGGGAAGAAGTCAGGTCAGAATGGGAAATCAAGAGAGCATCAGAGACTCGAGTGCCAGCAGGGGAGAAGAGACAGGGCCAGAGAGCAAGCCTTCTAGGTGGGTAAGGCAAAGAGAGAGCTGCCTCCTGAGAGAAGGAACAGTGACGAAGCTGGGGGCACAGGACTGAGACAGCTGATCCTGCCCAAGGAAGGCTGCAGACCAGGATCTGGGGCAGACAGGACTTAAGGAGGGAAGGCCTGTGGGCCCTGATTGCCCATGGTAGAAATCAAGCTAGCTCTGGCCACAGAGCTACAGGCTGACACTGCGCTGGTGCCGGCCCCCTCGGACTCCGATGTCACTTCCCCGGCGTCCCCGGCTCTGGGCTCCCAGCTCTTGGCCGTCTAGACTGGCATGGTCCGAGAGGCCACGCAGGTGCTCCACTGAGTCACACTTCTGCAAGTCAGAGGCCACAGTGCGCAGACTCAATAAGCTTAGCGTGTCCGTATCTGGGCCTGGGCCAGGCCCAAGGCTGCTGCCCTCCTCTAGGCCCCCGCCCTCTGCCCCTTCAATCCCACTGTCCCCATCCTCAATGCTCTCAGGTCCAGCTTCAGCCCCAACAGGGGAAGAGCGCCGTGGGCCCAGGGGATGTGGGGGCAAGCCCCGGCGCCTGGCATGAATCTGCTCACTGATCTGCTCCAGATTACGCAGGGCCACCGAGTAGCGGGTCTTGGCCTGTGCCACCTGCTGCTCCAGTTCTGTCACCTTGGCCTTGTGCTCCTGCAGGAAAAAAATAGGTAAGCTTTGAGATGACTTCTGACCCCATTCAGCACTTGTCCCTGAGGTTAGACTTCCTATCCCAGAGCCCCTGGACACCTTCAGCATCTCTGAACTAAAATATTCTTTCCAGCCCTACTGTCCTCTGTAGGGTTTTGTTTTGGGTTTTGGGGGTTTTTTTGGTTTTGTTTTGGGTTTTTTGGGGTTTTTTGTTTTGGTTTGGTTTGGTTTGGTTTTTTTTTGGGGGGGGGGGTTTCGAGACAGGGTTTCTCTGTATAGCCCCGGCTGTCCTGGAACTCACTTTGTAGAACAGGCTGGCCTTGAACTCAGAAATCCACCTGTCTCTGCCTCCCAAGTGCTGGGATTAATGTTGTGCGCCACCACCCCCACCCCCACCACCCCCAACCCCCCCACCCCCCGTTCCTACTGTTCTCTGAATGTCCCTCCTGACCTGAGCCCCAGCGAGCCCTCCTCCCAGGTCTTCACCCCTCTGGCTCCTCCTCCTCCTCCTCTCTGTTCTTCCTCCCCACCTAGCTGGTTTCCCCCATTCCCACCCCATCACTTCTCACTTCCTCATTTACCTTTGCTTCTTGATCAGTGTTCTCCAAGAGCACAAGCCGCTCTCCCCTGCCTCCCACTCCTGCAAGGTCACTGAGCACAGGCTAGCGTACTGGCTGGTCTGGCAAGGTTGACCAAAGCAGCACACCAGCACTCACTGTACCTGCCCACCCTCCCCCATTAGCTACCTCCAGGATTTGGCTGAACTGGGCCTTGAGCTCAAAGTAGGGGCGGCTCTTGCCAATGGCCCGCCGGAGGGTCTTCTGGAGGGCCTGGACCCGAGCTTCAGCCTGCTGGCACAGCCTCGTCACACGCTGATGCTCCCGTTCACCTCGAAGACGCTCTTCCTCTGCCTCGTTCACCTGGCCCAGGTTAGGAGGGGGACACACATCAGTGAGCTGGCATTTAAATGGGATCAGCCCTAGGCTGCCAATACACACACTGCCCTGAGGGAACCTGAACAGGATTGTCTACAAAGCCCTCCCCACCCCTGCTGTCTACTGAGTAAGACAGATAAGGATTGGGGGCAACGAGAGTGCCTTACCATCTCTTTTGGATACAGATCTCAAGCACATGCCTCTGAAAGCACCTCTTCCCCACCGGCTTACACAGACTTGTATGACCTGCTCTAGGCGCACAGCATGTATTCATATTAACTGAGCTATGTTTTCATTGCCAGCGTTGGAGATTTACCACAACAAAATGGCGCCCAACGTATTGATTTGAATTCAACTAACTTGAGATAAAAATTCACTGCCCACCCCCCAACCCCTCAATGGGGCTTGGGCACTGATATAAGCTGTAGCAGTATGGATTTGAAGCTGACTGGGTTTGAGGGGCTCACAGAGAATGGCAGAGGCATCTACACCCAAGAGAGCCTTTCTATGTTTGTTTCCCTGTATCCTTCCCTCCCTACCCTGCCTCCCCCACCTCCAAATGGGAACATAGACAATGCGGGTCAGCTTCTCCCTGTGAATAAAGAATTGGGAGACAAAGGTATAAAGGGCTCCAGACCATGTGATCAAAGAGAGAAATACAACCTGTTCATACTTAAAGATGATATAAAGATATATTGCGGGGCTGGTGAGATGGCTCAGTGGGTAAGAGCACCCTACTGCTCTTCTGAAGGTCCGGAGTTCAAATCCCAGCAACCACATGGTGGCTCATAACCATCCG
>NC_034603.1:26215696-26244601 GCF_900095145.1 Mus pahari | reverse complement strand
GTGTGAATCAATTGTTTTAAAGATGGTATGATAAAGTCTACAGGACACTCATATTCTGTCTAACGCGGGCTTCACAGGAATTTTGGGTTAATATCCTGACATGACAAATTAGAAAGGCCTAAATAGGCTACAATATGTGTGATTTTTGAGCATTGTGGTTGTTTTATTGTTCCTCTGGGACAGAGGGCAAGCTACAGGCTTTCCTGGTTACCAGCTGAAGGATATGCTGATTTGGGGAAAAGGTGATTAAGGTATTTACACCTTCCAGAGTTATACGGATCAGATTTGATAGAGGGAGACCCTTTGAAGAACGAGATTCCAGAGAATCAAACAAAAAGATTATCTTGATGATAATAAAATTTTGTTTTGAGATTTATATAGTACAGAATATACAGCCTTGGTGAATTTCATCATCAGACATGCTGAACTGACTTGCCAGAACTCCTGATGTCTTGGTTTTTCATCCTGATCCAGTCAGGACACAGACATCAGAGACTAATACAACCATTGGTTTGGCCTTCTTAAGGCCAACCAACTCCTCCATTTTCCCTACCCTTGCCCCTCCCTTCAAAATATCTCAACGTCCATATTCAGCTATGAAGAGTCGTCATCCCAGTTCCCTAGGCTTTGGGACTGGGGGCTGGTTATTATAGGTTGCCTTTGATACTAAAAATATTTAAGTACAGGGCTTAGACCCACCATTGCTGTTATTATAAACAGATCTGAGATGTTTAAGCCCGTGAGTTAAGGGCCAAATACCAAATTCATGGCTTTGAGTTTATTGTTAGGGTATTTTCAGTAATTTTAATCAGAAATGGTTGAGAGTAGGTAACAGAGAACAGTCCAGATTACTTCACACAGATAGTTGGTTTTCAAAAACGTCAGAAGTCCACAGAATGTGCCGTTTAATGTTATTTACTCATTCGTTGTTGAGACCAGTCTGCTCCTGACAGCTCTCCCTGTCTTGGATTCAAAGAAGAAACTGAGCATCTTTGAGTTACTCCAGTTGTGGCAAAACAGCCACTAGGCAAGAATTGCCTCATTTCATCTACAGACATAATACTGTCCAAAGAAAGGACACAATTCCAGGTTAGGATACCTTGATTCTGCCGAGACAGAGTAGGCTAGTCCTTAATATTCCTGTTTCTCTAAGTCTGTCAGATGACCCTGGCCAGTAGGCTGAAGACCAATGCTCCAACGTGTTAAAATAAGGGACTGCCCAAGCGATCAGCAGTCTGTACAAATTGGCTAAGTTTTGGAAGCTGTGTTAGGCTTCCTATATATTTTCAGTTAATATCAGTCGTTCTAGGATTTCTAATGGGGTTGAAAAACTACATACTCTCCTAGCCAACCCAGGCTTTTTACTTTGAGAGGAACAGATTTGAAAGGATGGTTTTCAGATGGCATTCAATCTAAAGCCAAGACATAGCCAGAGGTTCCATTTAATTAACAAAGATGATGGACTGGGTTTTAGGTCTCTTGTACTTTATAAATTACAAATTATTAATAGTTATGCACAATTGTATCTGAGATAAAATAGTCTTTTAATTAGACAGAAAGGGGGAAATGTTGTGGATAGCCCTGGGGCTAATTATATTTGATGTTAATTCCATTCTCCTGTGAGGGGTTTCGATTCTCCTGTGAGGGGTTTCGAACGAGGCAAGAGTCAGCACTCAGGAGATTTCCTGTAAACCTGCTTCCACCTTAATTTGTAAAATAAAGGAGAGCTGATGATTGGGCAGATAAAGGGACGGTAGAGTGGAAGGTTGGGGAAGAAAGGATGCGGAGGAGGAGAGAAAAAAAGAAGAAAAGTAGAGCAGAAGCACATAGCCTGGAGAAACTGCAAGTTCTATGGGGTCTCATAGATGTGGAAGATGGTAGTGTAGTGGTAGATCTGCCCAATCTAGGCACACAGCATGTATTCATATTAATTGAGTCGTGTTTTCATTGTGGGGCATATTTGGGTTGGAGATTTACCTCAACAACCTGCCCCTCAGCTCTGCTGATACGGTGGAAAGCTGCCACCACCAGCTTAGTCCCTCCTAAACATGGCTTAACACCCTCAAACATATTGCAACTGTGCAGACACCAGTCTTGAGGGCCCCCTCAGTGACAATGGCTTCAGGTCAGGGACAGGAGGCACAGAGGCATGTTGGGTTCTTGTAGCTTCCACACCCTCCTTATCTGTGTGTGGCCGAGAGCATTATGTGACCAGGGGACAGGTGCAGGCTCCAGGCACCTTGTCTCCCAGAAGAAGGTAAGCTCACAGGAGCTCCCACCCCTGTGGTTACACACCACAGCCTCAGTGACCCTTCCCTCCCTCACTATACTCACCTCACAAGGCCCACCACAGGACAGGCTCTCCTCTGTGCATTCAAAGAACTGAAAGGCACAGACACTATCCAGGAGTGGATACAGGCCTGTACATGCTGAAGGGGGCAGAATAAGCCCAGGCCAGGGTGCTCATATGCCCAGTCTAGTTTTAGGAGCTTGGTAATGGTACACAAATTATACCTCCAACACACACTGGCAGAGTGCAGGACCCACCCGTGAAGGGAAAACTTTCTTCAAACAGGAACAGGGAACCACAAAGCTGAACCCAGTGTGTGAGTACTAAATCCAGGGCCACTGCCTGGGATGAGCTCAGGGTCAGCCCCACCCAGAGGAAGCAGGAGTAGACAGGAGGCTTTCTAAAGAGAACTGGAATAATGGAGCACTGGAGGCCAAGCTGGGCAGGCATAGGACAGATCCACCTTAAAGAATACCAAAGCTGGGGGGTGGGGGTGGGCTGAAGTAGGAGGGGGCAGAGAGGAGTACGGAGGTAAGGGGAGGTAAAGGACGAGCAAGGGAGCAGTGAAGGGGACCAGCTGGCAGCACCCTCACCTTACAGGTAGCATGGTTGAGCATCTCCTGCCATGTAGGGTCCAGTCGATTTTTGTCAGCCATGACCCCCTGCTCAGCCACAAAGACCATCTCCCGGGCGGCATTGTGCATGCTCACAGCCCTCTCATACCGCAATGCTGCCTTCTGTGTCTCCTGCTGGGCCTGTGGGGGGAGAGGGCCGTCAGGATGGGAAGCCTGGGGGGACCCCAGCCACCCCTGTGATCCCTTGAGGAGGTAAAGACAAGAAAAAGAGGAAGGCCCACTTATAAGTTCAGCTTCATTTCCCAAACCATACTAAGGATAGGAGCCATCAAAGCAATATTCTACAGATTAGAAACATAGAAATAAATATTAAGAAAGAAAATGCCAGTAGATGGTGGCCACATGAAATCTAGCAGTCATATATATATATATATATATATATATATATATATATAATTTAAAATGAGTATTTTGCATATATCAGGTTATATGTATGAGATGCTTATCAGATACACGAACTCCCTGTTTAACTGCTGTCTCCAAGGTATGTCATTATGTGTAGGCACATATTCCAAAATCGGAAAA
The DNA here is from genome assembly GCF_900095145.1 of Mus pahari. Lineage (NCBI taxonomy): Eukaryota > Metazoa > Chordata > Mammalia > Rodentia > Muridae > Mus > Mus pahari. Next base: position 26,241,151 of record NC_034603.1, on the reverse strand, counting down.
AAAATCTAAAATACTTCTTAGCCCAAAATTACAATAAAGCCTGCTTCTCAGCTCATTGGCTAAGATCAGGTATAGGACCTGTTATCTGTTCAACCAGTGCTAGCCAGGCAAAAACCAGAGGCTGCTCCCCAGCTTCCAGTTATAGGAGAGTGACAAAAAAGTATGTCTTACAAATGGAAATGGCTTAGCAGGGCCTGGTGCCTCCTCACTCACACCTTTATTCCCACCATTTGGGAGGCAGAGGCAGGCAGATCTCCATGAGTTCAGGTCGAAGCAAGCCTATTCTACACAGCAAGATCCTGGACAGCCAAGGGAAAAAGAAAAGAGAAAAAAAGGAGAAGAGAAGAGAAGAGAAGAGAAGAGAAGAGAAGAGAAGAGAAGAGAAGAGAAGAGAAGAGAAGAGAAGAGAAGAGAAGAGAAGGAAAAGAAAATAGTCCTTAGGTTTTTAAAAGTATGACACAGGGCTAGGGATATGGTTCAATAGCAAAGCAGTTAATGACTGAGCCATTTCTCCAGCCCTCAAAGCATTCCATTACCAGAAGGTGGCTGTCTAGAGCTCTGGTGTTATAGTTACACAGATAAGATGAAGGAACAAAGACAGCGCATATTATATGACCCCATTTTTATAGAATTCATAACAAAGTGGTTTTAAAACAAAAAAGCAAAATATAGAGACAGTAGTAAGGGAGAGACTGCATGTTTAGCTGCTGATAGCATCCAAAGAAACAGACTCATGGCAACTAACACACTGGTTTCTAGAGCTGGTATGAACATAAACTGGGCACACACAGCATTAAACAGCCACATGAACCAAGAATCAGTTCAAGGACTCTCAGCTCTTCAAGCTCTGCATGTATGTTTTTTAAGAAATCAGATTTCTCATAGAACCTCATCGATCTTCTGTACTTCTCTAGAAACAGAAATAGTTTGCACATTTGACAAAGTGACGCATAAATTACCAAGTCAAAGTTTTTGTTATAGGTTGATGGGTAAGAGATTTATAAACAGTATTATTGAAAACAAACAAACAAACAAACAAAAACCCTACCAAATTTGGCAGTATTAGTTAAATATATAAATTCAAGAGGAATTTTAACATTCCTGAGCGAAGAGTGTTTGCTTTCAAAAGGATGCTAATTATCAATTTACATGACTTAGAGCTAAATCTCTCATATATACAAAGGTAGGAAATATCTGGAAGCTAAGGGATGGGCTGCTGAGGGGGAGGAGAATATCTGCTCTCTCCTCCTTGTTACAACTTCTATACACTGCTTAATTTATATATAATTACAAGCTTGTCATCAAATTTAATTGGTTCAAAATATAAAACTCTGAAAAAATGCACATTACTAAGAAGTATCTCTCATATGCAAAATATGAGTGTAAAATGGCTAGGCTGAATAAAATTTGCATTGTAAGTAATAATATGGTTATAATATAGTGTAGAAACCATATGGGTCACATATTTTGTAATAAACAATGACCTATTCCCAGTAATAATAGTAATTTTTTTTTTTTTTTTTTTTTTTTTTGGTTTTTCGAGACAGGGTTTCTCTGTATAGTCCTGGCTGTCCTGGAACTCACTCTGTAGACCAGGGTGGCCTCGAACTCAGAAATCTGCCTGCCTCTGCCTCCCGAGTGCTGGGATTAAAGGCGTGCGCCACCACGCCCGGCTTAATAATAGTAAATATTAATGCAATTAAATGACAAAAAAAAAATCAAAACAGAGGATTATTGAGCCAGTACATGGTGGTACAGCCTTTAATCCCAGCAAACAGGAGACAGAAGCAATCAGATCTCTCTGAGTTTGAGGCTATCCTGGTCTACATAGAGAGCTCTACTACAGCTAGTACTACATAGAAAGACCATGTCTCAGAGAGAGGGGGAGGGGTGATATGGCGGGAAGGAGGGAGAGAGGGAGGAGGGAAGGAGGGGACACTAGGTACAGCCTGAATCCTCACCATTTAAACACATCAGAGGGTGAGGCCTGTGGCTGGTACTCAGCACCACAGTTCTCATCTGTTGTTCCCAGGACCCTGGGTTCGATTACAGCCCAAGGAAAGACAGGAGAGGGGAAGGATGAGGAAAAGGAGGAAGAAAGAACAAAGCTATCAGTGGGACTGAGCAAGATTTCTAAACAGGACCAATGCCTCCACCCAGTCATTTCTTGACCGTGAGACATTTTCTTACATGTATGTATTTATGGTGTGCATGTGTATGCATGGGTGTGCCTCAGCACACATGCCACACCAAGCATGTGGAGGTCAGAGGACAATACATGGGGGTCAGTTCTCTCCTTTCACCATGTGGATCCCAGAGAATGCACTGGGGTCGTCAGACATGAGGTGCCTTTATCCACTGAGCCATCTCACTGGCCCAATAAACACATTCCCTACACCTTTAAGAACCTCAACTCACAGGCTGTTCAAAGCATGGCCATGCCCTTAAGTATGGTGTTTTATTCCCCATTCCACACAGACTGAAGACAGACAGACCCTGCATCCCTTCCTAATGAAAGGTCAAACTGCCCTACTTAGTTCTGTCAACTTGACATACACAGCCTAGAGACACCTGAAAAGGGGATCTCAGCTGAGGGACTGTCCAATTGGACTGGCCTGTGGGGATGATTATGGTGGATTGTCTTGATTGTTTCACTGATGTAAAGGGGACCAGCCCACTATAGGTGGCACCATTCCCTGGGCAGGTGGCTCTGGTCTCTACAGGAAAGCTAGCTGGGTATATGCCTTCAAGTGAGCAAGCAACAGGCTTCCTCCATGGCTCTGCCTCCAAGGTCTTGCTTGAGTTCTTGCAGTGACTTCTACCAATGGTGGACTGACCTGGAAGAGTAAGTCACATAAACTTTTTCCACCCCTAAGGTCCTTTTGGGCATGATTTGTCACAGCAACAGAAATAAAACTAGAACACAGGCATACCTCCTTCGCCAGTCGTCGAGCCTCATAGTAGGGCCGGGCCTTCTCAATACAGCTCCCCAAGTGAGAGCCCTGTGTGTTAAGCTTCCTGGCTGACTCCTGCAGGATCCTCCGATAGGTGGTCCTGGCCTCCTGGCAAGGAATGTGGAGAGCAAGCATACAGGTCACAGAACCTCACTTCTTCGACACACCCCTTCCTCTACCACTGTCTCAATATAGGAAAACACAAAAAGAGAAATCTCCAGAAAGCAACCCAAGGCTGTGAGGAAGTAGATACTCACGTCCAGTTGTAGCTCCACTTGGTTGATTTCCTCACTGGCCTGGTTCAGATGCTCCAGCTCCTCCTGCCAAAGAAGCACAGGAGTTAGAACAGATGGAAGCAACCTCAAGTCAACTACATTGGGCAGGGAGGGAAACCAGAAAGTCCCAGCATACTGGGGAACGAGTGAGTCACTTAGAAGAGGGCAGGAGGGACTGTTCCAGTGGCACCCTATCTAGGCTCCAGGACAGTCTCATGTGATCTTCATGGTTCCACTTAACTGAGTACTCCAACCCCCATTGCAGCGATGAGGCCCCGGGAATACAGCACTATAGACAGCAGGGTAGCAGTGAGCCTTACTTTCCACTAGAGCACATCTATCTCTTCCTCTCAATGCGGGAGAAGTCCTAGGAGATGAAGGAGTCCTAGGAGATGAAGGACTCTCCTCCCTGGGCTGGGAGGGCCACTCACTCAGCACATGCTCACTACATACTTCCTGGTCAGTACTTGGAGAAAAATGTGGGACACAGGGGCTGGAGAGATGGCTCCGAAGTTAAGACTACTTGTTGCTCTTGCAGAGGACCCAGGTTTAGTTCCCTGCACCCACATGGTAGTTCACAGTCATCTGTAATTCCATTTCCAGGGGATCCAATGTTCTCTTCCAGCCTCCAAGGGCATTGCACACACATGGTCTACATACATATATACAGGTGAAGCACATCAATTTTTTAAAACATCTTAAAAAGGAATGTAGAACACAGCACACAGAGGTGGTGACTCACATCTGTGAGCCACAGGCTCTCAGTAGCAGTCAATCTGTGTGAAGATGGGCACAGGTGCCCCGTAGGCACTAGGGCCACCTACCTGGGCAGAAGGCCAGAGCAAGATGCCTGAAGCACATCTTCCTAGCAAGAAGACAGAGAAGGGCAAATGTTCCAGCAGAGACAAGTAAGGCAAAGTTTTATTTATTGTGTTCCAGGTGAGAGAAGAAAGAAAAGACTTCAAGAAAATGCAGGACACAGAAACACCAGGGTTTGGCGGATGATCAAGATAAGGACCAGGTAAAGGTACAGGAGGGTTTCTGACCTCTCAGACAACAACAGAAACCCAGATCCCATCCAATACAGTACAAGTTTTCCTATCTATTTATTTTTTAAACTTTGAGTATGTGAGAGGGAGAATGCACATGAGTGGAGGTGCTTACACAGGCCAGATGCATCAAATCCCCCTGGACCTGGAGTTACAAATGATTATGGGCTGCCCAACATGGGTGCTGGGAACTTAACTCAGTCCCTGTAAGAGCAGTATATGCTCTTAACCACCAAGTCATCTCAGAAGCCCCCAGTGCGATGTTGTCCTGGCAAGGAGGAATCTCAGGGAAAATTGCTGGACATGCTAGTTTAATGACTCACTGATGTCTGGTCCTGAGGGAAAATCATGGAATGACCCTGCATCTTTCAATGATGTGGCATGGAGCTGGAAAGGGGGCTGGCCACAAATCTTCTCACTTGCCTAAGAAAACACATCCAATCCCAGATTCTGATGATCTATGGATACTCCTTAAGAGTCTAGGATGTTAAGCCGGGCATGGTGGCACACACCTTTAATCCCAGCACTCGGGAGGCAGAGGCAGGCAGATTTCTGAGTTTGAGACCAGCCTGGTCTACAAAGTGAGTTCCAGGACAGCCAGGGCTATACAGAAAAACCCTGTCACGAAAAACAAAACAAAACAAAACGAAACAAAACGAAACAAAAAAAAAGTCTAGGGTGTGCCAAGGGCTCTTTATCTGGAAATTCCAGGTACTTAGTTACAGATTCCACAAAGCAGGTGCTCAACTCCAGGCTCTGCCTTCACCAGCCCAGTCTGCCTACTACTCATCTGTGACAGACATTATTAGATGGCAACACCACCATCTTATCCCATCTGCATAGATTTGATGTTGGCTCCCATTCACCTTACTTGGCCCTTCCAGTGGAACTAGGCACAAGGCTTTGAACCCGGGCACAGTCTATCTCAGAAGAGCCATGAACCTAGCTGATTCTCTTTGATAGACCCATTCACAGAGCAACGTTGTGAACTCACACAGAATGGTCCATTATCCAAGGCCATTTTTTAAAATGCTTTAAATCCCTAGCTTAGTGTCCCTAGTGCTGAGATTAAAAATGTGCACCAGCATTGCCTGGTGCATGCATGCCTTTAATCCCAGCACTTGGGAGGCAGAGGTAGGTGGATTTGAGTTCGAGACCAGCCTGGTCTATAGAATGAGTTCCAGGACAGCCAGGGCTATACAGAGAAACCCTATCTCGGGAAAAAAAAAAAATTCAAAACTGTGCACCATCACAGCCAGCTATCTACCTAACATTTTAAAAATAAAAATAGGACTGGGCATGGTGGCTCACACTTTTAATCCCAATTCTTGGAAGGCAGAGGCAGACAGGTCTGTATGAGCTCGAGACCGTCCTGATCTATATAGCAAGTTCCAAGCCAGCCAGGGCTACAGAGTAAAACCCTGTGTTGGTTGGGTTTTTTGTTTGTTTGGTTGGTTTAGTTTGGATTTTTTTGGTTTTGTTTTTTAAGTTAAATATAGGAAGGAACTAGTACCCCTTACAATTAAAAAGAAAAAAAAAAAAAAATCCCTGCTGCCAATTACAGTGGCACCCACCTGAAACCCCAACATTTGGAAAGCTGAAGCAGAGAGATGTTAAGTTCAAGGTCTGCCTGTCAGCCTGAACAAAAAACAAAAAGTGTGATAATCAATCAGCCTGGTGCTCACAAAGCTCTGACAGGACAAAGGGAAGCCCCCACCCCTACTCCCAGGGACTGATGAACAAGGGAAGCAGGAAGAAGCAGCTGAGCTGAAGCACCAAGGCAGGGAGGGCACAGTGGGGAGTCACTGAACACCCCAAGTACTGTGTGGACAATCAGCAACACATTCCATTTGGCCTGCTCCACTAGGAACTCCTGGCACTCAGCGAAATGGAATTCAGGGAGGACAGGGTCTGAGTCAGCATGCATCGTCTGTCAGAAAGCCAGCAGCCAGCAGCCAGCAGGAGGATGACCTTCTTGGGGCACTCTGGACACATTCCCAGAATGCCAGGCCACTGAGTCAAAGCATGGGTGCTTGACTACAAATGTTTCTGTCCCACTCGTGGACGCTCCTGGTCCTCTTCAACAAAGCATCGAAAGGCCCAAGCAGCTGATGAGTCAGTAGGGCCAGGGTGATGACTGTTGTTTTAGTTATGCCAACACTTGAAGATGAGAACTCTGACGTTGCAACGTCACCCTGAAGAATCGGGAGTTAAGCGAGTGTGTCCGGGTATCATGGTGGCACAGACCTATAATTTCAGACTCAGGATGCAGAGACAAAAGGATCAGGAGTTCAAAGCTAGCATGAGCTATACAGTGAGTTCAAGACCACCCTAGACTACATGAAACACTGTCTCACCAAGAAAAAAAAAAAAAGAGGGGTGAAGAGCAGAGAAAACCTGAGAGGCCAGGCCCATCCTGGCACCACCAAACCCTTAGACCAACACCCCCCCCCCACTTCTATCCATTAAGACCCTCTTTCCAAAAGCTGGAGGACATGAGGAATTCCAGTGATCCAATGAGACCCTGATGGAGACACCGCCTTTTCTGAAGGGGTAAACAAAGACATACTGCAGGCAGGTATGGCCTAGTCTCCCTTTACCTCCAGAGAGATCATACCAGATGACAACATGAGCTACCTGCCTGTCAGCCGTGGAAACCCAGCCCCACATCAGAGCCTCACCCTGAGGATAGTCATTTCAGAAAAATTCAAAACACTCTAAAATAGGTCAGAGCTCAGCTCTGGGCCACCCCTTGCCTAGTAGACCCAGCCCTGGCTGCGTTTTCATTTCAATCTTATCCTATTCATCGAAGTAAGGTTAAATATGATTTAAAAGTCTTTTAGTGGATCTTGATGGATCTGTTAATGGAGACACATTAAATATGCTGATCTAGAAAAACAGACACTCCCTGAAGGAGCTGAAGCACATTTTCAAGGCATGTGATGTGGATCACTATCAACACTAAAATGAACTTCAAACACATACTAACTCACCTCCTCAGCACCCAAAAGAATATTAATACAAAAGGGCAAACGTGATCTCCACCTGAAAACTGTGGTACTCCTCACATCAGGCTGTTTTTTCCAATGACAAACTCTAAGTCCCTGGTGAGGCTGGAGAACCAACCGATGCACGCCTGTGTCATCAAATGAGGAGAATGTAAGGCCTGCCCTCCCTGTACCACCTACAACAGTACAATAAATGCTATACAGCTTGGCAAGAGAAACGAGGGTCTCGATGGCCCCCTAGTTCCCATCACTCTGCATGCTCACTGGAGGCAAAGTAGACCTTATGCATTCCCGAGACATTCCAACACTGACAGAACTATGATGGAAGAAATGTCGCATCTATGCCATCGCTTCAGTACACAACTGCATTTTTTTTTAAATCTCAAATGACTGTATTTCCATAGCCACAAGTGTGCCTCTTCAGTCTACTGCCTTTGCGTATATGATTACTGAAAAAATACACAGAACAAGAGGTTGATGAAAGATAGCAGGAGAGAAGGTATTTCCAACGCAGAACGAGGGATGTTTCAGGGAGGTGTAAGAAGTGCGTTACATGCCCTTCTCCTCGAGGAACTGAGAGCTCCTTCTTAACTCACTATCTATAATCTTCCAGACCCATGTGCACAGTGAACGGGAGCTGTGCACACCAGACAAACCAAGTCCCTCACTTTACTGACAAACAGAAGCTCACAGAAGTTAATGTTTTCACAAATCACCAATCCTGGAACTTAAGTGACTTAAATATCTATCCCAAGACTTCATTTTCTCAATGCACTCTCTCAGTGGAGGACAAATCCTCAGAATGAATGAGAGAAGCTGAGTTGTTTCCAATGCAGCATCTTGAAGCCCAGCAGAAATAAATTACTGACTCATGCCAGAAAAGAATAGCTCGCCAATGCTCCACTCTAAGGTCACATACAACCCAAGGAGCTTCAGTGTATACACACACACACCAGGACCAGATTTACTTTCTTTGCAATTCATTAGCACCAGTAAAGTTTACTGAAGGAGAAGCCCTAGAATTCAAGCTCTGGGATGTTCTAGCTACCTAGAAGGAACTAAATCACTTTCCCAATAACAGAATCTCAGAGATGCAACCTATCTAAATAGCAGCCCTGGGCCCCAAACCTACAGCACGTATTAGCCATCATCAGCCCACACCAGAAACTTTCCCATTCAGTCCATTTAGACAGTACCCTGAAACACTATAGACAACGAAGCTTGCCCTAGCCAGCCATCTCCTCCACAATGACCAGTCTCCCTCATACCCAGCTCCCTGAGTCTCTTACACAACCATCTCTCTGGCTTACCAACAAGACTGCACACATTCCATGACAGTAAACTGTCCTGACATTCTTTTTGGTAAACCCACAATTCCAAGAGCCAGAAATATTTATTAAGGACCAATCACAATGGAGATAAATCCTTGCAATGTAAGAGATTTCCTGCTGAGCGTGGTGGCACACAACTGATTTAATCCCAGGAGCAGGGGGGCAGAGGCAGGCAGATCTCAGAGTTCTAGGCCACCCTAGTCTACAAATCAAGTTCCAGGACAGCCAGGGCTTCACAAGAGAATCCTTTCTCAAAGAGAGGGGGATGGGGAGGGGGGAAGGGAGTTGATTTCCTTACAGACCCAAACCTTACCGTGCCTTTCAAATACCTGAAAGGTCTCACAACTCAAAATGATTCTGAGAGACATCCCTGAGAAGGTAAAGGGGGGAGGGGATTTCCTCAGCCTCAAAACTGCCTCCCAGTCTTAGTCATCTCCTCTTGCCTCCAGGATACGTAAGATACCTGAGCTAGCAATCCTTTTGCTTATTCAGAAAGAACAATGAATGGTTCTATGCCCCAAGCACTCAGGCAGGGTCCCTGCTCTCCATCAGCACTTGTCACACTTGTCACACTGAATGGCCATGTTTTGTTTACATGCCTGCTTTCCTTCCCCACTCCAGCCCACTGTGGGAGAGAAGTCTAAGGCCTCATTGATCCCACAGCTCTTCAGCAAGTCTGGCATCTGGCCTTCCGACCTCCATCAGCCTTCTCTCTCACCTGTATCCGAGGATCCAGTTCTTCCTCCTCTCTAGGGGACAATTTGGTCTCACTGCTGTTGCTTCCACTTCCTCCAGGCTCCTCTGCCACCGGGCTCCTAGGGACTTCATCCTCTACCACCTCTGACCGCAGTTCCCCCTGCGGAGTCTCCCGGCCCCCTGCAGCCTTTTTGAGATCAGCCATTCTGGCTGGAAGAGGGCAGAGCCCTATGCACAAGAGAGGGCTGGCATGCTGGGAGCAGGGCCCCAGTTTGAGGCTTCCCGGGCTTTGGACGGAACAGAGAAGGGTTTTCTCTTCTCAGAGGCGGCAAAGAAGCAGCGCAGATGGGCCTCGCGTTCAGTTAGAGGCTGAACTTCAAACTGCTGAGGAGGTCCCTATAACTAAAGCCTCTTCTGTGCAAAAGCTCTTCACACCTCACCACAGGGAGTCCACCTCGAGACCCCAGGAGCAACAGCTCCAACTCAAGGAGCAAAGGGGGCCTGGATCCTGGGCCGACGCCTGTGAAGAGGAGCACCATTCGGGAGGGTGGAGGCAAGCGCCTCCAGGCTGTGGTGGCAGATGGAGAGAAGGCTAAGTCCAAGCAGAGGATGGGAGATGCGCCTCTGGGGAGCTGCAGGAGAAACAAAGGCCAAGTTACCAACGATGTCAGCATCAGAACCTTGGCCAGCGGCCTCCTCCACGTCCTGGGTCTCCCGAAGACACCACTGGTTTCCCAACACACACTCCCGAGATCCGACCAGTCCCCCACCTCAACTTCTTTCCCTGGGCCTCAAGGACTTCAGGTCTGACTCTGCTCGCGTCCCTGTTCCCTCCACAGTCCCTCCCCTTCCAAACTTCCCTCGGAGCCCCACCCTCTCCTCCACACCCTTTTTCTACCAGGCCCGTCCCCCTCGGTCCAGCTTTGCAATTCACCTTCTACCCCCCAACCTTGCCTCTCCAGCCCTGGGGGCCATCAGAGCCTCCAGGCTCCAAGCGCATCCTCTTCCGCGGACCCAGCGTCTGAGTCCCAGCCATCCCACATAACCAGGCGAAACAAAAAATTCCCCTTCCCGGCTTTACCTCAGTTTACCTTGCTATACGGGGAGCGTCTACGGAGCAAACAATCTTCCCCCTCCCTCCGCAACAAGACGGTCCAACCAAAAACGCCCTGGCGGAGAGGAAACGGAAATACGCCATCGCGTAACAACGCTATTCCCCCGCCCCCGACAAGTATTGCCCGAGGTCAGCTCAACGCTCGGCGTGCTAAACGTTCAGGGTCCGTACAGGATGGCGCCACTCTACATCCAGCGTCGCCTTTCCTAGCTCGCAGTCCGCCCGCCAACCAAGCCTAAGGGAAATGAATTCAGGAGGAAGAGTTGCTGAGGAAAACTACAGCAGGGGATGGAGATCGATAGTCCCTTCCAATTCGAGAAATGCTAGCAATAGGGTCGTTCGCGGGAGCGGCCATCGTTGCTTAGGGAACGGGGGCTGGGCTGTGGACGGCCACTGCCTGGCGCGACCGGAAGTGATGTAACTTCCGGCTTCGGCGGTCTCCTGTCTGGGTACTGCTAACCGAAACGGAGTGGTTTTTCAGAAGTGATTTTTTTTTTTTTTCCTTTCCTTTTCTTTTCTTTTCTTTTCTTTCTTTTTCGGTTCAGTGAATCCGGCGGACTCTAGGTGAAGACAGGCGGGTGACCCTCTCCCGAGACCTGCAGCGGGCGCCATCTCTCCCGCTGAGTAGCCGGCCTCACGGGGTGGTCTGGATATCAGTGCTGTGTGTGGCTATGCAAGACGGACCGAAGCCCTGGCAAGAGCTGCAGGACGGGATGCTTGCTTGGTACAAATGTCTGACGGCCTCGGGGCCCCAGGCTTGTTTTTTCTGGAGATGAAGCACGTATCCGGGCCAGATTCTCTTCCCATTGGGTTCTGTCGAACATTAGCCCGTGTTTAGCAAAACGGTGAAGAAAAGAGTCCGTTTAGTCAGGAGCCGCGGTCTCTAGCTGGGAAGGAGTCTTTAGGTGTTTCGCGAGGCATGAGAGTGGAGGAGGACGGGGTTCCGTAGTCTGAAGTGAAAGGAATTCCAGAGCTGGTCCCTGTTAGGGTCCAGGAGTCGTCCCACAAACCACAGGAACATCAATCTCAGTCTGGCAGGGATAGTGTATTGAATGCACACCCCAAGGTCGGAAGACATAGCTTAAACTCCAGAACTGAACGCTACGATCATGAACGTTGTTTCAGGGTTAGTTTATATAGACAGAAAAACCGTAATGAACTCACAAGCATGTGCGGGGAGGACTATAGGGTTATTGGTCTTTTTCCAAGTTGTGGGTTTTTTTTTTTTTTTTTTTTGTTTTTTTTTTTTTTTTTTTTTTTTTTTTAAGTAGTTTAAACATAACAATTCAAGTTGACCTCTATCTTGCTTGGCTCTGAAGTCTGCAATTGGGGAATTCGCAAGAACAGTCCTCAAAACATGGTAACAAACCTCTGAACATAACGGGATATATGGTCAACTTGACCTCGGTCTGAGCCAGACTATTTTCTGGGTCAGCAGTCAGTCTAATTTCAGTGGCAGCAGTATGAGATGGCACTCATACTAGCAGTCGAGAAGCAAAGTGGCTACAATTATGCCAGGGAGGCAGTGCCAGGGGAACGGGCTTCAACTGTCTATGCTGTAAGTCCAGCAAGTTTCTAGTTAGCAGTTATACTAAAAAGTATTCTGTGGATTGTCAAAGAACGATAAGGAAGACTGTGTAAACAGTGGTTCTCAACCTTCCTAGTTCTGCGACCCTTTAAAGTGCTGTCCCCCAACTGTAAAATTATTTTGTTTCTACTCCATAACTGTAATTTTGTGACTGTTATGGATTATAATGTAAATATCTGATATTCAAGTGTGGTATCAGGTATGATATGTGACCCTCCCCCAAAGAGGTCACAACCTACAGGTTAAGAACTGATATAAAGGATTGTACAGCTTGATATAGGAGCCAGTACAGTGGGGTAGAAATAAGACTCCCAACTAGTGATGAACAAGGGGGAAATTTGTAACCAAAGATAAGTGTTGGGGATTAGTGAATGAGAATTTGATACGAGGGAAAAATAGGGTAAAGGGGTCTGGCTAAGCCAACCTAACTGGGTTCTTGCTGAAGACAATCCTGGAAGGCTTGTGTCTAGAATTGGGAGCCTGGCGTACAGAATTGGGAAAGGAGTGGTCTTGGTAAACTCACTTCACAAAGTTCTTCATTAAAACTAGGTTTTACAAGATAGTGTTTGGATAGGCCTAGAAAAAGGTTCAGACGTCTGACTAAAAGTTAGACCAAAGAATCTTTTTTTTTTCCTTCTTTCTTTTGTGTGTGTGTGTGTGTGTGTGTGTGTGGTTTTTTGAGACAGGGTTTCTCTGTATAGCCCTGGATGTCCTGGAACTCACTTTGTAGACCAGGATGGCCTCAAACTCAGAAATTCGCCTGCCTCTGCCTCCCCAGTGCTGGGATTAAAGGCGTGCGCCACCACCGCCCAGCTAGTTTTAGAATTCTTATTTTTAGATTTGTTCATGTATGAGTGTTTTCCCTGCTTGTATGTATGTGTACCACATGCATGTCTGGTGCCCTTAGAGGTTAAAGGGAGACATAGAGTCTTCTAGAACTAGAGTTATGGATGTTGTAAACCATCATGTGGGTGCTAGGTACCAAATCTAGGTCCTCTGCAAGAGCAAGTACTCTTTCCATTAAGCCTTTTCTCCAACCCCCCAAAAACCTACTTATTACTAATCTATTTTATTTGCTTTTTTTGAGACAAGCTCTCAATGTATAGCTCTGGCTGTCCTGGAACTCAAGATCACCTCTCTCTGTCCTCAAGTGCTGGGATTAAAGGGCTGAGCAAAACTACTAAAACAAAACAAAACAAAAAACTAGTTTTTAATGAAGATAGTTCAGGGTATGTTGTAAGGAAAATAAAAGATGAAAACAAAAGTCTGGGTGAGAGGGGTAAGAGGCTCAGTGGATAGAGCTAAACAAGCCTGAAACAAGCTGATTTGTTATTTGAGAGGACCCAACTTCAATTTCCAGCACACAGCCATCTGTATCTCCAGTTCTAAGGGATCCATCTCCCTTTTCTGGTCTCCTCAGGCACTGCCTGCATGTAGAACACATACATATATGCATACTTTTTTTTAAATTAAAAATTAGCATGTAAAAGCATTAAAGGCAGAGAGCAAAGCTGGGTCAGGCCAGAGGCAGAAAAAAGGACCCTGGAGGAAGAGCAGGGGCAGGTTGGCAGTTTTTAGATGGTTTCCCTGTACTGCAGGCCTAGAACTGCTGCGCCCCTCCTGCTTGCCCTTTTTAAGCACTGGCATTTACCTTAGTTTGGGACTTTTTTTTTTTTCCTGATATTACTATCTTATTAATTTCATCCTTAAAGACTAAGACATCTTTTGTTTTCAAAAATGTTGATCTTTAAATACCTTACCAGTATGTTATATCTTTGTACTATACCAAATTCATGTAGCTTGCCTATGTTTAATTTACTGATACCTCTTCATAGTTAGTTTACCTACAAAAGGCTAAAATGAAATATCAGTCTTTCTGTTGGGATAAGTGTTTAGCACCTTTAAGTTGGCCACACCCTCAAAGCAGCAGGAACCCAAATCATATTTTTTTTTTTTTAATAAAGATTCCTAACTAAGATCTGGAGAGATGGCTCGGCAGTTAAGAATAGCATGCTGTGCTTCCAGAGAACATGATGAGTTCCTAGCAGTCCATGGGAAGAAGCTCATGATTTCCTGTAAGCACAGCTTTAGGGGACTCAGTGCACAAGCACATACTCATGCACATAGACATAACTAAAAAGCCTTCTAAAAAAGATGACTAACGTAATTTATAACTTAAAAGATAATTGTAGAGCCATTAGAATCACTTGTATTGTTGATGTTGCTTGTAATGCTGTTACTTGCTTATTATCTTTAATTTCCTGAAATCTATTTTGATGTGCCTTTCCATTAATAACTTGAGCTTAATTAAAACCTTCATTCCGTAAAAAACTGAGGTCTGCAATTCAGGACTTAGTTAACCCTGTCTTTCTGTTCTAGTTCTAAATTATGTTTCACTTTGCTGTACTTGGTTCTTTCCACTATTGGAAAACTATCAGTTGACTACTATGAAGTTATTTGGAAAAGAGCTAGAGGCAGGAGGTAGAGGACATACTTTGTATGTGGAACCAAAATTGAAACATATAATGGAAAACATAGTGGCACCGTAAAATGATGAATAAAACTGGACCCTGCCCTTTCACAGTAGTAACAGCAAGCCTACATTCACAGGACTCCATGATGCCTCTGGCTCTGCCATTCCCACTGAGGGATGCTCCCACTCCTGGGTATGGGATGGGGCATGTGATATTCTGTTTCTATTCTATTACCGAGCCATGTGCAGACCAGTCAGAGCTTGTAGAAAGTTGAGCTTGTAGCTCTGTGATAATCTTTGCCTACCATTTATAAGGGTCTGCATTCACTTCTCATCCTATTGAGAGAGATTCCATCATTGTTAACTCTCAAAATCTCTGCCCACTCCACTTCCTAGAACTCTTGCCCGGTTCCACTCAGCATGCTCTACAGCCAGAATCTACCCTGGTCCACAGAGAATGGCTACCCAGTAAATACAAAACTTTAGCAAAAGAGACGGGTGTTCATGTATCATTTTGATGATGTCTGCTCGCATATATAAGCAAAAAAGTTTTTGAATAATTCTAATTATGCAGTACCATGTTCAGAGTGTCTTTTAAAATCATTGGGCAAGTCCCAGGCTTATAGTCACTAATAATTAAAGCAGCATTATTTTTATTTTTTAAAAATTAAAGAAGACAGCAAAGCTAAGTGGGATAGGCCCAGTGGTTTGATGAGTAATTTCAGTTCTCGGGTGCCCATAAGATCTTGGTTCTAATTGCACTCTTAACTATGCTTCATTCTTGAAAACAGTTGCTCAGATGTAGCTGCTGGCATGATTGAGGCATGATCATAAGTTGGAAAATGTATCTCTAGGAAGATAGGACCTATGAGTCGGACACCATCAAATTTTTCTTTACTTGAATGTCAGAGTGCAGCTCTGTACATTCCATTTGAGAATTGGCAGGTTATGCAGTAACTGAAAGAGACAAGGAAGGTGTACAAAACAGAGTTTTCCATTTCTGTTTTTCCTTACAACACAATCCTTGAGGAGCACCTAATTTGGCGATGTGTTTAATGCCTTTCAAGTCATAAGTCTTAGAAACTTTGCATGGATTGCCTGCAAATTAAGCAGAGTGCCTTAACAAAAATGTAGTCAGCTGTCCGGTTTTCACTAAATAACTAAATATGTAATTTGTCTCTGGAGTCCTGTTTAATTTTTATTTTGCTGTGTGTGTATGTGTGTGCGTGTACATGTCTGTGCTCTAGTGCATAAGCATGTGTGGAGATCGGAGGACAACTCTTACAGGATTTTCTGCTGGCACCTTGTGAGATCTGGGAATCAAACTCAGGCTGTGAGGTCTGTACACAAGAGCCTCTACCCACTTAGATATCTTTACAGTCTTGAGGGGCTGTGTTTTCTTGTTTGGGTTTGGTTGGTTGGTTGGTTGTTTTTTTGTTTGTTTTTTTTCAAACCAGGGTTTCTCTGTATAGCCCTGGCTGTCCTGGAACTCACTCTGTAGAACAGGCTGGCCTCGAACTCAGAGATCCGCCTGCCTCTGCCTTCCTAGTGCTGGGATTAAAGGCGTGCGCCACCACTGCCAGCTGAGGCTGTTTTCTTTTGAGACTAGAAGCCATGATAGGATTAAAAATAATAGACAAGGAGCTATATTTACTTTTATTATGAAAATTGACAGGAACATAGAAAGCAAGGTTTGGGTCCTTCCATATCTCATCTGCCTGTGCAACATGGAGGGCCTAAAATCCAGCAGGCAATGTGTGGATTTGGACTGAGGTGTGGAAATGCCTTCAAACATCTGATAATACATATCTTAATTGCAGGGCATGGTGGTCACACCTTTAGTCCTGACATGAGGAGGCAGAGGCAAGTGGATCTCTTGAATTTGAAGCACCCTAGTGAACAGCGAATTCCAGGCCAGCCAGGTCTACACAGTGAGACCCTCTCTCAAAGCAAAGCCTACCTGTTCTGCAAATGACAGGTTAGCAGCTCAGTGATCGCTGTCTTTTACTCATCTCCATGACCATCTGTAACATCTGGCGGTGCCAGCTCCACTGTCTGCACCTAGAAGATCACACTCAGGAAACTGAACCTATGTGTGTGTACAAATATATTTGTGTGACATTTCAGTCTGTTGTCATCTAAAAAAGTAAACAACTGTGAAGTTGTTACAAAATAAGTCACCCAGAGGGGGAAGGGAAACAGGAGGAGGATCTTCGTGAAGAGGGTACTGGGAAGAGGGGGCTGATACTGTGATGTAAATTTTTAAAAAGTAACTTGAAGATACTATCAGTTCCCAGTATGTATTATAAAGTCAAATGATTAAATATATTTATATATCTTACAAAAATTAAGTCTTACACAAACTTTTTTATGTTACTCTTTTATTTCAATAATGGTCTTAACAGGTAGTTTCATGTCTGTCGCTTTAGTAAAACGCCCTGACAGAGCAACTAAATGGAGCAAGACTATTTTAGCTTCCAGCTCTAGGTGACAGTCCATTACTACGGAGGAGTCTCAGCAGCAGGAACTAGGACAGGCGCTTGCTCCACATCCCATAGCCACGAACAGAGAGCAAGTGGATGCTTGACGCTTGCTCTCCATCGCCTCCCAACACAGTGCAGAATCTAATCCATGACATGGTACCTCCCACATTCGGAGTGGGCCTTCCACCTCACTTAACCCCATCATGAAAATGTTAACCATGGGTCAACTCAACCCATATAACTCTCGTTGAGACTGTATTCTCAGGTGTTTTGATATCCTTTCAAATTGACAAAACTAACCAACACAGGGTCTCTGCTGGCTAGGAATTGCGGAGGCACGGGATAATCTTGAATTCCTGCTCCCGCTGCGTACACCTCTGCAGTGCTTGGATTCTCGAGTCTGCGTTCCACCGATCTGTTTCGTGTGGTACTTGTAAATAAACTCTGGGTCTTGGCTCGTCCAACAATCTGTCAATTGAGCTACATCCCCAGCAAGTTTATGGTTTTGAGTTGGGCATTCTAAGCTGCAAGCGCTGGTTAGAAACCCTTGCTCTGAAAGGTTAGGAGCCGTCTCCATTCACACCGGAAGGCATCTGGTCAGCAGAACAGGACTACCGCCATCCCTGGCAATGCTGGACAGGTCATTAATCTA
The DNA here is from genome assembly GCF_900095145.1 of Mus pahari. Taxonomy (NCBI): domain Eukaryota; kingdom Metazoa; phylum Chordata; class Mammalia; order Rodentia; family Muridae; genus Mus; species Mus pahari. The sequence continues at coordinate 26,223,528 of NC_034603.1, read as the reverse complement.
TGGGGAAGATTAATCAAGACAGTGAGCATCTGGTCTGGCCTCACAGTATAGAAAGACACTAACATGGTGACGGTTGAGGGCTACTGGTCTCCCTCGAGTGATCTATACGGCCCTGACTCGGCTCAAGGTGGCACTGGTCTCGCAGCCCTTTGCTCTCAGTACCAGAAGGGCCCACGCGTGGACACCCGAAAGGGGAAACAGGTTAGCTAAACCTGGCCTGTGACACTGTGGGCACACCATGTCAACTCCGCCCTCCGCCAGGGAAGGTCAATGGTGCGCTTGCGCGGGCTCGATGCCCCAGTAACCATGCGGACAGTGTGGACCAATCAGCGTGCTGCCTCCTGGCCCCGTCTTGCGCTGCGCCCGCCCCTTCCTCCGCGCGCTGAGGCCAGCGCTGTCCGCAACGCGTTGAGGTGGACGCGGCTCGGAGCGGCCCTCCGACGACTGGTGAGGGGGCTGAGGGCCTCAAGGCAGGGCGGGCGGGGCCGCGGCCCTCGGCGGCTGCCGTCTCCCCTCAATCGCCGGAAGAGAGACCGGGACGGGAGGGCGGCGGGCCAATGCGCCTGCGCAGGTTGCTCCAGGCCGGCGGTGCTGTCCAGCCTCGCACCGGGGAAGTCGCCCGCCTGACGGAGCGGGCCGAGGAGCGATGACAGCCTGCGGCCTGGAGTGACAGCTTCAGGAGACCCGGGGAAGCTTGCGTCTTGCCTGAGCGCCCCGCAGTCTCGCGTCACTCGGGCGCCGGCGCCCGCCTGGGGTTAAGGCAGGCCCGAGTGTGCGTGCCATCGCGGTGGGAAAGGATTCTTGGGGCGGAGCGAGAAAGCCAGAGAGACCTGGCGGGCTGTAGTGTGCTACAAGTCGGCCAGTAAGTTATGCCCCTGCCTCAGTCGGGCTCTGCCTAAATACGAGAGGTCCTGCAGAGTAAGTCGCAAGTACCGCACAACTTGAGTTCTCAGGTTTATGACTGCTTTGACCTTTCTCTCTTCATAGAAACTGTTACGGTTTCCTGTATTGAGTTATCCCAGGCTGCAGGTACGGGCAACTTAAGTCCTCAAGGTCACACAGTTAGTCATGGAAGAACTAGAAATTGGATGCTTGCCTTTCTGGATCCTCTAAGCAGGTTTGTCAACATAAAACGAAGCTCCCCAAAGGTAACGTGAGATGTATGCAGGCTACAGCAGAATTGGGGAGAAATTGCTATAAGTTTTAGATGCTAAAGTCTTAGCTTTCAGGTTAGTGGAGGTTAGTGGTTTAATGTAATGTCTTCCAAAAGCTTTACCTGATGATACAAAAGACTGTTAGATACAGAGATGAGAGATAAATGACTGTTAAGGTGATTAAGAATAAAGATATCCAGCCGGGCGTGGTGGCGCGCTCCTTTAATCCCAGCACTTGGGAGGCAGAGGCAGGCGAATTTCTGAGTTCGAGGCCAGCCTGGTCTACAAAGTGAGTTCCAGGACATCCAGGGCTATACAGAGAAACCCTGTCTCAAAAAAACAATAAATAAATAAATAAATAAATAAATAAATAAATTCCAAAATAAATTTATCACCCCTACCAGACTTCCCGCCTCTGCCTCAGATGCTTGCACTACTGTGCTGGGGTGCTGTGAGATGAGACTGGGTAGACAGGAAAGTGATCTTTGGGAGAGCTTTTGGGGTGTTGTGTTTTGTTTTTATAAACAAAATCTTAAGGAACAAATCCCTGTATCATGTTATTAGCCACCATAATTCAGGTAGCACGATTGAAGACAGCTTGAAGCTACATGAGACCTCGTCTCCAAAGAAAGTGTGAGAAGTACAGGTAGCAGATGAGAAAACCCTGCCAACAAAAGAGGTGGGAGGCCCGGTTTTGGTTTAAGATTTATCTATGTGTATGTGTTTGGGCATGTGTATGAGTGCACTCAACCATGGAAGTCAGAAGAAAGCAACAGGTCCCCTGGAGCTTCAGTCACAGGCACTTGTGAGCCACTCTACATTGATGCTGAGAATCAGCCAAAGTTTGGTCCTTTGCAAGAACAGCAAGCTCTCTTAAAATCACAGAGCCATCTTAACAGCCCATGCTATAGGTATTAGATGCTATCTAGTGAACAACTTAGCTGCTGAGTGAGTAGAAGATAATAGTCCTCTAAATGAATACGTTCTTAAGGATCTTAGGTCAGATGCAGAGGTGGGTGGTAAATGACTATTACAAGGACTAGAGATGACACAGGATGATTTAGGCTCTCCATCTGCAGCAGTCCAAGTCTTCATAGCCAAGCAAGTTCTAATCACTCTGCAGAATCTTCAGAATATGTGTGGCTTTCCACAGGTTGTTATCCCAACTCAGTTATCCAGGGCAAAGTATTATATATACATATATATATATATATATATATATATATATATATATACACACACACATACATATATATATATATATATATATATATATATATANATATATATATATATATATATATATATATATATATATATATATAGTGGATGGACAGATTTTGAAAGAGCTAACACAGCCACTTGCCACAAAGCAGTATTTTAGTCTGTTTATTTATTGGTGATTCCTTAAGATTCTATCACCTGGCAATGTCATAACTGAGTTTATATAAGTAATTTCTGTGATAGTCACAATGACAAGTCCACATTTTCAGGATTCATCCCATTGTTAATTGGCACATGATTACACATCATTCCCTACAGTGCAGAGTATGTTATGCCCAACTCATTGGAAGGCCTAGAAAGATTGTAGTCTATTCTCCCATGTTCTTTCTCCTCCAAGATTTCTAGCCATTCTGTACTTCAGTCTTTCCCAGAGGGATAGAGGATACGCTCTTGCTATCTGTATTTTCTTGTACCTATACTCTAATTTCTAGCCTTCACAGATTTCTCAATCTCTTCAAAATGAAAACTTTGGATTTGAATTTGGATCATGATCAGACTTGGTTCTTGAGGTGGAGGCAGTTATCACTCCTACTCCTGCCAGCTTCTTCAATATGTCACACTGGTCATAAATCTTGCTACTCACATACTATCCAGAAAGGAATGGGTAATTGAACTCTACCTGATTTCAGGGATCACAGAACCTCTGGGACAACAGCATCTCTTAGCTTCCTAAGAGTTAGGAAGAATTCAACAGAAAAGTCACTTTCCCTGGAGAGCCACACTCCACATTCCTACCTCAAGTTCCTGTCCCCTCACTTAAGTTCCATTTCCTGGGCAAAGGAATGTAGCATATACAAGCTGAATCTTCAGAACCTGAGGAACATGCGAGTCCAACCACCATTATTGTCACTAGACACACCTGCATGCTTTCAATACAACTAGACAAGTCCTTTAGGGACCTTCAGGTTACATGGGGGATGGGGAAGGTAAAGGATAGCCACCACCTAAAAGTACTGTTGGATGAAAGGGTACACCTAATTATGTAGAGTCATGTACTGATGCTCATGACAGTAGCAATGGTTTTACTCAGATTAGCAGTGAGAGGAGGTGTTGCACTCACAGCCCAAATCCAACAAGGTCTCCTAGATGGGCATTACAGGGACCTGTTTTCTAGAAGAGTGACTTATTTCCTATGGAAGGAATGGTCAGGAAACTGAGCCTTGGGAAATTGGGGAAACAACCCTCCAAGCTTAGTGAAGTCTAGTGGTCAGATGGATTTAGCAACTTTGTTCTAACAACAGCCCTCTTGGGGACTCTGTGGTAGACTAAAGTTCCTCTAAGTTGTTTCAGAACTTGAAAGGTGTGACTGCTCCAGTAGAAATAAAATGTTAACTGTATGTATAATGTGTGTGTGTGTGTGTGTGTGTGTGTGTGTGTGTGTGTGTGTGTGATGCTAGGGATTGCACCCAGGGCTTTATGCATACTAGAAAACAGTCTAGGTTATCCCTACCCTGAACATTGTTGGTAAAATAATTTGCTTATCATTTTCATGCTGAAACTTTTAAATAAGTGCATTTGAGCATCACAACACTTCCAAATGCTTAGTTGCTACATGCAGCTTTTAGAAAGCACAGCTCTGGACCGTTAAGATCAGTTTCATTCCTACTAGGTAACTCTTGCTTCAAGATGGATATCCTCTATGACTCCTGACTTGAGCTTCTCATTCTACCCAAGAAATATTGGTATGGCAGAACAGACACCCAGAGAGAAGCTGACTAGATTTGCACAGTTGACTGTTAATAAATGTACTAAATTGTGATTTTGATACTGACTTGCAGTTGTAATAAAGTATGCTTGAAAGCTAAAATAGTAAAGTATTCAACAGTCAGAACCTGTTGCTCACCCCATGTAACCTTTTTCCAAACTAAAACATAGTGGTTATATAACACTTCAAGACTCACTCTCAAAGTGATGATATTTAGGATGATTTCTAAGTGTTCTAAGCATTATAATTTTTTTCCCAGGTTTCTACCCCAGGCATGGACCTATTTGCTCACATAATGAGGTGAGCTAAGGAAGAGATGTGAAAAAGCCAAGCAGCAAGCTTGCACCCTACACTTATGTCTACTATAGGAAGAGATGGACTCTTATTTTATTTGCCTTTTAAATGTACATACTTGTGTGTTTGGGTTACTTTCCTTGGGCAAGTTCCTTAGGAAGCGCTGGCCTAGGAGAGGGTGAGCACCCAGAAGCATGGGCTGAGAGATGCCAGCCTCCCAAGACCTCAGGTGAGTCAGAGCGTTGCTCTTGTACATTTGAAATCAGCCACTGGATTTTAGTTTCATGAAGGCAAATATTCCTTAAACAATCAGCAAGTTTGGAAGGTAGAGGTAGACAGTTCTCTGTGAGTTCAAGGCTGGCCAAGGCAACATAATGAGACCCTGACTCAAAACTAAAGTTAAGGGACTGGAGAGGTGACTCAGAAGGTAACAGTACATATACTGTTCTTCCATAGGATCCAAGTTCAGTTCCCAGCACCCACTTCAGCTGGCTCAGAACTGCCTGTAACTCCAGTTCCAGAGGATCTGATGCCCTCTTCTAGTCTCTGTGGGTACCTGCACTCTTGTGCATGTATCCTTACAGAGAAACACATAAAAATAAGATAAATATTATAATTAAATTAAAAATAGAAAGCTCCCCAAGGATTCAGAGCTAACTACTCTAAAGTCAGCTCTTTGGCTGCAAAGGTGCCCCTGCTTTGCAGGGTTTGAAAATCAACTTTAAGTAAGATGTCTGGGGTGTCTTTAAAATTGTCCAGAGTGGGGTTGGGGTAAACACACATAAAAAACAGAGTAGTGTCACAGGTAAGATGAGTAGCTAATGGCAGCTTGTAGCTTTATGGTCCCTTGGCTTTAATATGTGACAATAACCATTTCAGAAATACCTTCCTCCTGTTGGGCGTAGTGATGAGCTCTTTTAATCCTAGCACTCAGAAACAGGTTGGTCTCTGGACATGGTAGTGCATGCCTGTAATCCCAGCACTCTAGAGGCAGAGGCAGGTACATCTCTTGAGTTTACGGCTAGCCTGATCTACAGAGTGAGTTCCAGGACAGCCAGGACTACATAAATAGACCCTGCCTCGAAATTAAAAACAAACAAACAAAAAAAAAAAGAAAAGAAAAGAAAAAAGTCTGTCCTTCCTGGAAAAAAAAAGGTACCAGAGGTGCATATCCCTGTTGTTCTTCCTTCCACCCTGCATGGAGAAACCGATCCTAAACTCACACCTCAAGTTTACTATTAGCCACAAGTTTTCATCCACTTGCTTCCAGTTACATACAGAAGGTTCTTCAGTCAAGCCACGCACGTGCTGGGTATGGTACATTTTCATTTCCCACAAGAAAATGACTATTGCTGTTTTGTTTTGTTTTTTTTTTCATGCTGATCTAAGAGCATACTTTACTAAAAAACAAAGGCTGACTGATGTCTTACCTAGTAAACTTTATTAGTGACAATTCCCTCAAGGCCTGGGATTTATCACAAGCCCAGGATACCCAGTACCAGGTATGGTCCTTAGATCAGCTACACTGATCAGTGTAGCTGTGTCCCCCATTGGGTCAGCATGTATGTCAGACCTTTTTTCTGGTAGATAAGGGATTCCCACCTCTGATACATTAGGAGATGGCCAAGGAGGTATGGCAAACTTAGAATTCCCCAGGGACCTAAATCACACCAAAAAAAACAAAACAAACAAAAAAATGTCAGGCACTTCTCTCTTGGCCTCTAGCAATTTTGAGGGTTCCTAGTTCTAATGAAGAAACACATAGGCACCTTAGAATCCATACCTGTCTCATGGACAAGTGTGATCTGTCCCTCTTGATACACCCCTCTGAATTTCTGGGAGCCATGTGGGTTTCATCTCTTGAGAGCTAGACTAACTAATGTGTTACAGACCTAGAGAGTTCAAGGTGCCTTTTCTGTCCCCAGCCAGAGTTGTTGCAGCCAGTGCTGAACTCGGGGTGACCTCCCTACAGGGATCACAGTAATGAGCCCAGCTGTAGCCTGCATTTTGAACAGCCAGGACATGTGCTCCTGAAAGAAGAAACCCAGGAATCTGAAGAGCAGTTTCCAAGGCCACAGCCTTTCCCCCTTTGCTACTTTCTAGGCTTTAAAACTACAAATTATTGACTGGGAAAGGCAGACATCATGTTCACAGCACCTGGTGTGGCAACAACTCGGGAAAGACCTTATTCCTGCAGTGTGTGTGGCAAGAGCTTTCAGTATAGTGCAGTGCTGCTGCGACACGAACGTGCCCACGGTGGCGACAAGCGTTTCCGCTGTCTAGAGTGTGGAGAACGCTGTGCTCGAGCGGCAGACCTGCGTGCGCACAGGTGGACCCATGCTGGCCAGACCCTCTATATCTGCAGCGAGTGTGGCCAGAGTTTCAGTCACAGCGGCCTGCTGGATCTACACCTGGGAACGCACCGAAGGCGCAGCCTCACCTGCCCTTGCCGCCTCTGTGGCCGTCGCTTCCCGCATGTCCCTGCGCTGCTACTGCATCGGGTTCGCCAGCACCCACCTGAGAAGCCCCACCGCTGCCCTCTGTGTGCCCGCTCTTTTCGGCAGAGTGCTCTTCCTTTCCACCTGGCACGGGCACACCCCCCTGAGATCATCACTGTNACCGCCCCAACCCCCAGCACNCTCTACCACTGTACACAGTGCCCACGGGCCTTCCATAGCAGTGCTGGGCTGCGGAACCATTCCCGCATCCATGTGGTCCCCAGCCTCAGTGACCCTGGCNCTGAGGCCCATCTNTGTAGCGTATGTGGTAAGAGCTTCAGCAAGAGTTCCACACTCACGCGACACCTCCAGAGGCATTCTGGGGAAAAGCCTTTCAAGTGCCCTGAGTGTGGCAAGGGCTTCTTGGAGAGTGCCACACTTGTGCGGCACCAGCGAACACACACTGGGGAGAAGCCATATGCATGTAGCGACTGCNGNNGCTGTTTCAGCGAGAGCTCCACACTGCTGCGTCACCAGCGCAGCCACCAGGGTGAAAGGCCNCACGTGTGTGCCACTTGTGGCAAGGGCTTTGGGCAGCGGTATGATCTAGTAGTGCACCAGCGTAGCCACACAGGGGAGAGGCCCTTCCCATGCCCTGAGTGTGGCCGGGGCTTCACAGACCGCTCCGACCTCACCAAACACCTGCGCACACACACAGGGGAAAAGCCCTACCACTGTGAGCTGTGTGGCAAGCGATTCACCTGCATTTCCAACCTCAATGTACATTTGCGNAACCATGCAGGCCATAAACCACACAAGTGCCCAGAGTGCGGCAAGTCCTTTAGTGTTGCCTCCAAACTTGCACTGCATAGAAAGACACACCTAGGTGAGCGGACAGCGGAGTGCACAGAGTGTGGCAAATTCTTTAGCCATGGCCGGTCGCTATCACAGCACCAG
>NC_034603.1:26210875-26215376 GCF_900095145.1 Mus pahari | reverse complement strand
ATTAAGTCCCAAGGAAAAGCTCAGATGGTTTGGGAAGCCAGACCTGCTGTTGTTGCATTGTTGCTAGCCGATCACCTAGCTTGCCTTGTCTCTAAATGGAAATCCCCGCCAGTTCCTCTATCATCCATCCTTGTATTCCCCAACTCTGAGTACTAGGAGTCAGGGAACCAATGTCACAGCCCTATGCAAGACAAACCAGGTGCTCGTGTTCCGTTGCTGCCACTCTGTTATGTGGGCCCGAGCTCTACCTTTGCTGCCTCTTCAGGCAACATACTTGGTTAGTCAGGACTCTCACTTCTTTTCTGCCTGTTAATCTCTACTGCTTTCTCTTGCTTGAGACATAGTTGAAGAGGTAATATACGGCAGTCTAGGAGAGTGGAATAGCTTCCTTCATTAAAGGACCAAGATCTGTGACAGGTTTCTCCCTTGCAGAGGTAACCAGAATACATGTAAGTAGGCAGTCTTCAGCCTGGCCATCCATATGTCCTTTGACAAGATGACTCTTGGGGCCCAACAAGATGGTTAGGCAGGTAAAGTTACCTGCAGACAACCTAATTTGATCCTTCGAACCCACATATATACTAGGGTACATGTGCACACACAAAAAAGTGTAGAATTGTTCTCAGTAAATGGCTCTTAGGACAGCTTTCTCTAATCAGTTAGGAAATATTTGTCTTGGGATGCAGAAGACTGTGTCCATAAAGCCCAGTACTGTGTGAAACAAAATATTTCCAGATGAAACTTCAAGGCCCAAGAAAAGTTACCTGAAGTCTTGGGCAAGAGCAGGCTGTAAAGCCTGGAATTGTTCAATGACTGCTTATAGCTGGTGATATTGTTACTTGCTTGGGTTTGTGACACCAAGACCCCTTTGTCAAAATGAGTTCCAAGTTCTCTTCCCTTTTGGTGGTGGTTTCTTCATTGCTGTGACAAAATGCCTAAGAAAATCAACTTAAAGGTTTATTTTGGCTCGTGGTTTCAATAGTGTCACTCCGTTGTCAACTGGCTCCACTTTGAGCCTGAACCAAATCAGAAAGACACAGGCTACCTACCTGGGGAAAGGACATATGGGAAGGCTATAGGGAAGATTACTCTTCAAAAGCACTTCCCCAGAGACTGTGGCCCTCAAGCCATGAACTTATCAAAGGATTAACCCATTAGCAAGTCATGATCCACAATCCAATTACCTCTCAAAAATCCATCCATTGTAGACTAACTAGATATTTTGATGTGGGGCTCAGTTCTATATCAGAAGGCCAGACTGCAGGGCCTAACCAGAGGCAAATGCTAGACAGGACAGGGTCATCTGCTTCCTGGTCTAGTCTGCCCTTAGGCCAAGGCAACTGTTAACACGCTACAGGGAAGTTCTGTAAAGTGAGTCTAGAAAGAAGGGCATGCGAGTGGATCAGCTTCTTCTGCATTCTGGCACACACTAACAGCCTGTTTTCAAAAGACTCCCAGATTCTTATATCTGTAGCACCAAAGCATACACTTGCATAAAATACCATTTATTATTTCCTTGAAGGCTAAAGCCTGGTATCTGGAGCCCAATGGTGCTCTACCCTCCACTGTACTCAAATATCCTAGTTCCTGGGAACCACCACCTAACTTTTCTCTCTGTTCCTGGGGTCTGGCACCTCAGGTGAAGAAATGGATGTTGAGGGGGCAGGATTAGAGTCAGAAGTGGTAGAGATGCTTGCCCCCTCAGGAGATTGCAGGGATTCGGGGGCAGAAATGTTGGGACTAGACACCAAAGAGCCAGGTGGCTCTTGTGCTGGGAGCAGGGCTGGGTGGCTTTTGCTACAGTGAGCTACCACACTGTCTGGCTTCTCAAAGCGTTTGCCACAGAATTCACAGGGGAATCGCAGGGCAGCTGCAGTCTCTGCATGCTTGCGTCGGTGCCAGTTTAGGGAGGCCTTCTGGCGGCAAGTAAATCCACATATCTCACACCTGGAACCAAAGATAAGAAGGAGCCTTGAATCACATTCACCTCCCTGTGGGTTCTGCTGCCCACTCCCTGGCTGCCAGATAATAGCTCCCTTCATGGCCCCTGGAACTCACTGCAGGGGTTTCTCTCCTGTGTGGATTCGTCTGTGGATGACCAGGTTGCTGCTAGTGCGGAAAGATCGAGCACAGAATTCACAGATGTAGTCCCTGGTATCTGTAGGCACACAAGGGATACTCAGTTAGTACTGGGGTTCAGGAGTCTTGGGTCTAATAGTCATATGGACCTCCTGTACCTAATTGATCCTAAAATTGAGTGAGATAGGCAATGGGGTATCCAAAACTGCCTTCTTGTCACCCTTTGTCCCTAGCTTCTAGGGCACAGGCATACCTCCCCTATCTGGGGCCTTGGGCTAGGTCTCTGTCAGCCTTGTGTGGATAGGAAGTACCAAATAGCAGCCACATATAAGCCTAGAGTCAAAAGTTGGAGTTTCAGTAATAAGTCCCAATGATACTCCCCCACCCCCTCCAGGTGCATGCTCCACCTGCCACCACAAGCACCATGTCTGCAAGTCTCTCCTTTTACTGAACCTGATAGATCCAACAGCTCTTGCTATCATCCATCTTTACAACAGCTCTCAGGCTGCTGTGGTTTCTCTCCAATGCCACAAAACCTAAAGGCCTAGAGCAGAAACATTCTCCTTACCTCTCCTGGTACCCTTCAGACTGTCTTACCAGCTCTCTGAAGACCTTGTCATCATATAACACTCTGCAGACTCTTCATCTCCATCACTCCTCTCACACCACAAGCTCTGACATCAAGTCCTCTACACTTGCCAGCCACTATGCTGCCATTAAGCATCACTGTACCCCTGTTCCCTCATCACTTTATCCCCCAACTCTGCTAGGGCACCACTACCAAGTACTGTACTACCAGGCTCCAACCAGGACCTCCTGCCTTGTTCTGGTGTGACGGTCTGATTCCAGGCCACCATCCGCCATCCCTGTATCTTCCCATAGCCCCCTTCCCCTTCACCTCCATTTTCACAACTGCCTTTATGGACTTCGCTCACGTTACCAAACTGTCAGGCCCCTTAGCAGTACTAGCTTGGGAAAAGCCCAAACTCAGGCCAAACCTATCCCCTGGCCCGCTTGAAGATAGGCATGAGTGTTCAACCTTCCCCCTGGTCTTCCCTTTCACAGACAGGCTCTGCAATGCCCACTGTCCAGAATCCTGAAGACTATCTGCTGTCTCCAACATTCCCAGTACAGCTTTTTATCCCCCAAACCCATCAGTTAACTAGTACCCCTGCCCATATATATGAATATGTGGATGTCTCCACCATATCTTGCAGAATTCATCTTTCCCATCAAACTCCACCCATGCTGATACCGTCAGCAAGCCTCCCTTTCCTACTCCTCCTTTCCTTAAGCCTTTAGCCCTCTATCTAAAACCTTACTCCTCATCAACAGAGCAAAACTACAGCATCTCCCACTTCCCCAGCTCAGCTTGCCTTGAACCCACACCACTGTGGCTGTCATTCCCACAGCAGAGATCGCCACTCTGTCATGTTATCTCTTTTCCTTGGCCTTCAGCTCTTGTCAGCCTGTCCTCCGTCCTTCCTGGAGCACTTTCTACACTTACCTGCTCAAATGCCACTTTTTTGCCTTCCTCTCTTTCCCCCAGGCCTGCTCTCTAAGAGCAAATGTACCACGTCAAACCTCCCTCCCTCCCTCCCTGTGCAGATATTCTCCAGCCCCATGGCTCCAAACACTACTCACATGCTAATGACAGATTTCTGCTCACTCTATAAATCCCATACTTAAATCTTGACATCTAATTAACATGTATTAACCCAAATTCCAACCCAGTGACCCCTTCCTTGCTTTCAGGGACACATCACCTTTACCCATCTGCCTAGCCTGGAATCTTTTGAGTCACTCTCTCTGCCAGTCTCACCTGTGGTTCATCCATCCTTTTCACACAGCCCTTTTACCTCTCTAAGAGCCTCAACCACTGCTCACCAACTGTGACCAGCAAGCTCTAGCCATCACCGTCAGTATACGCCCATTTCTACTCATCTACAGTCCCTGACTCTCCACGTAGCTGCAACAGCCATCTCTGAAAGTCAGCCATCTCTCCACCTTAGAAGACCTCACAGTGGTCTCATCTCAAAGTAGAAACCACATCATCCTTACTGTGGTCTTGGAGGCCTCCTCCCCAGTCATGGGTCATGTAGATGCTCCGCACATGTGCTGCCTCCATTCCTCACCTCACTTGGGTCTTGCTTGCAAGGCTTCTTTTACCACGTAAACAACATGTCCTTCCTGCACGCCACCCTCCCCTGCTTTCCCATCTCTTCATGGCCCTACATGACTAGAGTAGGCATTTCACTAGGGTCAGGCTACCAAGGACTTAGTTATAAACTTAAGCAGACAAGGGCTTATAAGGCACATAAGGACCGAGGGATTTGAGTCCTCCCCAGGACAGATGAAGGGTTGGGGGTCCCATACTCACCACTGTGTAGTACCCCACACACTCACCGCTGTGTAGTACCCC
>NC_034603.1:26203430-26210755 GCF_900095145.1 Mus pahari | reverse complement strand
TCACCGCTGTGTAGTACCCCACACACTCACCGCTGTGTAGTACCCCACACACTCACCGCTGTGTAGTACCCCCACACACACTCACCGCTGTATAGTACCCCCACACACTCACCGCTGTATAGTACCCCCACACACTCACCGCTGTGTAGTACCCCCCACACTCACCACTGTGTAGTTTCACATGCTCCTTCAGGTGCTTTTTAAAGTTGAAGGACTTCCCACAAGCTGGCTCAGGGCAGCAGAACGACTTCTGGTGGATATGCTGGTACTTCTTGTGGTGCTAGAAAGTGGGTGACAAGAGAGAAGAGGCAAAAGGATGGCTGCCTTTCCAGGGAGACTGGAGCTGGGTGAGCAGGCAGGTTCCTCATCCACCCATTTTCCCCGTCCGGGCCACCTTTCTGGCCTTCCTTACCTATGCCCTAAGAAGCACAGCTGTCCTACCACCGTGCCCATTAACTGCCCTCACCTGTCCCCTCTGGATCCCACCCACTCACTTCCTTGCACACCATCGTTGCAATGTCCACAGAGTTCCCTGTACAAAATGCCACTCCAAGTAACACTCGTTCTTTATCCAACCTTGTCTGTCAGGACAGAATATGGTTGATGTGAGCATGATGACCCACATTCATATGTGCTACAGTCTCTTGCTACCACTATTAATACGCAGAATGTGAGATTTTCTCCTAAATCTGCTTTGGAAATACACAGGCCTCATAGGCTCTCAAAGTAGAGCACTGTTGAGGAAAAGTGGTTCTTGGGGGGTTTCTTGCTTGTTTGTTTGTTTTCTATTTTCTTTTTTCAGTTTGGGGTCCTGATCCAGGACCCAGCATATGACAGACAAGTGTTCTACCACTGAGCTACACTACCTGGCAGCTGGTGCTTCTACCTGAACTTCCCAATGAGTCCTTCTTATGTGACCTGGTCACACCGTGGATTGTGGGTGGCACAGACTGGCTCCTGCATCCTAATCCTGTTCCCAAGGTTAAGCAGAGCAGCTGCTGTAGTATCTGCATAAAAGGCTCAAATCTGAGCTGCTGACGCTCTTCTTGGGTCTACCCTGACCACCTACCCTATACTTGAGGTCAGAGGCCCTTAATAACAGTGAAGCACGGGCCTTTCTCTCTACAATAGCTGTATGTGTTGCCTTGCACATGCTAGACAACTGCACTATGACTGAGCTATATCTACACTTCAGTCCAGGGTTTCTTTCCCTCAGCTTCCACCCCAACCCCAGTAGCCACACAGGCCTCAACCTGTGTCACTCACATTTAAATACTGCCGGTTGGAGAAGATCCTTCCACAGCCAGGGAAGTCGCAGGGCATCAGCTCTCTTTTGGCAGCTTTCCTGAGGGGGGAGAACAGGAGCAGGATTCCTGCCTGCTCTGCCTCATTCCTGACCCTCCCCAGAGTCCCATCTCCCCAGTCCTACCTAATTCTCCTGAGCCCAATCTGGGCAGCATCGTCATCCCAAGTCGGATTCGGGGCAGACTGGGCCTGACTCCCAGGGCTATGGGTAGCAAAGAAGGAGCCGAGGGCCTCAAGGGTGACACATCCCAGGACACCCCTGCCCTGTTTCAGCCATCAGGTTACCTCTCCAGAGACTCAGTCACGTGCAGCTCTGCAGGCACCTGAGGGGTCCTGCCGAGTCCCAGCTGCACCTCAGTATCTGATGTCAGAGCAGCTGGAGAACCCAAGGAGGCAACAACAGCACAGGGAGTGGGCAGAGTTGCAGGCACTGGCGAGCTCTCTCCCTCCTTAGGTGTATGCGTAACAGGGGACAGAGGTGGCCTAGGGACATCTGGTTCACTGCTGGAAAGAAAAGCAGGAGGAGGGCATTATCCCCCTGGGCATCAGTCCCCTCTAACCCCTACATAGAAAACTCCCAGCCCACTCTTGCTCTCAGCCTCCCCCTGAGCCGTACTTCATCCCTTCCCACATCCCCAATTCAAAGGCTAACATTACTTTCCCCAGCATCTGCCCTGCCCACCCTGCAACAAGACCATCCCTCCAGCCGGCACATCTCTGAATTATATGGCCAGCTGCCTCCTCTCACCCCCCCAAGACGTTCCCAGTCCTCCCTCAATCCCAACTGGCTCATCTGGGGAGGAGCTGTAGGTCCATGGGCTGGCGTCACTGAGCAGCTCTTCTTCTTCCTCCTCCTCCTCCTCCTCTTCCACATCCTGATCTTCTCCCACGGGTGGGTCGATCTCCAGTGGAGAATCTACTCTCCTGCAAGCTCAAGAAAGACAAACCTGAGAAACTGCCACCACACCCCCACTCTCAGGGCAGGTATGTCCTGTCCCTTGCTTCCCTCACCTGGACAGCCTGGCTTCTTCAGTCCTTTCTCGCTGCTCACATTCCAAACCTGTTGGCACAAGCAGGTCACTAGAGAAGGAGGCCTAGACTCAAAGACGGAGGACAGTTTCTTCCCAAAGGCACCCTGGTTGACTTGGCAGTGCTTTTTACAAATGGAGTCTCTTTTAAACCTTATCTCTAGTTTCTGTCGATCCACCACTCCACACTTTTGCATCCCATCCCTAGCAATGCATGTGAGGATATATTTCCTTGCTATCATAAAGAGATCATTACTCCAGCTCTTGGAAGGTGGAGGGAGGAGGGCCGGGCTACATGACTATGTGAGACCCTATCTCAGTCAATAAAATAAAATAAAATGATAATTAACAAATTCAGAGAAGACTGGGAAGTGCTTTCCTTCCTCACTCACCTTGGGCTTCCTGCTTCCTCCTGGCCTCTGAGCACCAGGGTCTCTCCATGGTGTGTGGGACAGGGGCCTGCTTAGACACATCTGAAGGTGCAGGAATCAAAGAGGGTTCCCAGGAGAACGTGTGGCCCGCGGAGCACTCCCACACAAGCTCTCCTTCGCCACCTCCAGGCCCCCGGAGCCCAGGCACGAGGCCACATTCCCGGCTGTGTGTATGAGACAGGAGCACCAGGTACTGCAGACCCTTCCGAGGCCCAGGCTCTGGAGCTGGAGGTCAGATGAGGCAGTCACGCCAGGACTCAGAAAACCACTCGAGCCATCCTAACCCTCTAAACCCACGGGCAACCTCAGGCCACATATGACATCGGTTTGTTTTTTTCTAATCTTTTTTAAAGATTTATTTATTTTATGTGAGTACACTGTAGCTGTCTTCAAACACACCAGAAGAGGGCATCAGATCCCATTACAGATGGTTGTGAGCCACCATGTGGTTACTGGGAACTGAACTCAGGACCTTAACTGCTGAGCTCTCTCTCCATGCCCGGACATCGGGTTTTTTTTTTTGTTTGTTTGTTTCTTTCTTTCTTTCTTTTTTTTTTTTTTTTTAAGCATTCTTTTAAAAATATTTTATTTTTCATTAGCTTTGTGTATCTGTGGGTGTGTGCGCATGAGTGCAGGTGCTCCTGGAGGGCAGGGATGTTGGATCTCCCTGCAGCTGGAGTTCCACACAGTCCTGAGCCTCCTGCCATGGGTGCTAGGAAGGAAAGGAATTTGGATCCTCTGCAAGAGCAGCCCACCACCCAGCCATCACTTCAGCTCCTGAGGAGTTTGAGGGGGTCTTGTTTTTGTTTTCAACCTAGATGCACAGTTGTTTGTTGGTTTGGTTTGGTTTAGAGCCGGAACAAACACACCCAAAGGTCCTGAGACAAAGCTCCTTTCCCACAGGCCACTGCATTGCAGCAGGCTTATTTCGGGCTTGTTCTCTTCCCGAATCCACCAGGAGCTTCTGATCCATTTCTCTTGAGACATTAAGTTTCTAGGAACCGCCACTACCTGTTAACATCTTTTACCTACCTGCACAGAGGACACAGCCCGAAGAAGTGTACCTGCCAGAGAAGAGCTTGGTGTCAGCTCAGAGCCAACCACCCTCAGTCCCCCGCACTCACACACTTGCACTCACACTTAACGGGGACAACCCTACAGACGTCCCATTCGCTGGGGCTGGGAGGGGAGGAGCAGGCCCACCCTGCCCAAACGAGAAACCCAAGGCTGTAGGAACTGGCTTGGGGCTGTGTCTCGGTGCCCGCCTGGGTCCCTCCCGGGCCCCTAACCGGTCCAACAGGAACTTGGCGAGCTGCGAGTGCAGGGAGAAGCCCAGCCGCTCCTTGAGGAGGCACCACTGTTCCATGTGGCCGCCCAGGCGGATGCGGCACTTGCTGCGGCGCGCGTCCAGCTGCCTGCGCTTCTCCCGCCGCCGGCGGGATGCGTCTGCCACCGGAGAGGCCATAGGCGTCCGCGCCTGCGGGAGGAACGTGCTGTCGTCGTCGGGGCGTTCGGGACAGACACAGCTCCTCGCTCCGTCTGCAATGAATGGGGAGACCATAGTGCCTCCGCAGCGCTCGCGCCTCTCCGATCCAGCCACCCCTTCTTAGAGCCAGGGTGGATAGTTGGAGCACGGGGGTCGCAGGCAGGGGGAAAAGACCTCGACTGGAAACTTGCTCTCCTTGTCTGGAGGCCGCCAGGTCTGCGTGCAGCCGCACCTCTCGGCCTTCTCCCTGCCTCCCATGCAGGGGAAGCCCACCCAGCACTGCTAGGGCACCCGGCCAACCCTCGTGGGGTCTTACCTGCACGCCCCAACCCGCCTCTGCCCAGACTGCGCCTGCGCTTCCCGGACCCGCGTGCTCACTCCGAAAGCCGCAGAAGGACCGGGGCCCACCGCGCGCGCGCCGCCGCTGTTTCTCCTTTAAGAAGAAACCGTCCCCCACCTCGGCGTCAGGAGGCTGCGGCCTGGACTTGCAGCGGGAAGGCGGCTGCCTGCGCCTGCGCCCCGGGAACCCCCCGTGCAAAGCCTGCCGGGAATTGTAGTTAACCTTGATCCTGAACGACTGTCTGGGATTCTGTTGCCATTGCTCCTTCTATTAAGCATCTCTGCGCAGCAGTTGCCGCCAAGCAAACGCGAGCTGCAGCATCCGCCAGCTGAAGAGCCATAACCTGCCACCATCCACACGAGAAGTTGCCTACGCTTTGTGCAGACTCTGATTTCACATCGTCTACAAATGGCTCTGATGGAGTTATTTCTATCAAGAGACCGCAACGGCACTTGTCAACGGCACAGTTTTTTGTTTTTGTTTTTGTTTTTTTTATTTTCTCTTTTGCTTGAAACAAGGTCTCATGTAATTCAGGCTGGTGTCCAACTCACCATGTACCCGAGATAGCCTTGACTCCTGCCTCCACTTTTGAAGTACTGGGATTAAAGGCCTGCACCTCTCCGTGTTGCTAAATGAAGTGACCAATTCTGTTGCCTCTCTGCCTCAGAATGAAGAGTTTAGCTCTCTCCTCCTCTGCCACACATTCATCTCACTTTCTTCTCAACTTCACTGTCAGATTTTGTCTACTCCTGATTTTCTCCCTCTTGACTGGCTCCTCTTCTCTCTTAGATCCTTCTATGTTACCAAAAGATGGAATGTGCTAGGCTCAGGTTCCTGGCAAGCCTCTCCTTGAGATAAGCTCTTGGGGGGGGGGGGGTGATGTAATTAGATCACCCATTGAATGATGTTTCTGGCTACCCTTTTGGGATTCCAGTCTCCTTTGCGTGCCCAGTTGACTCTCCATGGTTAACTGGCTTAATACACTTCATGTTTATAAAGAATTTACAAGTGCCTGGCACAAGGGTGTCAACAGCGAACAGCCTTGGGGCTTAAACCTCACTCCAAGTCACTTGCACTACTGACTGGTTTCTGTAGCAAATCACTGCAAACTTGACAACTCAAAACAGCAGAAATTTACTCCCTTACAGTTTAGGAGGTCCAAAAGTCTGCACCAAAGTGCTGAACAGAGCTACACGTCAAGCAAGAGCTCTAAGAGAGTTTTCTCCTTGCCTTTTCTATCTTCCAGTGGTGACCAGCATTCTGGGACTTCTGGCCATATCACATCAGCTTCTGACTCTACGGTCACGCTGCCCTGCTCTAGTGCAAGCCTTCCTCTTCCTCTTTCAAACACTTAGTCCACTGGGGTAATCCAGAGGATCTTCCATTTCAACACCTCAGTTATATCTGCAAAGTGTTTGCTACATAAAAAACCAACTTTCACATACTCCAGTAGTTAGAACAAGGATGTTTGGCCAGGCGTGGTGGTGCACGCCTTTAAGCCCAGCACTCGGGAGGCAGAGGCAGGCGGATTTCCAAGTTCGAGGCCAGCCTGGTCTACAGAGTGAGTTCCCGGACAACCAGAGCTATACAGAGAAACCCTGTCTGGTGAAACTGTTTCAGCATGCAGTATGATCATCATAGACTGCTGAGGTATCTCCTCAGAGAAAGATGGTCACTGAGCAAGTCTGGGGCCTCAGTTTAATCCCTAGAACCCACCATTAGGGTGGAAGGGGAGAATGGCCTCTAAAGCTGTCCTCCGGTCTCCACAGACACGAGGCATGGCACTTATGCTCACACATAATATGTACGCACAAAATAATAATTTTTATTTTTAAAGATGATCGCCACATGTGGTGGTGCACACCTTAATCCCAGCACCTAAGAGGCAAAGGTAAATGGGTCTATCTCTGTGAGCTCCAGACCAACCTGATCTACATATCAAGTTCTAAGCTGACCAGGGCTATAGAAGACTTATCCTTATGAGACTTGAAAAAATGAGTTCATAGTTAAGGGTGCTTACTGCTCTTGTGGACAACCAGAGTTGGTTGCCAGACCTCACACCAGACAGATCACAGCCACCTGTAATTCCAGCTCTAGGGGATCCAACACCCTTTTCTGGACTCTGAGGGTACCTGCACTTGTATCCATAAACTCCCACACAGACACACCCCATTATTATTTTTTTAATTAATAATTTTATTTACTGCAGCCAGGCATGGTCACCAGATACAGTGGTGCACACCTTTAATTCCAGCACTCAGGTGGAAGCAGGAAGATCTCTGTGAGTTCAAGGCCAGCCTCATCTACAAAGTAAATTCCAGAACATCCAAGGCTATGTAGAGAAATCTGCCTCACAAGAAAAAAGAAAAAAGACAGATAGACAAACAAGAAAAGAGAAGAAATGAAAAGAAAAATAAAAAATAATTTATTCTCTGTCAGGGGAAAAAAAAAAGCTTCTAAAAAGAAGCCATATGTCAAGCATCACAGTTTATTACACTGGGGACCTGAACTCACCTGCATTGATTAGCAATCTCTTTTTACCATTTATTTCTTCATTCGTTCGTTCATTCATTCATTTTGGCTACATGGGCTACTTTAAAAATTTCTCTTCAAATTCTCCTCCGTGTGGTTTTAACATCCTACAAATCCATCATTAACCAACTCTTTTTTTTTTTTTTTTTTTTTTTTTTTTTTTTTTTTTCTCCTCTGGCCCCTTTGACTAGGCCTGAACCTTG
>NC_034603.1:26189225-26203334 GCF_900095145.1 Mus pahari | reverse complement strand
TCATTTTGGCTACATGGGCTACTTTAAAAATTTCTTTTCAAATTCTTCTCCGTGGGTTTTTAAGTTCCTTCAAGTGCATTATTAAGCATTTCATTTTTTTTTTTTTTTTTTTTTTTTTTTGGTTTTTAGGCTCCTCTGGCCCCTTTGACTAGGCCTGAACCTTGGCCCCCACCTTAGCCATCCTCCTGGCTTAGTCCTCGGAGAACTCCCTCAGTCAACCCCGCACTGAGAGATGGCCTTTTGTGGAACATCAAGTTCACCTTTGATGTCTAAGTCTTTGATTTGGTTTTTGGAAGAATTCTGTGGGATCTGTTTAGTGCCCTTGACATCAGCTCTTAAGAACTTTTCCACCCACTCTGACCACCGTTTCCTTGGTTACAAACCCCCAGCTGTTTTTCTGTCTTTGCTAGATCTAAACAGTCTGTTTTTCTCTGCTTCCACAATAATCTAAATAGAATAGCTTTCCTCACCATTTGAACAAGGGCAGGATATTTTCCTTAGCATCATTCATTTAGTTGAAATGTGTGTGTGTGTGTGTGTGTGTGTGTGTGTGTGTGTGTGTGTGTAGAGATCCAGAGATAGGCCCTATATCATGACTGGATGGGTCATGTGTTACTGTTTTGCTTTTTTATTTTGTTTTTGAGACTAGTTCTCATGTTTCCAGAACTCACTGTGCAGCTAAGGATAACGTTGATCCAATCCCAGCGCCTCCACCTCGGGCCTGTATATATTAATTTTTGAGAAATGTTTTATCAAAAGAAAATTGCCCTCCTCAGCAATTCTGACTCCTCTACCTTTCATAACTTTGTGCTTTGTTGTTTTTTTTGTTTGTTTGTTTGGATTTTTTGTTTGTTTGTTTGTGGGGTTTTTTTCTTCGCCAGTTGCATATCCGTATTTATTATCTTCTTCATCAGCTCACCAGGGCAAAGGGAAGGTTGGGGTTAAGTGGAGGAAGAAGGGAGGCAAGGATGAAGAAAGACGACGGGTGGTCTCAGAGGACAGAACTCAGATGAAAGCCATCCGCGAGCGGGTCCATGACTGTTCTGCAGAGCGGTGCGTGGCCTTCCGTTGCAAGAAAGCACTCGGGGTCGTACGTCCGCTGCTGGAGCGACACTCACCTAACTCAGGTCGCTCGGAGCGGAGCCGTAAATGGACAGGCCCCAGCTGGGTGTATTAGCGTGGGAGCAAGAGTTACTGTGCGTGCTCGGCTGCAACTCCATAGCCTCAGTGCTGCAATCCTCTGGTCACAGAGCTCACGGTCCCGTGCTGGCCTCGAATCTTCTCCAAGAAGCCAGCAACTCCTACGACCGAGACCAGGGACAATGCCAGCTGCATCACAGGCTCCAGGACAAGTAGAGCGAGCAACACTCACCAAGTGTCAGGATGGCCGAGTGGTCTAAGGCGCCAGACTCAAGGTGATAAGCCTTGCCTATGGGTGTTCTGGTCTCCGAATGGAGGCGTGGGTTCGAATCCCACTTCTGACACAACACTTTTTTTTTTTTTTCTCTCTCTTCAAGTGTGTTTTTTATTTTCCTCCGTTCAGGAACTCACCTCTCGCCTGCAAGATTCCTCACAGCTTCGGGCGTTGTCGCGTCCTCTCCAGCATCTGGTCGCCTAGTTGCCTGGTTGCCTAGTCTCTGGCTCACAAACGGAACTACAGTTGTTCGTCACCATTGTCGTCACCTAGTCTAGTGCCTCCAGAGGGCAGTTACTACCTCTTCCCTGGTGGTCTAGTGGTTAGGATTCGGCGCTCTCACCGCCGCGGCCCGGGTTCGATTCCCGGTCAGGGAAGTACTTGTTTTGTTTTGTTTCCCGATTTTCCAAGTTTTATCATTTACGAAAGATCAGACTAAATCTTTAAGAAATATAGCTGAGATAGAAATCGGTAACTTTCTGTTTTAACAGAGAACTATACTGCACTTGTGAACACCAGCAGGCAGGCAATAAGGCTTTAAAGCTGAATTACTGTGTTTTCCGAAGCACCCAAAATAGCACTTACTGCCCCCTGGCGCCCCTTCAGAACCAGCGGCTTCCAAAGCTACCCCCGGGTGGGGCTCACAGGAGCTCATGAGGAAGGGCATCGCTCCCTCTGCTGGCACTTGCCTTGATAGAAAACACAGAAATAATTCAAACCGCGCTGTGAACACGGAAGTTCTCTTTGCCTAGAGTCAATCCTGGTCAGTATTTTGTCACATTCTTTGCCTTTCTGAAAATAGTTTATTGACGATACGTAGACAAACAGATGAAAGACAAATAAATACTAGGTAGACAGATGAAAGATTATTGATAGACAATCAGATTAACAAATGATAAATAAATAACAGGTGATTGACATAATAAACAGATTAATAGATGGTCACTAAATGATAAACAGGAGATTAGAAGACAAATGATAGGTAGATGATAGATGGATAGATGATAGATGGATATTCACAGGTGTCCACCTCCCCGTCCTACTATTTAAAAGTTGCCTGCTGTTACTTAACACAGACACCTAAGAACATGGACATCAGCATATCCTCCCACGTTTGCCATTTTAGTGCAAAACTTCAATCAAACCTCCCCCTGGCTGTGCCTACAGCGCCCTCCCTCCACAGCGGCTCCTGCTGTTCATTCTAGGAATTTCCAGCGCCTGTGGAAAATAATGGAGAGCAAATGGAAGTTCTTAGAGGGGGATATATGCCCTAAATCACAGGCCCCTTTTCTCCCCTCGGTGCTGGAGCGCCATCCAAAAGCCTCTTGCGTAGAAGGCATGCGCTTCTCACCCAGCTGCTACGTCTGCAGGCCTCCAATGTTACGTCCTTAACATCTCTAACATCTTCACAGGATTAGTCTGTATGAGTAATTTCTGTTGCTTTCAACTGAAACATTCATTTCTCACTAGGCACCTTTTCTAGCTCTCCGGGTCTGTGTTGTGTCTACTCTGTGTGCCCCAGACTGTATGAACAAAGAACTATACTGTCTTTTCTACCAGAGTTAAATAAGACAAGGGAAATACATTAGATTTTTTAAAATAAATTTTAGTTATGTGTATATGCGAGCACATGTATAGTTATGTAGCTGTGACTACAAGAGCCCCCGGAGTAATTGTGAGCCACCTGACACGGGTACTATGCTAGCAAACACAGCTGCAACCTCTCAGCCATCTTTCCAGCCCCCAAAACATCATTTTTTTTTTAATTTTATTTATTTATTTATTTATTATATGTGTGTACACTGTAGCTGTCTTCAGACACTCCAGAAGAGGGCATCAGATTTTTGTTACGGATGGTTGTGAGCCACCATGTGGTTGCTGGGATTTGAACTCGGGACCTTTGGAAGAGCAGTCGGTGCTCTTAACCCCTGAGCCATCTCACCAGCCCCCATCATTTTTTAAAAAAAAAGAAAAAACACGGAAAAAATATCATTTGCCCAAAAATCTCCCGATTTGTCCTGAAATGAACAGCGTTCTGTGCTCCCGGTGGCCGACTGCTCACCAACAGCCCTGCTTTAAATTATCCAGTTGTGTGAGCTTGCAAGGCTGAGCTCTGCCCCCTGGGTGTTAGCAGCAAAAAGCCAGCGGAGACCCCCTGAGTGCTGCCTGCTCCTTCTCTTTGACATAGCTGTGCACCCTTCTGCAACAGTAAAGCTTTTGCCCTGCCTAACTGCCTGGGGTTATTCGATCACTTTCTTGAGACCTCCAAACCTATTTCTCACAGGACTTTAAAACCTGGCTTCCCAGGGACCAGGCATGGTGGTGCACACCTTTTAGCCCCAGCATTTGGGAGGCAGAAGCAGACAGATCTCTGTGAGTTTGAGGCCAGCCAGTCAGAGCCACATAGTGAGTTCGTCCTCTAGGCTAGACCTTGCCCATTCTCACCTCGTGCCCTGGGCCTGGAGTGTAGCCCTGCCTGGTGTGGCACACAGCACACGGCAGCTACGTTTTGATCTCTGGGTAGAACGAAGTAGATGAGATCCCAGAAAGAGAAGGAAAAAAGAAAGATAGGTATGTTTAAAGAAATGAAAGAAGTCGTAAATAAGCTCCTGGGTGAATTCCAAGAGAACACAACCAACTAAGAATAAAACAGATCGAATTAATACAATATATATAAAAGAGGAGCCGGGCATGGTGGCACACGCCTTTAATCCCAGCACTCGGGAGGCAGAGGCAGGTGAATTTCTGAGTTCGAGGCCAGCCTGGTCTACAGAGTGAGTTCCAGGACAGCCAGGGCTACACAGAGAAACCCTGTCTTGAAAAGAAAAAAAAAAAAAAAGATTAACACATCCAATCAAATAAGGTGCTGTGAGGAAGCCTCGCCGATAGAAAGACTGATAGGCCGGACATTTGGAAGGTGAGGTCACAGAACTGAGCCGTATAAGCAAGGTTTGCTAGACGGAAAGACCAATCCAAGAGTCGGGGCCAGAGAAGGGGCGGAACTTCATACTAAAGGCATTGTCAAAAACATTTTATTAAAAATCATAGTGGAAATTTTCCCAAATGAGTGTGGCAATTCAGATACAAGAGGCCTTTTGGGGATCAACCTGCCTAGCCTAGAAAAGAGCAAGACTGAAAATAAAAATATGTTGAGTAAGATGGCGCATGCTGTCGATCCCTGAGCTCAGGACTGCTGGATCTCTGTTTGAGGCCGGCCTGGTCTACACAGTGAGTTTTGGGCCAGCCAGGGCTACATAGCGAGATGCCAAAATAAAATAAAAGAATTCCCTAACAAAATGAAAGGCAGCTCCTAGTTCTTTCATTTCCACACTCCATCAGCCCTTCAAAGAACTGCCAGCGGTGCTCCGCGAGCTCCAGCAGAAGACAGAAAGGGAAGCGCCAGTACAGCGGTCGGTCGCCTGTGTCTCTTCCTCCCCCGCCATTCCTTGCAAAGCAAAGCTTCTCTACAACTTAGAACAGCATCCATCTGTGAATGTGAACCTAAGGCGCCTTGGCATTGTGTCGATTTACTTAAACTGTAGTAGTAAGATCCTCGTATCCAAGGCAGAATACCTCCTTGGCCATGGATTTTTAACAGAGTTTACTCTGTCTTGTGGAGAAGGCTTAAAACCAACCGAGAATGTTTGGTGACCCCCGTGATAGTCGTAGGCACATCTAACCTGGAAGGTTGACGGTTTAGTTGGTAGGGCTCCCAGTTGGGTACCACCATGGGTGCTTTTTCTCTCCTGGGAGCCTGCATGGCACCTTCTTGCCCTATGAAAACTGCCCGGCAGGTGTGATTTCTCTGTCACTTGACTTCAGACCGTGTGATCCCTTCAGCAGCAGGGTCTTATCAACCAGCTCTGGTGGACACCCAAGGGGTGAACTGTAGGAGACCCTGAGGCCTCCCTGAATAACAACTCATGTGGGTACGTCTAATGGAGATTATCTTGATCGACTTAATTAATGTGGGAAGACCCAGCCTGAAAAATGGGTAGCACCTAATAGTGTAAGAATAGAAAAAGCTGCTAAGCACAGAGCATGTATTCATTTATCCATGCTTTGCGCCTTTTTGCTTCAAGATTTTATTTTATTTTATTTTATTTATTTTTAAATTTATTTATTTTATTTGCTTGAGTGTTTGGCTTGCATGCATGTAGGGAGGGAAGGAGGGAGGGAGGGAGGAAGGGAGGGAGGGAGGGAGAGAGGGAGAGAGGTCCACCCTGTACATGCCTTGTGCCCTCAGAGGTCAGAAGATGACATTGGATGCCCTGGAGCTGGAATTGCAGAGGATTAGGAACCACCATGTGGGTGCTGAGAACAGAACATGGTTCCTTTGTAAGAGAGTGTGTGTGTGTGTGAATGTATATGCACGTATGTGTGCAAGTACCCAAAGAAACTAGAAGAGTGCGGGCCCTTGGAGCTGGTGTTTGTGGTTCTCATGACGAAGTGGTACACGTTCTTAACCACTGGGCCATCTCTCCTGGTCACGGGTCTCTGCTTTTGACTGACTAGCTCCTGACATTCCCACCTAGACTCCCCTGCTGAGATGGAATGTAACTTGGGCTTGTTTCCTAAACTGCTTTCAACCTAACTTCTAAGGTGGGAGGACACAGCTCACTGCTCTCTGCGGGGAGAGGGAGTAAGTGGATGGATAGATCGGCCATTCGAGAAACAATCTGTGGCCCAAGTGTCTGCACAAAGGCTTCCGGGGGAATGCTGCGGAGGTGAGGTCTTGACTGTTTTGTCTGGGGCTGCTTCCCAGGGTTATGGTTTGGTGAACAGCCCCAGGGGATAAAATAATGCCTACCCTGCCCACATGAACAGCTAACATGCTTGTTTATGACTCTGTCTGTCTCTGTCTCTGCCTCTCTCTCTCTCCTCCTCCTCTCTCTCTCCCTGCCTTAATCTCTGGAGAAAACTATACTGTGGAATTCACTCATTCACTCTCCTGGCCTCAAACTCAAGAGATCTGCCTGCTTCTGCTTCCTGAGTGCTGGGAATAAAGACATAGGCCACCAACACCCAGCCTTATCTCAGCTGATTCTTGACAGTTTTGAGCTGTCACCTCATGGTGTAGCCACCTCATCTCTTCCTGTGACCCTCAGGATGACTCACAAACCCTGAGAGTTTCCTTCAGGACAAAATTCAGGCCAAGTCACTGCCAAATGATGGGCTTCCCTGGGGCCTATCCATCTCTGTGTCCTTCATCTTCCTATCTCTCTGATTAAAAGACTTCATCAGCATCAACTCTGCCATCTCTACGCTCCTCCTCTTGGGTCTGCCAGACAGGGAAGGGTAAGGCACAGAAGCCAGAACACAGCCCCATGCCTTCTGAGACATTGTCTTCATCAAACACGGAAGCCACCGACCGTGACAGTTCTCCAACGTGAATCACCGGGTATTGTATGAACACAAGGATCTGGTATGACAGCTACATGATCCTGGCAAAAATGAAAGTATTCTGCAGGGAGACCTTTGGGTCCTCCCTTTGGACATTAGACAACTGAGACAATGGGCCCAGGGTATTGGTATTCCTCCAGAAGTCTCCTACCGGGAGAAGGAAAAGCCAAAGCCTGTTGTCAGGCAGAGAGGGAGCTTGTCTCCCAAGAAGGGATTTCATTTGGTTCCCTCAACTCTCAGGCCACCTTACAGAAGAGACTGGAATAGAGACATTGATGGATCAATGTGGGCAAGACCACACCGTGACCAAGATTGTTTAGCTATGAAAACCTGGTGCTTTCTATTTAAACTTATGTCAGAATCCTGAAGATGACTATCCTCCCAAGTGTGGCCACACTGAATAAATCTCCTCTCTCTAAACTATTATTATCCACTCCCCAGACAAGATCCCACTATGTAGCCTTGACAGGCCTGGAACTCTCTGTGTAGACCAGGCTGGCTCCAAACTCACTGATTCCTCTGTCTCTGCTTCCTGAGCCTGAATTAAAGGCGTGCACTACCATACCTGGCTTACTCTCTCTTTAAAGATATTATTAATGTATTTGAATATTTCCCTGCATGTATGTATGTATAAGCAATATATGCATGTAGTGCCAAGGGAAGTCAAAAGAGTGGATTGGATCCTCTGAACCTGGAATTGTGTGTGTGTCGTGTGTGTGTGTGTGTGTGTGTGTGTGTGTGTGTGTTTTCCAGGGTCACGTGCAGAGGTCAGAAGACAACTTGTGAGCCAGTTTTCCCCAACCACTCAGGACCTGGTAATTGAACTCAAGTCACCATGCTTTGTGGTAAGCACCTTTACCTCTTGAGGCATCTTGCTGACCATATTATTTGTCTCCTTAATTGGTATGTTAAGGATGGTGGACAAGCCTAACTTATTGGGCCTTCCAGGACCCAAGTTTTGACCCTGAAAATCCCAGAAATAGTACTATTAGAATTTGTCCACTGAGACTGTTGGAACAACACAGAAAAGCATGGAGTAAGTTGCTAGCCACAGTTGCCTCAAGTAACCTGCACCTCAACTCCTCTTAAAACTCAGTCATGGAAGGCAGAGAACTGGAGAAGAGGCGGGGAGGGTGGTGGTTTGAATGAGAACAATCCCCATAGACTCATATGTTTGAACTCTCGATCGCTGGTTGATGGAACTGTTTGGGAAGGACTAGGAGGTGTGGCTTTGTTGGAGGAGGTGTGTCACTGGGGTAGGCTCTGAGGTTTCAAAAGCCCACGCCATTTCCCTCTCCCTCCTACTTTCAGATAAAGATGTAAGCTCTGAGCTACATCTCCAGTGCCATGCCTGCCTGTGTAATGAGAATTCTGAAATTTTGCTTTCTTTAAAACAACACAGAAATATTATAAGAATATGTTTTCATTTTAACCCCAGGTATGGGGATATGGGGCTGCTTTGGACTGTCCATAGCAACAGACTATGATTTGCCTTGGGCTCTAGCAGAGGTGTGGTTTTGCCAGCGGCAGAGAGTTTCTGCAATTGTGTGATTAGAGTTTTGGGAACTTTTCAGAGGTTATATAAATGCTAGGTCTGCCGGGTAGTGTTGGTGCATGCTTTTAATCCCAGCAGATTGGGAGGCAGAGGCAGGTGGATTTCTGAGTTTGAGGCCAGCCTGGTCTACAGAGTGAGTTTCAGGACAGCCAGGGCTATACAGAGAAACCCTGTCTCGAAAAACCATAAATAAATAAATAAATAAATAAACAAATAAATTCTAGGTCCCTGAGAGATGGGGTTGGTGGTGGTTGGTGGTTATTCAGGGCAGTTGTGTGTAGTAGGTTAGTAGTTGTGCTCAAAGAAGAAACAAAAGGAAATAAATTAGATTCAAGGATCTGTCTTTTCTCTTCTGTCTAGTAATAGGAGGGAAAGAGAGGGTAAAGGGTAGGAAAAAGAGGAACCCACAAAGTAGTAAAGACCAGCTATATGCCTGCTGCTGTGCTCCCCACCGCAATGACCATGGACTCACCCTCTGAAACTGTAAGCCACCAATAAATTTTTTTTTTTTTTTTTTTTTTAGTAAGCTGCCTTGGTCATGGTGTCTTCATAACAATACAAATGTAAGACAGAGAACTAGGACCAGACTCAGATAAAGGAACAAAAGAATAAGCCTAAGAAAGGCAAGGGTCTCACCTGCCCTCAGACCTCTACTCTAAAATTATTTAGATGACACTAGACTGTCATGAAACACTTGGGCTGGTCATATGGCACAGAGGATAAAGATCCCTATGGCCGAGCCAGTGGCCTGAGTTCAGTCTCTGGGATGCACATGGTGGATGAAGAGAAACGACTTCCTAATGTTTTGATCTGACCTCCATGCCTCAAACCATGGCATGTATGTGTACACACACACACACACACACACACACAAACACACACTGAATAAATAAAATTTAATTTAAAACGTTGTAAATAAAAATGAATCAGTAATAGTTGAAGTCAACTTTATTGTTTATAATCTCTATGCCACAAGTTCTTGCTGAGCTCCTGTCATAAATCCAAGGTCACAGGCAGTCAGTCACCTTAGGTCTCCAGTTGTGGGCCTCAGGTCAAGTCTCAGAGCGAAGTGAGAGTAGGTTTTGCATTGTCTCCTAATGGACAAACTTTTTTGGAATTCCCCCTAGTTCCTGAGACCCATATAGTCGCTTACAGTTCACTTTTGGAGAAGTATTCTTTTGTATTTCTGGGGTTCCTTGTCAAAGCCAAGTCCACAGATTCCTGAATGTTCTTTGCCACCCTGAGTCCTGACTTGATAGCAGTGTCGATCCAGCCATGAGGCAGATCTGTGTGCTCCCCTGCGAAGAAGACCAGCCCTTCCGGCTGACTGAGTTCCTGGGCATAGTCCACATATTGGTAAGGGGTGAAGAAGGCAAAGCCACCCATGGAATAAGGGTCTTGACTCCAGTTCTTGATGGCAGAATAAGGACAGAGAGCACGGAGCTCTTCTTTGGCACGGTTGTGAAGAGCAGCTAGGTCATCCAGAACAATATCCACTACCCGAGTGTGGTCCAGGGCTGTGAAGAACACAGAGTCATCATCTAGGGTGTAAGATGCCAGGACGACCCCCGCACCATTGGGGAAGATGTGGTTGGGATAGTAGACGAAACGGGAAGGTCGGTCGGTGCTAGATTTGCCACTGGAAATGCCGTCTCGTTCCCAGAAACGCTGTGTGCAGGCCAGGATCACTTTGGTGGCACTATTGTAGTGGACGGAGCGCAGAGCATCCTGCTTGCTGAGAGAGAGCGGTGGCTGGAATCGAAGGAGGCGGGCAGCCTTAGCAGTGGTGGCCACCACCACAAAATCCGCAGTCAACCGCGCCCTGGGCTGCAGAGGGTCAGGGGTCCTGTAGGTGACGTGAACACAGTCTCCAGACATCTCCACTTCCTCCGCTGGTGAATAGAACCAGACAGTCCCTGGGAGGAGAGAATTGTGCAGGGCCTGGGGGAGTTGGTCAAAGCCTCCAACGATTTCATCGAACCTGAGAATGAACCGGCAGAGAAGGAGATGAGTGGGTTGATGGACAGGCCCTTTGGAGAACAGGCTGCCTGAACTGGATAATGACTCCGTCCCTTCTCAGACACGTCCCAGATATGTTTTACAGGGGTAAAAATTTGACGAAGAACCAAGGCCAAACAGAGTGTCTGCTAGCTCTAGAGAACGAGAGAAAGACGCTGCTTTGAGGTGACCAATCAGAAGAGTGCACTTGCTCTGCAGTGACCAATTGGAAGAGGGCATTAGCTCTGCGGTGACCAATCAGAAGAGTGCATCTGCTCTAAGCTCACACACACCCCTCCTCTGGGTCACTTCCCACCTATGGCCACCCAGAGTGCCTGATCATAAGCTGACAAAGACCCAGAATTGAACTTCTGATCCGCCTGCCTCTACCTCCCAGGTGCTGAGGTTATAGGCTTTTGCTGCCCCTCCCAGTTTCATGCGGTGCTAGGATGGAAGCCAGGGCTTCAAGAAAGCTCGACAAAGTGTCTAGCAACTAAACCAGATCCCCGACCCTGGCCCAGGGTTCTTACAACCCCTTCCTAATGTCCTCAGGGGCTACTGAAGGCAAGTAGCCTAAACACGACAGAGCTGGTTTATTTAGTCTGCCTTGAAACTTCCTCCTCTTCTATGCTTCCTAAAGGCAGTTCTTGGCTTGGATTTAGGTTGGTAAGAAGGGTAGGGATCTAGGCCAAAAAACCAAAAACAAAAAACCCCAGGATGTCTAGATAAATCGATGCCGCAGGCTTCAGTTCAGCTGCCCTGTGGCCTGTTTTTTTCCCAAGACCAGTTCATCTTTATCTTTTTGTTGTTGTTTTGAGATAAGATGGGCCTGGAACTTCAGGTCCTCCTGCCTCCACCTCCTGAGTGTCGGCATCACAGGTGCGTACCACCTTGCCTGGCGCCCTTTTATCTTTATAGCTACAGATCACATGGTTGGTGACCAGTGGTGACGGGAGTCTTGGGTTTACATCCCTGCGGCCCAGTCTTCCCCGGGCTGAAAGATGACCAGTGTCCCTTGAAGCAGGGCTGAGGCCACAGTCCCTGTCACAGAACAGATGAGGCTTACAGTAACACACTCCTGGTAAACCCTTAATCAGAGGTTCTCAGAGTGGGGGTCCCAAGGTAGGCAGCATATCAGAATGCCTGGCTCCGAGTTCTACACTAGGTGTTTAACACCCCAATCCTCTCCAGTACGTGACTCAGATTTCTTGGCGCCTGGATCCCTGATTACTCCCTCCTTTTGCCTCTTCTCTTTTCCTTTCCTTTTTCTTTTCCTTTCCTTTCCTTTCTTTTTTCTCTTCTTTTCTTCTTTGAGACTAGCCTTAAATTCAGAGAGATCTACCTGCCTCTCCCTCCTGAATGAGATTACCTGGTTTCCCATTCTTGGAGTGGGGAAGATTTCCTTCTGGTGTCTGAGCCCCCCCCCCTTCGCTACTCTCCTCATCAGTAAGTGGTGGCCCTATTTCTCACCGGGGCTCTTGGAAAAAGGAGATGATGCCACGCAGGGTCTCTGTAAAGGCCTCATAGTAACCGGAGTCTGTGTTCAGCATGTCCCCGATCATCTGCACGGCCCCTCGGCTCAGGTTCCCCACCTTGATCAGGTACTCCTGTTCTCATACGTGAGGAAATAAGGCAAACAGGTGAGAATGCACAGGGAGACACACGTGAGCGCTTGCTTTCTACCCAAGGACAGCAAGGAACAGGCCTGGATAGGGTAGGACAGGCGTGTACTTTCTGGGCCGCAAGGCTATCTTACATATGTGTCCAGAGATGATCCCCCCTTGGTCTACAGGGAAAACAACTATACTAGGTATAGTTTTCAGCCTACAGACTCTCTTTTTAACCTTTAATCCCCGCAATCCTCTCAGATAATGGCAAGGAGTCCTGCTTTGTTAGATGGGAAAGCTGACACGGTCTCCAAGTTCATCCATATAGACCCAGCCTGGCTTCTCAGAAGAATCTGAGAACCAAAAACATCTCACCGTGCCCCAACCTCCCACTCCTGCCCCATCACCTGCTGACCAGCCGCTCCATCAGCAAATGACCTCAGCGCTGGCTCCTGGTGCACCTGCTGCTCTGATTGTACCCTATGTTTTGTCTCCGCTCATTGTCTCAGATAAAGCCATCCTGGACATGACAAACCTGGCTGGAATGGCTTCACTAGTTAGAGTGGATGACCATCAAGTTTGCCCAGGGCTGAGTTGGTCCCCATCACCAGTGCAGGCAGGGCTAAAAGACCAGGCACTGAAAGAACCTGACAGGATGTTTGGGTACTACTAGTTGGGGGGAAAAAAATGCCTCTGTTCAACATACTCATTTAAACCAGAGTAAAACTGTAGGGCCGAGAAATCCTAGGAAGAGCAATACCAGGATGCCTGAAGAGAAGCCAGCCCCATTGATAGGACTGTCAATATCAGGGTTCAGAGAGCTTGTCTGTGCCCCAAGTCTGGGTGTGTGTTACAGTGGATGTGGGTCTTGTCCATCTCTGACTTGTCTTTATTCTCTGTCTCCTCTCTCTTCTTGAGTCTGCAGTGGTCAGACTACACGTGACAACAGCCTTTGATCCACCCAACATCTGAAGCAAACAGACCACAGAGGCAAACCAGAGCCTACTTAGAACGGTCAGGACCTGAGAGGGACTATCAGCTTCCATCAGGATGAGCTGGAGTCTTCCTATTATCCTCCTATTATTCTCCCCTCACTAGGCCCAGGGGTGGGCTGGCTCCAGGACCCATAAGCCAACAGCCTCCAGTCAGGGCTACATCAGGAACCCTCCTTCTGTTTTTGTATCTGTAGTGCAGGAGACTGAATCCAGGGCCTCACACATGGCAGGTCAGCTCTTACACCAGTGGGCTGGACCCACGGCCCCCAGCCTTTCCCACTTTTTTCACTGTGGTCATGTGTTATGAAAGATGTTTTCACACTTATAACAGTGGTCCCCAGTGAGTATGGAGCCAAGTGAGACCACAATATGCAAGTAAGCATTGTGACTTTTGAAATGTTAAGCAACGCACACCTGCCCAAGGCTGCCCACATCTCTGTCTGCCTCTGATTCGGCAGGTGTTATGGAGGAGTCCTTTGATGCAGTGAGCTCTAAAAAAGTAGCCTGGGCTGCCCTCCTCAGGGTCAAGTTCCTTCCATCCATCCTTCCTTCCCTGTCTCCCTCTTCTTCCCTTCTTCCCCTGCAGGAGCTTGCATCCTCTCAGGGCAGACAGGGAAGACCAGTAAAGTTCCAGGACAGCCAGGGCTACACAGAAAAACCCTGCCTGGGGGGGGGGGGAGGAAGTGCAGCACAATCAGCCCCAGGTGACAGTCCGACTGCTGGCTGTCAGGGCACAGTGGGACATAAAGTCTCAGGACTGACCTTGGTGGAGAAGGAGTCATACTTCTCCAGGACCTCCTGGCAGCTGCTGTTCTTCAGCTCTTCCACGATCTAAGAGGGGAGAAGATGTGGCAGACATTTGGTGAGTGGGGGTCAGCCCACATTGATTGTTAACCCTTCCCCATCCATGTATCTGCACCATGCTTGTTCAACAGTGTGTGTGTGTGTGTGTGTGTGGTATGTGTGGTATGTGTAGTGTGTGTGGTATGTATGGTGTGTGTGGTGTGTGTAGTATGTGTGGTGTGTGGTGTGTGTGTGTGTGTGTGTGTGTGTGTGTGGTACGTGTGGTGTGTGTGGTATGTGTGGTGTGTGTAATGTGTGTGGTGTGGTGTGTGTGTGTGTGTGTGTGTGTGTGTG
>NC_034603.1:26172891-26189165 GCF_900095145.1 Mus pahari | reverse complement strand
TGTGTGTGGTGTGTGTAATGTGTGTGGTAGTGTGTGTGTGTGTGTGTGTGTGTGTGTGTGTGTGTGTGTGTGTGTGTGTGACTTTATATGAACCCTGGGATCCAGAACTGTATCCTAAACCTGGCGTGGTAGGAATCTCTCCTCTCCTTGAATAGACACCAAGCATACAAAGGCAGGTGTGCAGGCTCCCCTGTCAGGCTCCCCTGTCAGAGGAGTCTACTGCCTTGTCCTGCATTGACATTTCTGTGGACTTCTAAGCAACTGTGAAGCATGTAGGAGCCAGAGGGCCTGGCCTCACAGAGCTGCTGAGAGAGACTGCGCATGCTGACCCTGAGTGAGCCCAACAACACTAGGGGACACCTGGGCCAAAGCCTCCAGGAAGTGCTCTCTCTTCCCACTGAGCTCATTCATCGTCATACTGAGGTCCCTCCAGGCCATGGGTCAGATGAGACAAAGGCATGGTCACTGCTGGGCCAGGCCAAAAAGGTGGGCAGGCGGTTCAGACAGACTGCTGCTTATTGTTCTTCCTTGACAACCCATTGAGTCATGATGACAACTGTGGTCTAAGCACTGGTCCTGCGGCTGCCACCATCTTATCACTGGGACATATTCCAGTCACCTAAGCCTCACAACAACCTGGGAACAAGAGGCTCTGGAAATACAGAGAGGAGAAGGGAGCCCGCAAATCATTGTCAAGGGGCCACACAAAGCATTCGACCCCAGAATCCAACTGGTAGGTCTCTCTCTGCAATGAACTTGTCCCACCATGATGATAGCATGGTAACGGCTCTGTACATATCTGTATATGCACAGATGTCTGGGGTCCAAGAAGACACTCCCTGAAGAGCCAGTGACTGACACAGGACAGTCACAAGAGGGAGGGAGGGAGGCAACAATGGCCAATCTGGTGTAGGCTTCCCATACTCATGGATCTGGGGTTGACTCAAAGCTCTTCCCTGGGGAACCAGAAGACCTTGAGGGTGTTTCTGCCAGGTGGCTCTGAGGGAAGAGGAGGGTTCCCCCACATTTTGTCTTACCTTTCTCAGTGAAGCATCAAAGAGCTGTTCTGCCGTCTTCCCCACCTCGTCAGCTCTCACAGAGTAACCCAGCAGGCTAGGGTCGGCCTGCACTGCCCCCGAGCGCTGCCGAACTCCGTTGACCAGCACCCAGGTCTGGTTGTTGCAAGGGCAGAATTCCTTTAGCATCAGGCCAAATTTTTTGATGAGCTCATGAGAAAGCCTGTGGAAGGGGATCAGAGAATCCTCAGGCTCTGAGAGCCGACAGCGCAATGCCTCTTGTTCCCTGGGCTTACTTCCTGCCTGCCTTGGATTCACCAAGACCACCCTGGCCCTTCCTCCAGTGAAAGGGATGCTAGGGGCCTTGGTTATCACATAAGACTAGCAACTATGAGGCCGAGACACCCTACTAGTGACCCTCTAAGCTGGCGGAGATCTCTGCCACTTTGCGTGGAATCTGCAACCTTCACATTTTCAAATGAGCCTACTCCAGTCCCTGGAGGCCCAGTGAGGGGGGTGTGTCCCGGTCCCTGGAGTGTGTCCTTGGAGCCATCCTTCCTGGAGGCTATGTTCACTACTCCCTAACCTAGCTGCATTCTCCAAACCTCTCACCCATTCAGAAAGGCCCTCCTGGGAGGGCGCTAGGCTTCCTGTCACTTGCAAACTCAGTTACGTTGCTTTTGACTTCGCAGCAGGTTTATCTTGGACCACCCATCGCCTGTGATCCTCAACCCAAACTGCTTGGCAGACAAACTGAGTACAGTTGTCTTCTCACGTGGGTTAAACCCCAAGGCTGGGAGAGACTCCTAAGCAGTCCTGGAGCCGGCAAATGAGTTGGGTCAGATGCTAACCCCTGGGCTTGCTTGCATCCATCCGATGTCTGCATTGGCCTCTTGGTGTGACAGCCCTGATCCTAGCCTGCCTTCTTTGCCACTTCTGTCCTCGAGAGTACCTGTGATTGATAGGGATCCTCATGGCACCCAGCTCTATATACCAGTGTGCTCCAGGAACTCGGTGAGTCTCGATTCTGCCACCTACCCGCCCTGAGGCCTCCAGCACGGTCACCTGGAAAGAGAGCTCTGTAATAAACTCAATGGGGCTTGTCACATACACTCCACACAACAACGGGGCTTGTCACATACACTCCACACAACAATGGGGCTTGTCACATACACTCCACACAACAACGGGGCTTGTCACATACACTCCACACAGCAACGGGGCTTGTCACATACACTCCACACAGCAANGGGGCTTGTCACATACACTCCACACAGCAACGGGGCTTGTCACATACACTCCACACAGCAATGGGGCTTGTCACATACACTCCACACAACATTCTCCC
Source organism: Mus pahari (assembly GCF_900095145.1). Taxonomy (NCBI): domain Eukaryota; kingdom Metazoa; phylum Chordata; class Mammalia; order Rodentia; family Muridae; genus Mus; species Mus pahari. Next base: position 26,186,801 of record NC_034603.1, on the reverse strand, counting down.
CTCCTGTGGCAGACCCAGATTTACTACCCTTCATAGTCCTCCATCCCTCCATCCATCCATTCACGTCTCCCTCCCCACTCTTCCCTCCCTTTATCCTTCCCTTCCTTCCTTCCTTCCCTTCCTTCCTTCCTTCCCTTCCCTTTTCCCTATCTCCCTTCCTCCCTCCCTCCTTCCTTTCTTCTCTCCTTCCTTCTCTCCCATCCTTCTTCCCTCCATCCCTCCATTATACATCTCTTCCTCCCTCTTTTCTTCCATCCCTCCTTGCCTCCATCCTCCCCTCCAACCCTTCATCCCTTCTTCCCTTCCTCCATCCCTCCCTCCCTCTCTCCCTTCCTCCTTTCCTTCCTTTTTCAGTACTGAGGATGGAAACCACAGGGCTTTCCTCCCCCTATCACTAAGCAACAGCACTAGCTTCTTCCTGCCTCTTTCTGAAACTTGGTCTTTGTTATTTTTTTTAAAGATTTATTTATTTATTATATGTAAGTACACTAGCTATCTTCAGACACTCCAGAAGAGGGTGTCAGATCTTGTTAAGGATGGTTATGAGCCACCACGTGGTTGCTGGGATTTGAACTCCGGTTGGTCTTTGTTATTACACAAGCTTATCTGCCCTCCTGCCCCAGCTACCCTAGAACCCTAGAGCTTCATTTGGCCCCAGCTCCCAGGAATGTCCATAGCTTGGGCTTCTGCCTCACTATCCAGAGCCTAATCTTCCCACAAGAGATTCCCCTGCCCCATCACATACCTGGTGGCCGGCATCCTGCAAGACCTTGGCAGCAGTGAGCCCAGCCATGCCTGCCCCAATCACCACCACTTGCTTCCTCTCGGCTGTCTGTCCCAGTCCATTTCGAGCCAGCTGCAGCAGCTCTTCATACTGCGGATCCTCAAAGCACTTGACAAGCTTGCTGTTGAAGGCCTGGGTATCCAAGCTCAGCACAGACAAGAAGATGAGAGCCAGCCAGCCTGGGAACATAGCTATGGATAGGGCAGGTAAGCGAATGCCTAGGGATGAAGGAGGACTGGCCATAACCCTTGATCTGAGGAAGATTTATCACTGGACCTATGACGCAATGTACCGGGCACTCCCCTACCAAAAAGAGCCTTAGTCACAGGTCCTCCCAAGTTTGCCTGCCACTCTTCCTGCTGGCCTGCAAATACCCCTCAGGTACTAAAACCTCTCACTCAGAGAATGACACAGGCTGAATGTCTGCCCGAGTCACCTCCCTTCCCTTCAGTCAGTGGGATTGCCATGCACACAGATGACATAGACCTGGCCACCACATTGGCTTTTTTCCATTTCCACCACTATTTGAGGTGGATAGACTGTCTGTCATGAGAAAACCCTTAGCTAAGCACCATTGTGGAAGACCAAAGATTGGGAGCCTGAAACCTTATATAACAAACAGTCCCCAAAATGTGTATGATAGATCACCAGGTTCCCAAGCCCCAAAGGATCATCACAGGGCTGCCTATAAGAGATGGACATGGCTCCCTGGAGTTAGAGTGTGCCCCCTCAGTGAGCCTGTGTTCTGAACTTCTTTTCTGACATGGTTCTAACAATTCTGACTCAGCTGTGGGAAAGGTGGATCAGACCTTCCCTCTGGGAAACTGTCAAAGGCGTGTGTCTTGTGTCAGTTGAATTCTTATTTTCAAAGCTACTGTCTGGCTGGGCAGTGGTGGCACACATCTTTAATCCCAGCACTTGGGAGGCAGAGGCAGGCGGATTTCTGAGTTCGAGGCCAGCCTGGTCTACAGAGTGACTGCCAGGACAGCCAAGGCTACACAAAGAAACCCTGTCTCAAAAAACAAAAACAAAAACAAAAGTAAAAACAACAACAACAAAACCTTTAAACCACAAGATCTAAAATTGCAACTCTATGTAGGGATGATCACCTTCAAAAGGTGAGTGAGTTCAAACGAAGCTGCGAGCTGGGTCCTCCCCCGATGAGATAACCTCCTAAGAAGAGGAAGAGTGTAAGCCGTGGGCCCTCAAGGAGAACTCCAACCTTTTCCTAAACTGGCACAATTTCTTACTGCATCCGAAATACTTATCCTTATATCCACAGGGAGGTGTCGCTCTCACCCCCTAATAAAGAAGGCTCTTTTCGCAGCAGAGACCATTACAGAAAGCTACAACTGGTCAAAACACAGCCAACACCCAACTGTTATGTACCCAGCCCCAACTGAGACATCTACAACACAATCCCTACAAGGCTTGAGGAAGACGGGGTATGTGTGTAGGATGTAGAAAGATTGGAAGAGCCAAAGACATACATCTACTTTGGGATAGTCTCTTCCGGAAGAAGGAGAAGAAGAAGAAGAAGAAGAAGAAGAAGAAGAAGAAGAAGAAGAAGAAGAAGAAGAAGAAGAGAAGTATGGAGGGGAAGATGGGTCTGGGGAGTTGGGGGGAGGAGAGTTGGAGGTGACTATGATCAAGCTACATTGTATGAAATTCTCAAAAAAAGTAATAATAATATTGTATTACTAAAAAGGAAGAGGAAATGTGAACACTAAAGAGGAACATCAGAGATGCCCACACCGAAAGGCATTAACCATGAGGAGGGTATGATGAGAAACCTTTGAAGAGACCAAACCTTCGTTGAGACACCCATTCATGTACTCTGTGGTATTTTCTTACACAGTCTGAGCTGACAGGTTGTTCCTCTGCATCTTTCCCCAGGTTGGTGAAGAGAAGATCGATTGAGTACCTTTCTCCAAGAGCACAGTTTACCACTGAAACACGTCATAGCATTACAGAGAGCAGAAGCAGAGGAATTGCCATCTGCGTATGACTGAGTGTTATCTCAGACACCCCACCCAGCCCCGTGTCCCTCTGTTCCTGTTCAATATGCATATTTGGTACGTTCGATAATTGCTCAACCTGTCTTATCCAGCTTGAATTAGGATTCAGTTTCATCTGCAAGAGCTTAGCTCCTAACAGTTTATCCAGCAATTGAGAAATACGTATGTGGAGGAATGAGCAGACAGAAAGACGGTGGGCTGAGGAGTGGATGAGTAGACAGAGGGAAGGACACATGGACAGAGGTGTTCCTCCAGCCTCTGCAATCATCACAGACACCAGGCCTGCGGCTAGGAGCCAGGGTTTCGTCTGGACTTGTTGCCGCTCATCCTTCGACTCACCTTTACAATCAGTTTCTGTCTGCTTTCCTCAGGGCCTACCCTCGTCTCCAGACTCCCTCTGTGAACCTGCGCACTTGGCATCTGACTTAATGATTATTTTTGAGGAATGAACACACATACACACACACACACACACACACACACCATCATCTCCATCACTGTCACCACCACCCGACTCCAGCCTATATTCCACACCTTGGATTCACTCATCTCTTTTTGTCTTCAAGGAGTGGAACTAGCTAATACTAAGGAAGTGGACTCGAACTGGTTTGGAAACCGGAAGTCTCGGGGTTTCCCTCTTTGCTCCCTTGTGAGGCACTAATTTGCATTTATACATTGTCCAGATGAGCATGATTCAATATGATATCTTAACACCCGAATACAGTATACACCCATCACCTTGACTGTATTGCTGGAAATTGGTGCTTGAAATCACCAGCAATTCCTTTGAAAAGGCTGGGCCTTCTGGGAAGCACAACTTCTCTCAAGCTAGTTTTGCCTGAGTGGAGGAAGTTCTCACTGGGCTGCTCTCTTTTTCCTGTCAGTTGTCCTGTCCTGGAGTGCCATTCCAACACAGTTACTGCAGAGCCCAGCAGAGCAGAGGAGAACAAAGCATCTTTGAGCTTCAGGAACATCTAGCACAACAACCCACAGTCCCCAAAACTACCTGCAGAAAAACAAAACCGGAGCCAGGAAGCCTGTGGTGGCCCAGGCTACCACAGGCATTTACTACACAAGCTGAAGCCAGCACCAGATCTACAGCCCTAGCGTCCGTCCACCCACCCTTTGCTTTAAAGGGTGGCTGTGTCTGCGGTGGGGTGACCACGAGAAATCCACGTGTCTTCTGGGAATCAGGACCCATGTCTGACCTGTCCGTTTGCATGGACCCTAAGCCTTGTGTGGCCACAGAAGCACTGTGGCTATATGTGTAATGACTTTGTTGGAGAAATGAATAAAATCTGCAAGTGGTACACAGACATACAAGCAAAACACTCATATACATATATATATTGTGTGTTGTATACGTTAAAAAAAAAACCTCCAAAAAAGAGAAAGAATGAAAGAAAAGGCTCTAATTTTTTACAGTAAGGTAACTAACTGACAACCTAATTAATATATTTTTGTTTGTTTACTGAGACAGGGTCTCAGGTAGCTCAAACTAGCCTCACACTCAGAGTAGTCAAAGCTGGCCTTGAATTCCTAATCCTCCTGCCTCTACCTCCCAAGTGCCGGAGGTAGGACCTGAGCCCACCATGCCCAGCTTTTGTTTAATTTTGAGATAGACCCTCTCTCTGGAGCATGGACTAGCCTTGAACTCTGCATCCTCCTGCCTCAGTTTCCCATGTGATAGGAGCCCAGGCATGTACCACCCACTATGCCTGACTTTCTTGTATATTTTGTAAAGAGCAAGAAGGGGGGATTTGAAATGATATTGAACAACAATGATTGTGTAAACAGATGAAAAGGCTGCCTCTACCCTATGATCACACACTGTAGTAGGTGCTAAATTATCACACTGTGCGCCAGGGATCTGTGTAATCATTATGTACCATTAGAAAGATAAAAAACAGAGCTGTGCCTGGTGGTGAACACCTGTCATCCCAGCACTTGGGAGGGGGAGGGGGGAAGTGCCACGGATTCAAGGTCCTCAGCTATAGTCGGAGCCCATCAGGGGATATATGAGACCCTGTCTTAAAAACTAGAACAAAACTAACAAAATACAACCAATTCTGTCTCTTTGTCTACTTCAAAAGACACGTGCCAGATCATTTCGTCATTGGTTTGGAAACCAGAGTCACCATGGGTCTAAGAGCTGAGCTGTGGGGGTGACAAAGGAAGCCTGAAGGTGGCCCTGAACCCTGGCCTAGCAGACTTCCTCCAGGTTCTCACAGAAGCCCAGCCATGGATCCCAGGTCTCCAGAGACCAGCCCAGCCATGGATCCCAGGTCTCCAGGGACCAGCCCAGCCATGGATTTCAGGTCTCTGGGGACCAGATAGCTCCAATTCCTTGAGTCTGTCTGAGGGTGGGCAGTCAGGTCAGATCATGCCTCTCAGAGCTCGTCCTCTGTCTTGACACTCCATTCACAACTCTGCCACCAGAAGCACAGGGGTGGGGGTGGAGGTAGCCCTGGAGAAGAGAGCCCAGGTCCTGAGGGATCATATGCTCTCCACACCAAGCTCCGTTCCCCTTGCCTCTCACTAGGGGTTTAATGAATCCTTCCACCAGTTCTTGGCCAGAAGTCTTAGGAGAGATTTGAACCCTTCTGAGAATCTTTCACCTCAGTACCCACTCCTCCTTCTTACTGCTTCCATCAGCTGGCCCGAGGGTCCCTCTCCCTCTCCCTCTCCCTCTCCCTCTCAGTGTGTGTGTGTGTGTGTGTGTATTCTCTTCCTTCTATTCCTCTTTCTCCTTCACATCTTATTTACTTTTTTTGAGATGGGGGTTTGACCATATAGCCCAGGCTAGCCTGGAGCCCACTGTGTTACTCCAGACTTGCCTCAGGCTCTCTCTCCATCATCCTTCACTTCTCCTAGATTTTCTTCTAGGAAAGAACCACCTCTTCCTCCTTCCTTCGGGGTTCCAGGGCACTTGTGTTTATTTCCTGCTTGATGAGCCCCTGGGGAGTGCTGTGCTGACACACCTCTAGCTTCCAGGACTTGAGCCTATTTTTTTTCTATAGCCCCTTTGAAGGCTGTCATCCTTCCCTGTCCCTCCCTTTGTGGGACGGAGTGGGTTGGAGCAAACCCATGCTGTTCCTAAAGACTCGAGTGCAGAAGGAGCGAGCCGGGACCTGGTGGAAAGCAGAGGTGAGTGAAGAGAGCACATTGTAGTCAGTCATAGTCATCTGACAGGCACAGGCACAGGCACAGGCACCTGCCGCTCTGCACAGCCTCACTCCGGCCTTCTGAAATCTAGAGCCAGGAAGCCTCCTGAAACCTGATCTCATCCAGCAAGAACATCACCAGACTCTGGGTTTAGGCTCCTCAAACCCCATCTCATGGTACCCTGATATAACTACATCTCATGCTCATTAATCAGATGGATCTCAGGAGGGAATCATCCAAGACAGACATAGTTCCAGTCAGAAGACAACGCAGCAGGCTGCTTCTCAGGGTGACCTGGGTGTCTCCAAAGACTCTCAGCAATGCCATGGACCAGAAAGCCACACAACACTTCTGTAGCCACTCCCCAGCCATGGACCAGAAAGTCACACAACACTTCTGTAGCCACTCCCCAGCCATGGACCAGAAAGTCACACAACACTTCTGTAGCCACTCCCCANCCCCAGCCATGGACCAGAAAGTCACACAACACTTCTGTAGCCACTCCCCAGCCATGGACCAGAAAGTCACACAACACTTCTGTAGCCACTCCCCACTTGCATGATGTTTAAAAAGTAATGAACCGAGCAATGGGGATACAATGATCATTGGGGGTTCACACCTATCATCCCGGCTCTCCAGAGGCTGAGGCTAGAGGCTTTCCGTGGGTTTGAGGTCAGTAGGAGCTACACAGCAAGTTCCAGGACAGCTAGACTAAAGGTGACTCTGTCTCCACACGTGATCACCACGTTGATCTCTGGAAAGTGTGGCTTGGGATTAGACACAGGAAACCTTCCTGGGCCTACTAGAAATTCATGACAATGTCCCCTGAGTGGTGGTCACATGACTGTGTCACCACTATACAGGGCAGTATACGTGCTATAAAGATTTCAAAACCCAGTTCTAAACCACAAAAGTGAACCCCTTGCTACCATTAAAACTGCATGTCTAAAAATTTTTGAGACAATGTCTCATGTAGCTCAGGCTGGCTACAAACTCACTATGTAGCCAAGGCTGGCTTTAAACTCCTAATTCTCATGTATCTCTCTCCTAGAAGTGTATATGCTTGGCTTAAAATGTTTTTTGTTTTGTTTTGTTTCTTTTAGGGACTGAAGAGACAAGGCAGTGTATAGGAGCACTTTCTGTGTAAGCGCACAGACCCGAGCACAAATGCAAAGCACCTACATAAGCGCTAAATGCGACTGCATGCATCTGTGACCCCAGTGTTACAGAAAGGGACTCGCTGAGCATTGCTGGCTGGATTCTAGCTGCAGGTTCTGTGAGAGACCCTGCTTCAAGGTAATAAAATGGAACTTGATAGATCAGAATACCCAACAGTCTCCCCTGACCTCCACACCGGAGCATACACACGTGTACAAATAACACACACACTCACACACACACACACACACACAATTTTCCTAGGTTCAAAATGTTAAGGGGTAGGGGCAGGTGGGAGGTGTATTGGCTAGTTTTTATGTCAACTTGAGTCAAGCCAAGGTCCTCTGGGAAGAGGGAATTTCATACAAGAGAATGCCTCTCTCAGATTGGTCTGTAGGCAAGCCTGTGGGGACATTTTCTTAATTGATCATTGGTAGAAGAGGAGGTACCGTCCGTGAGTAAGGTGGTCTTGGGTTGTATAAGAAATTAAACTGAGCAAGCCGTTGGAAGCAAGCCAGTAAGCAGCAGTCTTCCAGTGTCTTCTTCAGTTCCTGCCTCCAGGTTCCCGCCTTGACTTTCTGTGGGAACTGATGGCAATGACCACTCTGTGGTATGGCTAGTGGGCATCTGGAAGAGTCCAGAGCAGAGAGAGAGAGAAAGAAGTACACTGGACAGAGCCAGCAGACTGGGCCTGGCTGGGGCTCTCCGCTAGAGAGAGGAGATCAGCAGGGGATAGAGAATAGAGAAAGCATAGGACAGAGCAGAGACGGGGGTGGGGGGTGGGGGGTGCACATAGTAGGAATATCGGGAGCAGAAGGAGAAAGAGTAGCTGGGGAGGGGGAAGCCATGAGCTGGAGGGAGTTTAGGGGAGGGGAGGAAGTGAGACAGGCTAGGATGCTAGCTAGCATGGACTTTGAAATGTCACAAATAACGAGTGACACTGACCGAGCCTTGAGAACAGCTAGCCAGCATGTGCTTTGATATGCTAATAGGCACCACAGGTAGCCCTAAGTCCCTTCTGCCAGAGGTAGGAGAAATGACTCCTTTACGTCAGTAGGAACCAGTTTCACAAGTTCCTGAGGAATGCTGGATTTTATCCAACTGCCAGACATTTTCCTATAGCCCAGGTTGAGCTCATTTCTGGGCATCTGGACTGCCTTTGGGGGTTTAGGGAACTGGAGTTTCCTTTGGGCCTAACACTTCCCTCAGTGATGGTCCTAAGAGTGGTAAGCTGAAATAAACCCTTCCCTCCCCGAGTTGCTTTTGGTTATAGTATTTATAGCAATAGAAACCTTAACTAAGAGAGGTGGTGGAGACTAGGAGGATCAGAAGTTCAAGGCCAGCCTCAGCCAAATGGCAAGTTCAAGGACAGGTTGCACTAAATGAGATTCTAACTCTAAAAAGATGTGTGTTCATGTGCATGTAAGAATGCATGCATACACATGAGTATTTACAGGCAACAAGCCAATAGTAGAAAAGAAATGAAATATAATTGAGTGGAATGTCAGGTGGGGTTGACATGCTTCTAGTGTGAACTGGGACACTTCTAGAACTGGGATGTGTTTTGAGGCAAGGGATTGTCTTCAGGCCAGGGCTCACTGTCTCCTCATCACTTGTGTCTTGAAAGAGATCGTATCCTCTGCTCAGTGCGTGGAAAGGGGCTATACTGCCCTAGGGATGCAGAGGTTGGCACAAATAGCATAGCACCAGGCTGCATGTATACCTGCTTTAAGCAATAGAGATTAAGTTCCTCTCCTTTGCCAACCCTTGATAAGGTCCCTTTTCTATTCTAATACATCCTAGAACACAACTTAAAACCAAGATTGATGGGTTGAGCCATCCTAGACCAGTTAGTTATACATAATAATGCACACGACAAGATAAACTGTATCACTTGAGTCAACTTTTGGGGAGAATTCCCTATTGACCATCTCTTATAGCTAGGCATAATTGGGCATAAAGATTATTAAAGTCAGACGCATTTTGGGAAAAGACGTGTGTAGTGAGCAAAGGCGTACATAACCCAAGCCTGTCAATGAAAGCAGAGAACCACCAGCATGGTACCTCCCTGCAGCCGAGCTCCCCCTTCTCCTGAAGCTCTTGAAAGGAAAGCCCCGAAGGGGAACCAGGACCATGGAGTACCCTCACTTGTATGGCTCAAAGCTCTCTCAAGGCACGTTCTGACCTGTGCTGTCACTTTGCTTTGAATAAAGTCCTCACCACTTTTGCTAATCTATGTGGGTCTTTATTTCAGTTTTCTGAATAAGATGCCAAGAACCTGGAAACTCTTAGACTGGACTCTGACCGCCAGTCACAAAGAGACGCCTGCCTCTGAGATGGGCATGGATCTCTGTCCAGAAGCTATTATTGTCTTGCAGAAGGTTGTCCCGGGACGTCTGCTTTCAGGGATCTTTCTTGGGAGGGGGGTGTCTGTGTTGGAGCCTGTGATGGGATGGAGAGAGGGATGTCAATCCCGAGGGTGTGTCCTGAATGTCTAGCTTAGAGATTTACCCTAAGAGTCTATCCTACAGTCTGTCTTGGGGTCCATCTGTCTTTCTATTTGCATATATGTTACATGTGCATATGTTACCCGGGGAGGCCAGAAGAGGGTGTCAGACCCTCTAGAGCTGGAGTTGCAGGCGTTTATGGGGTGCCTGATGTGGATTCTGTGAACCAAACTCAGATCCTGACAAAGTGCACGACCCCTAAACATCTCTCCAAGCCACACCTCTCCCCCCTTTTTGAGAGAGAATCTACATAACCCGGCCTGTGTAACCAGAACTGGAACTCTCTATGCAAACTAGCTAGCCTCAAATGTAAGATGGTCCTCTTGTCTCTGCCTCCCAAGTGCTGGGATTTTGGATGTGCACCACCGTGCCCAGCTTCTGTTTATTCTTTGATTGGGGGTCTGACAGCCAGGGTAGGGATTCCTCTGTAAGACAGTAATGGTGTTGGGGGCAGGGAGGGCTGTCCTCATAGTATTCCCAAGGCTTGAGTCTGTTTTTGTGAGTTGAGCCCACAAGAGTACAGGAAGCAGAAAAGTTGAATGAGGAACCGTGGGTAGGCGCTCAGGGTGTTGGGGGCCTGCATTGGCCCCTGCCCTTGCAACATGACTTTCTCCTTCTGCACCTCTTGTGTCTGCCCCTGCACCTACCCGACAGGCCTCGTGGGAATCACCTGTACCCTGCACACAGAAAGAGACCGTGACCACTCAGAACCCTCGTTCCTCCTGTGGGAACTGCTCCCTGCCGTGCCCCTGGAGAGTCAGAGTCAGAGAAGGCACAAGAGGTCCTTATGTAGGTCAGGAGCCTGGCCCTGCACTGCATGCACAGTACAGAATCTCAAAAAAACATCATGATGGACGGAGCGGGGAATGGAGATAAAGTGTGCAGGGAAGAGAGAGTGGAGAGAGAAGAATGGAAACCCAGGAGTACGGAGAGTTGCCTCTAAAGCAGCTGGGGTCAGGGGACACACAGCTTACACTCTGTTCAGTCTCAGACCCAACTAGCACAGAGCACGCCAAAACAACAACAACAACAACAACAACAAACCCACACCCATCACATATAACATACAGTACACATATGCCATGTATTACATACACACAGCACACATGCATAACACAGCACATTACAGAAAATACAACACACACACACACACACACACACACACACACATGCCCTTCCTCCTTGAAGTGACTCTAGACTATCTCATTCTAAATGAAATAACAGGAGAAATGGGACCATCCTGAGTTACTGAAGTGAGGGCTCACACCAGAGGAACACTCGCTATGCTGTATCCTGGTATCCAGAAACTAGTCTTAGGATGTTGTGTCCAGGCAGAAGGGACCTGACACAGGCAGAGGTGGGAAGCACACCCTTCTAGGGTGGCATACAAGCTAAGAGAGGTCATTTCCAGGATCTTCACTCTGGGAAAGAAGGTAAAGAGGTCCGTACCTAGGAGCCTGCCTGGGGCTGGTAGCACCCATGTCCACAGAGCCAGAGCCTGGGTAAGTTGTCAGAGCTGAGAAGTGCGAGTGGAGGTCAGAGTCCCGGACAGGAAGTGGCCATCTGTGCTCCTCTGTCATGAGCCCATGACTCTCGATGAAGATGAAGCTGGGTTCCCTCGGCTTTTCCTTGCTTTCCAGGTCTGCTGACAAGCCAGAGAAGTTTGATGAAGAACAGGGAAGAGAGTAGGATCATATGCCTTTGTGTGACAGCCAGGGCAACACTCTCAACCTGATGCAAGAAGAGGCATGGTGCAAGAGGGTGTGGCCATCAGTGGCTCAGCAGGACCTGGCACCTCTGCTACTGGGAGGGGGTGGGCCCTCAGTTCTGCCTCCCACCATCGTCAGTGACCCAGCTCCTGGGCTCTGTGTCTCCATGTCCTACATGAACTCACATGACCTGGTGTGACTTGGGCTCCCTCTGTCCCCAGCTTTGCACCTGTTCCTTCCCTTCTGAAAGCTGCATAAGGAGAGAAAGTTCCAGAATGACTAGCAGGTTTGAGGTGTCTCCTAAGAGAAGGTAGCACGTGAGAAAGCATGCTGGGTGGAGGGGGCTACACCCTAAGTCTGATCTCCACCTCCAGTTGCCCCATCTCCCAGAGCTGTCTTCTCTGCCCTTTACACAGAGCTACTGGCTCATGGCGGATACCTGACTCTTGTCTTTCTTTTCATTCATGTTATAATGGCTTTTTATTTATGTATCTTTGAGTATAGAATAGAGTTTATTTGAGGGCATGGGGAAGGGGCTTGAGAAGGGAGTAGAGGCAGAGAAAGAGAGAGAGGAATAAGAAAAGGAGGAGGAGGAAGAAGAAGAGGAAGAAGGAGGAGGAGGAGGAAGAGGAGGAGGAGGAGGAAGAAGAAGAGGAGGAGGAGAAGGAGGCTGGGCCAGGAACACATGGAGAGAGGGGGTGAGGAAGAAGAGGAGGAGACAAAGTGTTCAGAGAGAGAAGAGAGTCAGAAAACTATAACAGCTTTTTTTTTTTTTTTAAATGTTTTTAGAGCTTTATTGTAGAAAGGCAGGGAGAAAGGAGAGAAGATAGAAAGAGAGAGGCAGGCCATAGACACGTGGAGAGAGGGGGGGAGTGAAAGAGAGAAGGAGGGCTAGAGAGTAAGAAAGGTGAGGGCTAAAGAGCATGATAGCTTTTTCATGTATTATTTTTATTTATTCTTTCAAAATTTCAACTATACAACTTTTATCACAGTGCCTTCCAGTGCCTCTGCCTGGCACTTCCTGCTGCTCCCACTCCATCTCCCACCCACCTGCAGCTCCACCCTGTGTTGTTGTTATTAATGGGGTCCTGAACCCATGACTGCAGCCTACAAGTGCATAGATGTGTGTGCCCAGGGCACAGACAATGTACCAGTACCCATATTCCTAAGGGGGCATGACTTCCTCCCGCAGCACCATCAACTGCCAAAAGTTCCTCCACCAGGGAGCCACTCCGATGTTGGCTCTCTTGATCGTGTGCAAGTCTTCTGCTGTCACACTCAGAACTCCACACTCACCAACTCCTGGAGTCTTCCTACCTTCTCTGCCACAATGTTCCCTGAGCCTTGGGTGGAAAGAGACTTACCGTGACAAGAGTGGGTTTCCCATTGTGGCCTGTGAGCCTATGATGTACCCCAGTCATGGACTTTGGACCAGTACCAGGCATGAAATTCCTCCAGTTGAGCAGGTCTCACAGTCAACCAGAAGGCAATTAGTTAACCCCATGATGGTTGTGACACTATTGGACCAGATAGAACAGCATACCGATCAGCTTAGCATAATATGATAATTTTTTAACGAATAAAATTTATTTTGTATATTTGGGGTTCATACATAATGTTCTAGGGTATGTACACATGGTAAAATTCTACATCTGTTATCCCACATAAACCTATGTGGGATTATAAACCTATGTGGGTTATACATCTGTGTGATGTGTGACATGACCAATTAAATCTACTCAACAACAACAACCAAAATCCTTATTACAATGTAATGAACTTGGTCCTCATACTGTATGCAATGTTCATCCTGTCTACCATCCATTGCATATCATTATATCACTTTTAATCTACATCTTCTTATCTCCTCTCCCTTACCCTTGCTCCAACCAAAATAACCACTGTTCCATTTTCTGTCAATGTGTATTTGAGTGTTTTCAGGTTTTAAAATACAAGTGAGCTCAGGCAATATTCTCCTTTTTGGGTTTAATAGTCCATTATGCACAAGTGCCTACACACACACACACACACACACACCACATATATATCATCTACATGAATATATACATATGTATGGATAGATATGCATGGGTATATGTCATGTGTTTAGATGTATCATGTGCAGATATCTATATATATGGATATAGCAGATATATTTTCTTTATCCATTCATCTATTGATTGAAGTTTGTTTCCATACCACAGTTATTAATCTGCAATGAATATTTATTGCAGATTTCTTTAAAAAGTGATCATTTCAAGCTGAGATTGGTAGTGCCTGCCCTTAAACTCAGTACTCAGGAGACAGAAGGTGGATCCAACCTGTTCTACATAGAACGGCCATGGCTATGTAGAGAAACCTGTGTTTCCATGATAGCCAGGGCTATGTAAAAAAGCCCTGTCAAAAGAAAGAGAGAGAGAGAGAGAGAGAGAGAGAGAGAGAGAGAGAGAGAGAGAGAAAGGAAGGAAGGAAGGAAGAAAGAAAGAAAGAAAGAAACTAACTTAGAGCAGAGGGCAGCAGAGCAGACACATGCACCCCCAGGATACCAGTGTAGGCAGGTAGAAAGGGA
>NC_034603.1:26170738-26172246 GCF_900095145.1 Mus pahari | reverse complement strand
TCGGGAGGTAGAGGCAGGAGGACCAGGAGTCCAAAGTCATCTGTATCTTCATATCGAGTTCAAGGCCAGCCTGGGATACATGAGACTGTCCCAAAAAAGAGAGAGAGAAGGGAAAGGAGAGGAGAGGAGAGGAGAGGAGAGGAGAGGAGAGGAGACTAAAGAGGAAGAAGAGAAGAGAGGAGAGGAGACTAGGACGATGCATCAGTCATCACACTGTTTGCTCTGAAAGCACAAGGACCTGGATTTAATCTCCAGAACCAGGTAAAACCCCAGAAGTGGCATCGGCAGGGTGGCTCAGCAGGCAAAGCTGTTTGCCACCCAGTGGTACAAACCTGGGACCTGAGTTCCATTCCTAGGTGAAGATGGATGGCTAGAACCGACTCTGCAAAGTGGTCTCCTGACTGCTACATGCATGTATGGTTTCTACACACACACACACACACACACACACACACACACACACACACAATAAAACAGATATGATGATCCAGGATTGAATTCCAGCACTGGGGAGGCAGAAACATATGGGTCTCTGAGGCCAGTGGCCAGTCAGTGTTAGTTCCCAGCCATATAGAGACCCTGCCTCAAAGTGAGATGAGTAGTTCCTGAGGAATCACACCCAGATTGTTCTCTGCCCTCCACATGCATGTACACACGTGTGCACGCATGCACTCACAATAACGTGAATACACATGTACACACACGCAATTTGAACATGAAAGAAAACTGTATGTGTCTCACTCCTTTGAGACAGTCAGAATGCGGAAGGCGGGCCAGGGATACGATTTTGGAGGTACAGATGAGAAGAATGATCGCATCTGGGGTTATCTGACTTATCAGAAAGAAGATTTGAGGGAATCAGACATGTTAGGTCAAGGAGAGAGCCTTCGGCAGCGCCCCCCCTCCCCCGTCATAAGCATGCTGTCAGAAACATACGCTTTCATGTCTCTCCTAGCATCGGGGTTTATTGACCATTTACTAACAATGCATTCATAGGTTTCCTTGTCAGCAGTTTAACAAGCAGTTCAGTTTTCCTTGGAAACCTGATCGACACAAGCATAGGTTCATGCCAGGTCCAGCATGGCCATGGTAGGGACAGAATGACATGGTTCCTGCCCCTGGGCCAGGGCCAGCAGAAGTGGCCTTCATGAGTGGCGATGGCTGCCGTGGGTGTAAGGCTCGTTTGTATAAAAATGTACATATTTTACATTCCTCCTTTAAGGAAAGTCCTCCTGGTTAACCTTTTTTTTTTCTTTTTTTTTTCTTTTTGCTTTTATTTTATTTATTTATTTATTTATTTATTTATTATTTGCTTTATTTACATTTCAAGTGCTATCCTGAAAGTTCCCTATACCCCACCCCCGCCCCTGCTCCCCTACCCACCCACTTCCACTACTTGGCCCTGGCCTTACCCTGTGCTGGGTCATATAAAGTTTACAAAACCAAGGGGCCTCTCTTCCCAATGATGGCTGATTAGGCCATCTTCTGCTACATATGCAGCTAGAGAC
>NC_034603.1:26160721-26169368 GCF_900095145.1 Mus pahari | reverse complement strand
CATTGGTGTTCTGTTGAGAAATTTTTTCCCTGTGCCCATATCTTCGAGGCTTTTCCCCACTTTCTCCTCTATCAATTTCAGTGTCTCTGGTTTTATGTCCTCCTGGTTAACCTTAATGAATGACTCCATGATAATCCGACAGCACCAGTCCAGTAGGCAAAGGTGTGGCTAACGTCAGCAAAATGGTAAACACTGGGACCTTCAGGACAACAGCCTTTAAGGCTGTGGAAAAGAACTCTAAAAACATGAGTCTGAAACTATTTAATTTCTCAACTATCCAAAACTTAAGGATGCAATATGAATTATATGAGGGGCTTCATGAATCTAAAGGAACAGAGGCAGCTACACCATGAGCTAACTTGTCAGATAGATATTAAGGAAGGAGATAGATTTAGGGAGTGGTGACTGCAGGAGATCCGATCCAGCTAAGGTTTTATTTGTTTGTTTGTTTATTGTTTATGCTTACAAAGGCAGACAGATTCCTGAGTTCAGGACCAGTTTGGGACAGAGCAAGGTTAGACCCAGGTGTGGTAGAAATGGTAATTTTAGGATGGGGGCTCACCAATCCAGCTGAACATCTGTGTTTAACAGAGGTAGGCAGATCTCTGAATTCTTCTGCAATGTTAAAAGAAAATGTGTGCTTACCATCTCCTAAGAATCAAAGGGCTGGGTCCTGGGATGCTGATTAATAGAGTAATCAAAAGGAAATCTAGAGTAAATGACTGCATTGATAAGTAAAATAAAAGACCGGGCTTATGATCTGCAAGAGATGATCTGGCCAGAGAAGTTTTTAGAATAGCAAGAGAGAACTGCTTGGAGAACTGTCTCGAGCAGAACATAGAGAGAACTGTCTAAAGATCTCCAGAGAAAGCAGATGATCAGAGAGAAAGACAGACAGCAGATCAGAGAGAAAGCAGGCTGGAAAGCTGTCTCTAGCAGAACACAGGCCACCAGCTTGAACCCACGATTTGACTTTGAGTCATTTGTTTTCTCTGCTCCTAGACACGCCTTCTCTCAGAAATCCTTTCCAAGTCAAAGCTGGTCCTTGGCAGGTTCTTTCATTCCAACCTCAGTATGAACTATCAAGTCATATATTATATAACACAGTAGATCTATGCATATATATGTATGTATCTGTCTGTATGTCTATGACCTGCATGTAGGTTACAGAATTCTATCCATCTCTCTATCTATCTATCTATCTATCTATCTATCTATCTATCTATCTATCTATCTATCTATCTACCATCTGTGTATATGTAAGTTACAGAATGACTTCACATGGCTGAAAAGTCACAGCAGAGTTCAAGAGTTCACAGAAGGCCTGACAGAGTTGTGTGTGTTTAAGACAAACAGCTGGCGGTGCTGCAGTCCGTGGGCTAAAGGACTGGGGTGTGGTAGAGGTGGTGGAAGTGAAGGGTACAGCCAGGTTCAGACAAACAAGCAGATGGACAGGTGGACAGCAGATTCATGTGAATGAACAGACAAACAGACAGATGACAATTCATGTAGGCCATGTCTACAGCAGGACCAAGATGGGTTGAAGTTCCTGGAACAGTGGAGAGTCTTACACCTGAAAAGTCACTTGACACTTGGGTTTTAATAGACAGGTATGTGCCTACAGTCCCAGTCTGGCACCATTTGTACTTTTAGGAAGGAGTCACTTACAGTTTGTGCTGTGTGGGTGGTGTCAGATATGTGATGTTGTTTCCCCTGTCCGCCCAAGTGCAGAGTCGCCCTCATTCTCAAAGTGGAATCAAAGCCAATCATGGTGGCTCACACCTTTAATGCCAGCACTTAGGCAGAGACAGACGGGTCTCTGGGAGTTCAAGGCCAGTCTTGTCTATAAACAGAGTTCCAGCTACAGCAACATAATAAGACCCTGCCTTTAAACATACACACACACACACACACACACACACACACACACACACAAATTTAAAATAGGGCAGGGTATAACCTAAAAAAAAAAAAAAATCCCTGTTTTGCACAATGAAGCAACTTAGAGCAGGACAAGGCCTGAGTTCGAGTCCCCTGTTTTTCTAAGATGTATGTATGTATGTATGTACGTACGTATGTATGTGAGTGTCCTTTTTTCAATAACACAGAAGAGGGCATCAAATCATGGTGGCTCACAACCATCTGTAATGAGAAATGAACTCAGGACCTCTGGGAGACCAGTCAGTGCTCTTAACCGCTGAGCCATCTCTCCAGCCCCGAGTCTCCTGTTTTTCGGGAGGAAACTTCTTTCTTTTTAAATGATTTCTCATTTGATGGCTGCCATGCACTTCATGAAGTGGGGATTTATATGGAAATAAAAAGAGAACAGCATATTCCGAACACAGAGGGCCACTGGCTGAGATTTCTGTTGGGCACGCAGCATCTTTAATGGCCAGAGTAGCAGGGCACACTTTGGACACACTGCTTGGTGTGCCTGTTAGTTCTCCAAATGCCCAGGGGCAGGCTCACAGATGTGTGTGGAGAAGGTCACTGAAACCTAAGTCAAGTCACCCAGCATCGGCTTTCAGGACTTGGAGCAAAGGACAGCATTAGCTGTAACTTTTAAGTTTTTATTTTTATGATGATTCTTAAATGCCTTAACCTCCCTTTTACCTCACCACCCACCAGAGGTAGTGGGAAAGAAAGGATATGGGGGCGGGAGTGGATTTTCTTTCTTTTTTTTCTTTTTGAAAGGTTCTTTGGAGCAACTCCCCATCTGTGTTGTCTGGAATCAGCAGTTCAGTTCACAGGTCAGCAGCAGCAGCAGCAGCAGCAGCAGCTCCATCCTCTTGCAAACACTTCACAGATGCACCAGCAGTCCAGTTCAGTAGCATTGGGATAGCAAACAGGAATCAGCAGTGGTGGCACAACCTAGCAGAGACAGTCAGGCCTCAGCCTGGGCTCGAGTCAACAGGAGGGACCAAGAGGGACCAGGAGGAACGCCAGAAGTTCTTGGCTATGCCTCCCTCAGGGAAGCGAAGATCAGCGAGGACTCCAAACCCACAAGTGTTACACAGCTAACTCTATAAGCGAGCCAAGATCAGCCCCCACCACTGTCTATTGAGTCCTATTTAAACCCCTCCAAACATCATATGTCCACCACAGGTCTTGCATCTATCTCAGTTGACTTCACTCTGCCAATTAGCCTGAGTCCAAGGAAGCGACAAGAAACTGGCGCAAGCTACAGCATACCATTATAGGTTTTTTTGGTGCCTTTCTCTCTATGGAGTCCTGACAAATGCAGCTCAACTATGCAGTGTAAGGCAGACCAATACATTTATGTTGTTAGCAAAGAATCCTTTCAAGTACCTGCTTTAGCAGAACATCCTCTCTCCTGTGTCTGCTTCAGCACAATGTTCCTTCACGAGTCTGCCTTCATGTTTCACCTGTGGCCACTTCAGAAAAACACTCCTTCAAATGTTTGCCCCAGCAAAACACCATCAACACAACTGACTCTCCAAAGAACCTTTAAGTTTCCACTTCAATTAGCGCTCATTAGAGATATGATAGATAGATAGATAGATAGATAGATAGACAGACAGACAGACAGACAGACAGACAGAAAGAAAGAAAGAAAGAAAGAAAGAAAGAAAGAAAGAAAGAAAGAAAGAAAGAATATAGGTAAACAGATGATAGATAGATAGATAGATAGATAGATAGATAGATAGATAGATAGATAGATAAGCAGTTAGTTACTGAGTTATTCGAGAATTGACCTCAGATCAGAATTGGGGGAGAGAAACTGGAAATGTCAGTTTGGAACTCAGTAATCAGACTCTGAAGGAAGCTGTATGACCTGAGAGTCTGTAGGAGACCTATAGCTTCCCACTGAAACACTCAATTTCTATTTAGAGTCACCCTGTTTTTAAAGATTTATTTTGTTGTTATGTATGTATGTGTGCATGTGGCTGCATGCATGTCTGTGTGAGCTTATGTGCACCATGTGCATGCAGTGTCTTTAGAGGCCAGTGGATGTTGGATCCCCTGGAACTAGAGTTACAGGAGGTTATAAGCTGCCTGGTGTGGGTGCTGGGAATTAAACTCTTTTCCTATGAAAGAGCAACTTGTGCTCAGCTGAACCTGAGTCCTCTATAAGCCCAGCAAGTGCTCTTGACCACTGAGCGACCTATCTAG
This sequence comes from Mus pahari, assembly GCF_900095145.1. Lineage (NCBI taxonomy): Eukaryota > Metazoa > Chordata > Mammalia > Rodentia > Muridae > Mus > Mus pahari. The sequence goes on along the minus strand of NC_034603.1, from coordinate 26,165,234 downwards.
CCCCATTACCTTTTATTTTATTTTATTTTATTTTATTTTATTTTATTTTATTTTATTTTATTATTTATTTGTTCATCTTGTTTTCTGAGACAGGATCTCACTACATAGTTCTGGCTGTGCTGAAACTATGTAGAGCAGGCTGGCCTCAAAAATCACAGAGTTCTATCTGTGCCCGTCTCTGAACTACTTGGATTAAAGGCATGAGCCAACTAACCTGGCCAGTACCATTATTTTAAATTACATCGATGCATGTGTGTCTAGAGTGACGGTGGGTATGTGCACATAAACACAGTGCTCACACAAGCCAGAAGAGGGTGTCAACCCTTCTGGAACTGGAGTTACAAGCACTTGTGAGTTGCCTGATACGGATATTGGGAACTAAACTCAGGTCCTCTGAAAGGGTAACATGGACTCTTAACCACTGGGCCATCTCCCTAACCTCTATCATCCCCCCAAACCAATGTAAGGTCTTCCTTATTTACCAGATAGGCCTAGTTTCATTATATTTGGAGAATGATTTTTGTTTATTTGGGTTGGGAGTTGTTTGTTTGTTTTGTTTTGTTTTGTTTTGAGGCAGAATCTCACTGTAGTCCAGGCTAAACTGGAGCTTACTCTGCAGTCCAGGCTGACCTGGAATTCCCAACAATCCTCCTTCCTCAGCCTCCTGAATGCTTGGATTACAGGTGGGAGCACCATGCCAGGTAGCTCTGCTTGTCTGTGGGAGCACATCAAGAATGGTAATTAACAGCCCCGGTGTGGTGGCGCATGCCTTTAATCCCAGCACTCAGGAGGCAGAGGCAGGTAGATTTCTGAGTTCGAGGCCAGCCTGGTCTACAGAGTGAGTTCCAGGACAGCCAGGGCTACACAGAGAAACCCTGCCTCCAAAAAAGGGGGCGGGGGGAGCTGGAGAGATGGCTCAGCGGTTAAGAGCTCTGACTGCTTTTCCAAAGGTCCTGAGTTCAAATCCCAGCAACCACATGGTGACTCACAACCATCTGTAATGAGATCTGGCGCCCTCTTCTGATGTGTCTGAAGACAGCTACAGTGTGCTTATAATAAATGAATAATATACAGTGTGCGTATAATAAATGAATAAATCTTAAAAAAAAAAAAAAGATAAAAAAAATGGTAATTAACCACACAGGCCTTTTCAACTTTTCTTCACCAGAAGTTCACACAAGGGATTTTTGGATCGGCTTTTTCAAAACCCCTTGAGACCAGGACACCAAGCCCAGGACTCTCCGCCAGACTCTTCCACGTTGGTAAGTCTGGGTGGTCCTCTTTCAAAGGACTCCTAGGGCTTAGGACTTGAGGGAGGTGAACTTAACCCACCTAAGAGGTTGGAAGTTCTGAAAAGCAGGTTCCAAGTCAGCATCTTTTAAAAATTAGCATATATTAGTTACATATAATAACAGGTTTCAGGATGACATCACACTTGCGTACAATGTATTTTAATTAGATTCAGCCCATCTGTCCCACCCACCTCTTCCCAACCAGTCCTTCTTCAAATTCCTGTCTTTCCTTTGTTTCATTATGTGAACCAGTGAGGATCATGAGGGTTGCTTGCAGGCGAGTGGTCACCTTACTAGCAGCTACACCACTAAAAATGAGCCTCTCTCTCCCAGAAACCATTAGCTGTGTGTACAGACAGGTGTTCAGGGAGGGGCTTCCCAGTGCCCTTCCCTGCTCCATGGTAAAACCCAGGCCCATTCTTCAGTTACGCTGAATTCCTTAGATCTACCTGCCCACACCACCCCTCATGAAATAGCTAATCCAATATTCTCGTCAAAGCAATGGCAGGGAGCGACATTCCCAGTTTGTCCCCTTGCAGTAGGGCCAGCCTCTTCTCGGCCTTATAAAAAAAATAGCCATGTGTTCATGAAGACAAGGGTTCTCAATTAGTGCTTCCAAATTATAGAGTGACCAGGTAGGAAGAGAAGATAACTATTTCCATCTCACTCGGAAGCAAGAAGCCATCCACATACAGTAAAGGCTCTGTGAGGCACAGCACCAATCAAAAGGGCAACCCTGGAAAACGGCCCTGATCAGGCTGTGGAGATGGCTGCTGTACAGCCTGAGGTCCTGGAACCCACATAAAATGCTGGGTGTGGTGGTGCACGTCTGCATCCTGGCACGGGAGAGGTGGAGACAGACAGATCCCTGGAGCCATTGGGTAACCGGCATAGTTAGAATTGATGAACTCCAAGTTCAGTTATAGACTGGCTCAGAAAACGAGGTTGGGGCTGGAAAGATGGCTCAGTGCTTAAGAGTGCTTAAGATTCCCAGGACCCATAATCATCTGTAACTCCAGTCTCAGGGAACCTGACACGCTCCTCTGAGCTCTTGAGCACAGTGTACAGCCAAATCACGCAGACACATACATGTACACACACACACACACACACACACACACACACGTAAGCGTGCACACATGCATACTGGCCATGATTAGAAGTGTGGTATGAACTCAGTGTAGCATAGTAGACAAGGAGATCTGGCTGATTTCGTGACATGCAACTTGAAATGATAACCTAAAATATGGCTTTCAGCATGATATCATGATATGACAGGCAACGAGAGCATTGATAGACTTCAGACAACTTCTGAGATGCATCTGTTAAGTATATAAATATATCATGCAAATATCACCACGGCAACTTCTCCCTGTGATGCTTGATTCCGTGTTTGGATTGGACCTGGCTACCTAGCTGTGTATTTCTGGGTGTGACTCTGAGGGCACCATTAAACATGTGGTCTGTGTAACAGGCTGCCTCCCTGACATGCGTGGCCACCAGACATGTGTCTTGGTTCCATTGATCCCCGGGTCCTCAAGTGATTGGAGCCTGAAGCCATCCTTCCTTATCATCCTGCATGCCTGCCATAGCTGAGGCCTTGGCTTAGCTTCTAGGCCCTCCTGGGCTTGTCCAGCATCCTGTACTGCCCTTTCTCCATGTGCAGAAACATTCAGAGGCTGGCCATGTTGTTTTCCTGGGATGCATTCTGTGTATGGGGATACAGTAGGACCGGGATAGTTGGGAATGGCAGGTCCTAGGAGGGAGCTCCTCAGAGTTTTCATCTTCCTGGTGGCAGAAGGGAGTAGGGAAACCCTTGCCTGTCTATGAAACCCAGGTACAGGACTCGGAAACTTGCCCCAAAGCATCTGTGTCCCAGACGCCAGGCTCATCATGTCTGGACCCCAACTGTAAGCCACCCTGGGTCTGGATCAGTTCAGATAGGCCACACCTCCACACCCTGCCTTCCAGCATGAGTCTTCAGAGGTGCTGCATGAACAAGACAAAAGATGATAACCTCTAATGGGAGCTGGCACTCTGAAGTCTGCAGGTAACTTTGATTTCTCACCAGCGACACGACATCGGTCATGTCTTTTGATCTACCTGAGCATGCTGGTTAGTTTTTGCCAGTTTTCACAAGCTTGAGTCACCAGGGAAGAGAGAGCCTCAGTTGAGGAGTTGCCTCCATCAGACTGGCCTGTGGGTAGGTGTGTGGGACACTGTCTGGACTGTTGGATGATTGATGTGGGAGGGGCCAGCCCACTGTGGGTAGTGCTACCCCTGGGGAAGTAGCGTCGGTTGGAGAAGAAAGCTGGCTGAATGCAGGCCAGCTAGTAACCAGCTTCCCCATGGTTCCTGCAGCAGCAACTGCTTGACTTCCTGCCCTGACATCCTTTCTTCCCACACGTTGTTTGGTCACTGTGTTTTGTCACAGCAACAGCAAGCTAAGGACAGTGGGCATAGGTCTCCTCAATGACAGTTCATCTTGACTGGGATGGATGAGCTTAAGATGGCTGCTGAAAGCCCCGAGTGTGACCTCTGACCCTTTGACACTTGTTGGGACTGGGACAGAGAGCTGAATGGGGGAACTTCCGGGAAGATATCTCCGCTTGAAAAACATGTTTTTGCAATAGAATATATGTAACTTGAAGATTATTGTTTGATCTTGCTTTTATTATTTTATTTACTTTATTTACGTATTTATTTATTTAGTATTTTCCTGAAACAGTCTTTCCTCTGTTGACTATTCAGACAGGTGGGTAGTAGGACCAGATGGGCCACTGAGCCCATCTCTGGGTTCTCAAAGATGACAAGCCCCAGCCCCTCAAAGCAAGCTTCTGTTCTAGAGATGGCATCAGTGTGGAAGACTGGGGCATCCCTGCCCTGGCAGATGCTGAGGGGCAGAAACTGTGGATGAGGGTTTCATGGCACCGTGGAGTTACAGCTCCACGTGCCTGCCCTAGTGAGACTTTATGTCCTGGTGAGGTTTATGCGTTGGGACTGCGCAGGTCCAGGGATTGTTTACAAATATGTCAGGTTAGGGTCTTTGCCTTCCAGTCTCCCTCTCCTCCTATTTACTATGACTCCTCATCAGGGGCCAGAGTCCCTACCTGCCTGGCTCTATCACTACTGGTCTTTAGTGCTGCTGGTCTCTTCCCCCTCCTCTTCCTCTCTCTCCTCCTCCTCCTCCTCCTCCTCCCCCTCCTCCTCCTCCTCCTCCT
>NC_034603.1:26150822-26160686 GCF_900095145.1 Mus pahari | reverse complement strand
CTTAACCGCTGAGCCATCTCACCAGCCTTTTGTTTTTGTTTTGTTTTGTTTTGTTTTGTTTTGTTTTGTTGAGACAGGGTTTCTCTATGTAGCCCTGGCTNTCCTGGAACTCACTCTGTAGATCAGGCTGGCCTCGAACTCAGAGATTCACCTGCCTCTGCTTCCGGAGTGTTGTGATTAAAAGCATGTGCCTGGTCCAAAAAAAAAAAAAAAAGATAGGTTTTTTTGTTGGTTTGTTTTTATTTTGTGTATGAGATGAGATCTCTATATATAGTCCTATCTGTCCTGGGAACTCAGGCTGGCCTCAAATTCACAGAGATCCGCCTGCCTCTGCCTCCCAAGTGCTGAGATCAAAAGGCATGCGCCACCACACCCACACCCTCTCATACTTTTGACCTCTCTTGCCTGTTTTCTTCACTCTGCTTATTGCAGATCACTGAATAATGCAAGATCCTGAATCTTCTCAGTTACTTCAGGAATAACTGTGTCTAGACCGACCCAAACATTCTCTGATGCCCTCCCTTGGAGCAACCTAAAAGACCCACTAACAAAGGAGACATGGAGGGAAAAAAAATCTCGTTCATCCTGGGCTGGAAATAGGACTAAAGGAAATCTTCTCTATAGCTTCTCCTGCTACTGACACCCCTTCATTTTGTGCTGTGAACGGATGGAGTGAATTATGAACACAAACCCAAGTCCTGCATGCCTCCAGGAGAGCAGAGAGCAAGGGGCAAGAAAAAAAAAAAATCCAAAGGGTACCGCATTCTTCCTGGACTAGAAGACCCAGTGTTAATCGCAGTGTTCACGCAAGAGAGTGTTTATCAAATATTAAAAAAAAAAAAAATGTAAGACAGGGATCCTGCCTGTCTATCTCTGTGTGCAGTGGAGAGTCAGGAGGAACAAGAACCCCACCATTCCAGCATCCCTCATTCATCTCTCTCACACACACCCCAAAAGGGAGGGAAAACTTAAGTAACTGCTGAGAAAGGAAGGCAGACAAAAGGCCCTGGCCATTATGTATCTGCCGTGCAGTAAAAGCAAATCAGAGAGCGGAGCATCCCTGCTGATGTTAAGCAGAAAAATCAAAGCAACTTAGGAAACATGAGTATTAGAAAGCTTCGAGTCGGGGTGTGACGGGATGTGTTGGAGGCTGTGACGTATGCATTCAACAGAGGTATGTAAGGTTGAGATGTGCATGAAAGAGGCATGCGTGGTATGAAGGAGGCACCTGCAGTGCGGGCAGATGCGGAAGCGCATGCGTGGTGGAGGCAGCTACCGTGAAGGTCTATGTGCAGTAGAGCTCTATGGAACACGCTGTGAGGGTAGGTTTATGCCTTGGACATCTATACAGGTGTCTCTGGCAACAGTTGTCCCCATTCCTGTGTCATAACCTTGGGTGTGGCCTACCCTTGCACAGCTTTCTTACCCGGCACACCCCAGGGGTGTCCACCTCTCCGCTTCAGTGAGACCTGTTTGGATGAGGCAAAATTAAGCCTCAAAGCTGCCGTGGGGATGGTTTGTGGATGTGTGGAGTCATGATCTGTATCTTTGGCCTTCTTTCAGGGAGAGGCTAAGTCAGGGGCCTGAGCCCCACTCTCGCATGCCCCTATTGCTCTTCAACTCCATTCTTTCTTCCTTCAGATCACTAGATAGATAGTCCAGGCAGGCTGCAACCTCTGGGCCTTTGTGCTAGTTGTTCTCTGTGCCCAGATTAGACTTCCTCACAGTCCTTCGTAAGCCACACATCTACCTCACCCCCAGCCCTCACCGGACTCTTGCGTTATCTCTTCCATCTCGCAACAACCTATTCTCCATATCATGAGGAAGGAAATGGCACTCAGATGGGGTAAGACTGGCAAATCGAAGACACACATTGTGTATTGAAATAAGAGGCAAGCTTCATGGCTGGGAAAAATAACTGTCTCTAGTTGTGTCTGGAACCCTGCTGGACAGAGGGTATACAAAATCATGTTCCTAAAACGAATGTAAGGAGAGCCCGGGCTTGGTACGCTTTTAGTCCTAGCACTCAGAAGGCAGAGGCAGGCAGATCTCTGAGTTTAAGGTCCCCTGGTCTGCAGAGTGAATTCTAGGACAGCAAGGGCTTCACAGAAAAACTGTGTCCCCCACCCCCCCCCAAAAAAATACTTTGGGTGATAATTGTGACGATGAGTCAGGCTAAGCCAGCATCTGGGTGTTCCTCCTAGGAATTCAAAAATGTCCTGCAGTTCAGGGATTGATGTTTGAGACAGAAGAAAGCAAAAGTGAGCTAATACAGTCCACAGAATTTAAACAACCGGGCTAGCGAGATGGCTCAGTCAGTAAAGTGCTTTCCATGCAAGCAAGAGGATCAGAGTTAACCCAGGTAAAAAACAAATCTGGAAGCTTGGGTCCCAGGACAGGGGAGGCTGAGGCAGGAGGATCCATGGGGCTCTGTAGACAGTCAGCCTAGCCTAGTCAAAAGATTAATAAATGGTCAGCCCTGAGCTACAAACCCGAGGTTGTTCTCTGGATTTCACCCATTCCCATGTACATGTATGCATTCACCTGCACACACACACACACACACACACACACGTATTCATCTTAAAGTTATTTTAAAAGTTCTTCGAGGAAAGACCAGAAAAAGATGTTAAAAAAAAAAACAACTTATTATTAGATCCTGTTTCCTTATGTAGCATTTGATAATTATACTAGGATTTATTATTAAGTGCCACTCTTCACAGGTCCTGTTTTTGGTTTGTGGGAGTCATTACACTGATACAATATTAAAGCTGACTAATGGAGAATATGAAATAATAAATACTTTTAAACAAACACGGTTGTCAGTGTCGATAGGCATAGCACAATCGTCCATCGTTACCATCTGTTGAATCGGCACTTTATTTTGGCTGTCAGGGGCTGGAGAGATGTCTCCTCAGTTAAGCTAGCTAGCTGCACTTGCAGAGGATCCCAGGTCTGTTCCTAGCCCCCCCATTGGGTGGTAACTACTTGTAACTACAGGATCTGATGCCCTCTTCTGGGCTCTGCAAGCATCTGCCCTACGTTCACAAACAAACCCACACAAAGACACACGTACATTAAAATTAAAATTAAAAAAAAATCTCATAGCAAAACTGTGGTGCAGGGATGCAGGCATCTCTGTGCATGACTGAGGGTGGTGAGGTAACTAACTTCCTAACTCCAGGCTTGGCCAAGCAGGAGTGAAAAGCAGAGGCTGGGTATCTAGGCAGAGAAATGAAGGGAATAGACTGAGATAGATGGGGGAGGCAGAAGGCTAGACCACACACAGAGCCAGGGCCTGGGAGGGGGAGTCTACATCTATATGGCCCTTCTGAGCTTTGAGATGCCCTCTGGATTATAAGTTTGTCTCAGATATGAAAACCCAGGTTTCAAATTTCTTTTACCCCCCCCCCCAGGGGAGACAAGGTCTAATGTAGTTTAGACTGGCATCAAACTGTCTATGCAATGAAGGATGATCTTAAACTCCCGATCTTCCTGCCTTCACCTCCCGTAGGCTTGAATGATGGGTAAGCACCACCGTGGTGTGTTTACATGGGGCTGGAGATTGAACCCATAGCCTCACTCTCTTGTGAAGATGATAAGGTTCAAATCGAAGGCCTTGTACACACTAGATAATCATCCTGCCACAAGGCTAAACCCCAGCCGCACAGGGCCTTTTACCAATAAGCAAACTCACACACACACACCCCCACACACTGTTCTCCTCACTGTCTGTCACTCGTGGAACTCCAAGCCCTGGATCAGAGCAAGGGTGGGCAGGCCCTGGATCAGAGCAAGGGTGGGCAGGTCCTGGATCAGAGCAAGGGTGGGCAGGCCCTGGATCAGAGCAAGGGTGGGCAGGTCCATCTCCAGCTGTTCATACCATGGCTCAAACCCTCACCCACTCTTCCCTGAAGAGACAAAGAAAAAGAGCATCAGAAAGGACAAAGGAAAGCTTGATGTGGTGGCTCAACTGGTCACCTCAGCTCTCAGAAGGTGAAAGCAGGAGGATTACTGTGAGTTCGAGGTACATACTGGCTTCATAGCGAGTAGCAGGTCACGCAGCACTACCTAGCAAGACCATGACCAAATAAGTATACACCAATAATTTGTCTACCCAACCAGAAAAACAACCAGGAAAATTACAGGATCTCAATAATAACCCTAAATGTAGTCTTAATCATCCAATTAAAAGATGCAGACTAGCTGATGAGACTAAAAACAGGATCCAACAACCTGCTGTCTCCACGAAACTCAGTTCCCTGGCAAACATACACGTAGACTGAACTACAATGGAAGGCAATATACCAAACCAGAGGTGCAAAGCCAAGGAAGAGTAGCCACGTGCAAAATCAGTCAGAGAAGGTAGAGGGATCACTGCACATTATAGAGGGAACAGTCCATGGGAAGGTGCGGCCATTGCAAAGGCACACACAACCAGATACTGGCACACTGGGCTTCACAAAGCAGACACTGGACAGAGAGGAAAGATGGACGCAAATACAATAGTGGGTGACACACTCATCAAAAGATGATTGATAGATGAGAGAGAGAGAGAGAGAGAGAGAGAGAGAGAGAGAGAGAGAGAGAGAGAGATGAATCAACCAGGAATCTTAAGAGGTAAGCTGTACCATAGACCAAATGGACTCCCTGACATCTACAGAATGAATATCCCTTGTAACAACTGTGGAATATGTGTTCTCTCAGCAGTCTGTGGAACTCTCTCTAAAATAGATCATATTTCAGGACACAAAGCAAGCCTTGGCAAATACAAGATAGGGCCTGGGGAAATAGCTCAGTGGCTAACGTGCTTGCCACACAAGGATCGGAGTTTGGACCTCTTAGAACCCACGTAAATGTTGGATGGGTAAGGTAGCCCACCTGTAATTTCTTCCTGCCCTGCAAAGATGGAGACAGGGGAACTCCAAAATAAACTGGCTAGTAGGATTAGTTCTGTCTGGGGGTTCTTGGTTTGATGGAAAGACCCTGCCTTGAATCAGGGGGAAGAAAGAAGGTGGATGGTTTCAGACATCAACTCCGTGTGCAGCCACATACCCATACATACCCATACATGCAAACATGCACACCACACATGCATAAAAATAAAAAGGGAGAAAATAATGCAGTTTATCTTATCAAATCATAATGGAATAAAACTGAAAGTCAATAACAAGAGAAGCCATGCAAATACATGCATAGTGAACCTGGGTCAGTGAAGAAAACAGGAAACATAAAAGTTCTCAGAATAAAACGGAAATGAAGAGATAAATTACTGGAACCATTGCCACTCATCAAAGGCAGTTCTAAGGGGGAAAGTTCACAGCTGTGAGTGCATCTGTTAAACACATCAGAGGTTCCATAAACAGCTCAGTGATGCCTCTCGGGGGTCTAGGAAGGTAGGAAGAACAAGCCAAAACTGTCAGACGGAAGAAATAAAGATCTGAACCAAAATTAACAAAACAAGACTAAAAGAAAAGTCGATTTTTAAAAAGTCAGTGAAACAAGGAGATGGTCCTCTGAAGAGAGAGAGAGAGAAAAAAAAAAGAGAAACCTTTAACCAAACTAATCACAGAAAAAGAGCCCTAATTAATAAAAGTAGGGGTGAGAATGGGTATTCGCCAGCACAGGAACAGATAAAGATAGCGAGGTGTGGGCTTGTGCACACTGGAGATTTTTCTTCATCAGGAAAGGTGAAGTTCTATTGTTCCAGGAAAGCAGAGGCAACATTAAGCAAATTCAGTCTCAGAAAAACAAACATCACATTTCCTCTAATTCTCCCATACATCTAATCCTCCCTTCTCCCATATATAAAAGCATAAATGTGCAGATGACAAGAAAGCAGAAGCAAAACTGTCTAGGGACAAGACAGGGAGAACAGTCAGGGGAGAAAGGGCGGGTGCCAGGGTGGTGGGGACTGTGCGGGACTGTGCTCAGTGAACATTGTACACTTGATGAATGCGGCCATTTTTAACCTTGGATAACATAATTGTAAAGATTTTTAAAAAATCACAACAGATACCACCAAAAAAATCCATAGAATTGCTAGAGAATACCTTTTGAAACACGAATAAATTCTGAGATACATATAGCCTACCAAAATTCAGCCTAGAGGTTACAAACCACACGACTGATCTATAGCCAGCCAGAAGACTGAAATCACAAAGAGTCTTGTGACGAATAAAAAGCCATGGCAAGCCATGAAGTGGGGCAAGCCATGAAGTGGGGCAAGCCATGCAGTGGGGCAAGCCATGCAGTGGGGCAAGCTGTGCAGTGCTAATGCTGGCCTTTCATCCCAGCTCTTAGGAGGCAGAAGTAGGGGGATCTCTGAGCTGCTCTTCAGAATGAGTTCCAGAACAGCCAAGGCTGCACAAAGAAACTGTCTTGAAAACCTAAAAGAAAATAAATAAATCCAAGACAGAGCTGGGAAGCTGAGTTATCACCAATGCTCCTTAAAGTATATCATAAAATACAAAAGGGACAAACATGACCAAACTCATCATATGAGTCAGTCAGTATTAGCCTGATACCAAGCCCAGATACAAACTCAACAACCACACACAAAAGGAAAATGACAGACCAAGTTCCCCAATGAACATCAACGCAAAATTTCTCAACTAACTTCTTGCAACAACCAACTAAATTTGATGACACATCAAGGAGATCTCACAGTGTGATCAGTAAGATTTCATTCCAGAATCGCAGGGATGATTGGCATACGCATATCAATAAAGCAGCACAAGACATGAATACACCCAGGTACAGAAATCATATGATCATCCCAACTGATGCAAAAAAGGTTTATGAAAAAATCCAATATCCCTTCAGATAAAATATTCCTGGAAAAAAGTACTAGAAATAAAAAATGGATACCTCGATACAATGGAAAACCTACTAGATAATAACCTATAGTCAACATTATAACCAACATTGGGCTAAATGTTTAAAAGCTGGAAGTAGTTTCTCCAACATTAAGAATGGGATGGAGATGGGAGAGATTGTTCAGTGGCTGAGAACACTGGTGGCTTTTCTAGAGGACTTGAATTCTGTTCCCAGCCACCCACATTGGGTGGCTCACAAAGCCCCTGCAGTCCAGCTCCCGGGGATCTGATGCTCTTTTCTGGCTACTGCAGGCACATGCACACACATGGTATATACTCACATAAACATGCATACATGTACATGAATCAAACTAACTCTTTTAGCTGGGCTTGGTGGTACACACTTTTAATCCCAGAATTTGGGAGGCAAAGGCAGAGGCCAGCCAGGGACACATAGTGAAATTCCGTCTAAATTAATTAATAATTTAGTTAGTTAACTTTTTTTTTCAAAAGAGTGAGTCAAGGCTATCCCTTCTCCTAATTTTTTTGTTTGTTTGTTTGTTTGTTTTGAGATAGGGTTTCTCTGTATAGCCCTGACTGTCCTGGAACTCACTCTGTAGACCAGACTGGCCTCAAACTCAGAAATCCGCCTGCCTCTGCCTCCCGAGTGCTGGGATTAAAGTCATACGCCACCACACCCATTCCTTCTCCTAATTTTTATAAGACATAATGCTAAATATTGTAGCCAGAACAATAAAGCAAAATAAAAAATAAAAAAAACACAAATAAGAAAGAAGTCAAATGTTCCCTGTCTCAGACAGTGTAACTATGAACTTAAAAGACTCCAACAGAAAACCCTTAAGACTTATACTTTCTTCTTTTTAATCATATGCTATTAACTTTTTTATTTTTATTTTTATTTTTTATTTATTTATTTGGTTTTTTCGAGACAGGGTTTCTCTGTATAGCCCTGACTGTCCTGGAACTCACTCTGTAGACCAGGCTGGCCTCGAACTCAGAAATCCGCCTGCCTCTGCCTCCCGAGTGCTGGGATTAAAGGCGTGCGCCACCACTGCCCGGCTGCTATTAACTTTTATTGTGTTCAATTCTAGATTAGTCTATGAACTTCTGATTGGTTTACGACAGATAAAACAGCATACTTTCAAACTTTTGCTGATACTTATGTCTAGGCTGGCCTTGTTTCGGGACAGACGAGGCTACACAGAAATTGTGTCTCAAAAAAGCAAACAAAAACAAAACAAAACAAAAAAAACAGGCAGACCTCTACTGTTAGTCTAGAAAGGCTGCCTTTAAGATATAATTTCATTTAGGAATAAATAAGTTCTTTTAACTATTCTTCCATACTGTCAGCAAAGCAACGGGGTCAAGAGCCAGGGCCCAAAAGCTTGCCTACATTCCAACAAGACACACACTGAGAAAGAAATCCGGAAAAATTCCATTCACAATGTAGGAATAAACCAAGCCAAGAAGGGAAAACCCTCTACACTGAAATGTTTCAGTAAAACACGAAGAAAGAAGTTAAAGAAGGCACTAGAAATGGAAAGACTAGCCGGGCGTAGTGGCACACACCTTTGATCCCAGCACTCGGGAGGCAGAGGCGGGCGGATTTCTGAGTTCAAGGCCAGCCTGCTCTACAAAGTGAGTTCCAGGACAGCCAGAGCTATACAGAGAAACCCTGTCTCGAAAAACCAAAATAAAAGAAAGAAAGAAAGAAAGAAAGAAAGAAAGAAAGAAAGAAAGAAAGAAAGAAAGAAAGAAATTGAAAGCCCTTCCACACACATAACCTGGCAGAATTAATACCAAGAAAATGAGCTATATTATCAAACGCAATCTGCAAATTCAGTGCAATACCCATCAAAATCCCAAAGACATTCATCAGACAAATAAAAACAATCCTAAAATGGAAGCATGAACGACTGGAACTAGCAGAAGCATCCCAAGCAAAAGGAGATGCTGCAGAAATCACATCAGGCCTGAAACTATACTTGAGGGCCATAGAACAAAGCCAGTGTGGTGCTGGCACAGGCATGCAGGCCAGTGCAATGAACAGAGGCCAAAGGTAAGCCTGGGAGGGGGCTTGCGTCCTCCAGCTTGGTGGCAGGGAGGTGGGGGGTTAGAGATGTCAATAACAGACAGTGTAGATGTCACTCTTTTTTTGTGAATGGATCTATGAATGTGAGAAACCACATCCAGAAGAATGCAGTTTGGGTTAGAAGAGTGATGCCGAATTCCTGTCTCTAGCTCTGTACAAAACTTAGTGGAAAATGGACCAAAGTCAACGAGCCAGCCATAGCGGTCAGGCCCTTAGTTTTAGCATTGAAGAGGCAGAAGCAGAGGCAGGTTCCTGTGAATTCAACGCCAGCCAACATAGCAAGACCTTGTCTCATAAAAAAGGAATAAAAAAGGAAGGAGGGGAAGGGGAGGGGAGGGGAAAGGGAAGAGAGAGGGAGGGAGGGAGGACATAGCAAGAGCTTGTCTCATAAAAAAGGAAGAAGAAAGAAAAAGAAAGAAAGAAAGAAAGAAAGAAAGAAAGAAAGAAAGAAAGAAAGAAAGAAAGAGAAAGAAAGAGGAAAGGGAGGGGGAGGGGAGGGGGAGGGAGGGAGGAAATACATAGCAAGATTTTGTCTCATAAAAAAGAAAGAAAGAGAGAGAGAGAGGGAGGGGGAAGGGAGGAAGAAACAAAGGGAGAAAGGAAGAGAGAGAAAGAAAGAGAGAGAGAGAGAGAGAAAGGAAGGAAGGAAGGAAGGAAGGAAGGAAGGAAAGAAGAAAGAAAGAAAAGAGAAAGAAAGAGAGAAAGGAAAGGAAAAGAAAAGTATGGAGAGAAAGAAAGAAAGAAAGAAAGAAAGAAAGAAAGAAAGAAAGAAAGGAAGAAAGGAAGAAAGGAAGGGAAAGCAGACAGAAGAGAGGAGAGAAGAGGAGGAGAGGGGAGGAGAGAAGAGGAAGGGAGAAGAGAGGAATGGAATGAAAAGGACTTTATACAAGAACTAAGACTTTCTTTTTTTTTTTTTTTTTTTTTTTTTTTTTT
>NC_034603.1:26149275-26149705 GCF_900095145.1 Mus pahari | reverse complement strand
AAAGAAAGAAAGGAAGGAAGGAAGGAAGGAAGGAAGGAAGGAAGACCTAAACATGGACGCACTGTGTAGACCAGCTCCTCGCCAGGGTACATGTCAGCCACATTCAGAGATCTGTACATGTGTGCTCACTCCAGTGTGAACCACAGCAGCTTAGTTACACAACAACCCAGGTGTCTCTCAACAGAGAGATCTCTTTCTTTCTTTTTTTTTTAAATATCGTATACACACAATGGTTTATTTAGCTTTACACAAGAATGAGATCATATCAATCATGGGAAAATGGATGTAAGTGGAGATTACCATGTTAAAAGGATTAAGCCAGACTCAGAAAGACAAACACCACACACTGTCTCTCCTAGGCAAAGTCCAGATGTAAAATGTATGCAATAGGAAACTGTATTCAAATATAGTTGTATCCACATGGGAAAAA
>NC_034603.1:26137740-26149244 GCF_900095145.1 Mus pahari | reverse complement strand
AAAGAAAGAAAGAAAAAAAGAAAAAAAGAAAGAAAGAAAGAAAGAAAGAAAGAAAGAAAGAAAGAAAGAGAAAAGAAAAAAACCCACATTGTCTTCTATCCAGAAATTATACTTCTAGAAATTTCTCCTAAGAAAATAGTCAGGCACTGCAAAAGTGAAAAAAAAAATTGTTTTAATCCTATTTATATAAGAAACCTAAAAAAAGTTTTTTTGACTCATCCATTAGGAGTTTATTAAGGATGCCATTGTAAGTAAAAATAAGGAATTACTTACCTTAACTGCCACCTGACTTCAGTCTACACATATCTGTTAGACCTCTGATACATATGTATATACATACATATACATATAAATTTTATGAACATATGTATTTGTTTGGCATACTATACACATGTAATATATATATGTATGTATTTTTTATAATGAATGGGTATTATGTTTATAACTGAAAAACTATTCTATAAAAACTTTACAGAACAAGCTTCAGTAATTACAAGGCCAGCTTAGCCCTCGCCTGTTTGCATTATATTTGTAGCCTAGAGTCTCTGCCACACCATTTAAGTGTAATCATAGGCCTTAGTCACACTTACTCACTAATGACTTTGTAAGTATTCCTGCTGCCCCACCTATGTTAATGCAAGCTCTGAGACTACAGACTGCCTTTTTGCTTCTTGGGCTTTGGGCAGCCACGGAGTGACCATTTTCACCATTTGTGAGAAGTTAGGCACATAAAATGTAAAGCATGCTCCCATGCTCCCTTAAAAATGCAGCCAAGGTGAGTGAGCTCAAATCCATGGCTAAAAATTCTAACTGCTCCCAAGGCCACTGAAACACTGTGGCACCTGTGATGGCCAGAACAATGGCTCCCCAAACATGTCCTCGTTTGAATCCCCAGAACCTGTGACTGTGTTTCATAACAAGCTAAGGAGGATTAAGGTTACACAAAGAGAGAGGCTGCCTATCAGTAGAACTTACAGATATGGTGTTCAGAGCCATGGGTTATGCCAGTTGTAATCATGGGATCCTCACATGTGGAAGAAAACAGAAGAGCACCTGGCACGGGGGTGGAACAGTGACTCAACCGCACACGGCTGGCTTTGCAGGTGGAAGATGAACCAAGTATGAGCCTGATGGGCGAGGGTGGCTGTTAACACAAGGCAAGGAAGTGTGCTGTGTCCTAGAGTCTCCAGTAAAACAGAACACAGCCAGCCGACACTCTCTGACTCCAGCCTACTGTTGGACTTCTGATGGATAGAACTGCGAAACATTTTAAATCTTCTTTCTTTTAAGCTACGGAATTCGTGTCCATTGGTTACATCACCTTTATAAAAACAGATACCATCTTCAACAAGATTGTTCTGTGACACTATTCCTGTGGAGATGTGAGTGAACATTTACTCACTCCAACAACAAATCAAAATAGAAATATCAACCAAAGTCCAACTTGATGAACTAGTGTGTTTACTGGGGTTATCAGAAGGAGTATGGGTGAGGGGTTACTTACGAGAGTGTAGATGACTCAAAGACAATTGCATTAGTGAAACCCCCCCACTACCCAGCATGCATGACTACTCATGAACCCTGGTGCTCTCTGCAGGACTTGAAGACAGCCTAACAAGGTGGAAGAGTCTCTGCTCTACAGCAATCCTCCTAAGGATTCATGAGTCCTGAGACTCATGAATGTTATCACCTTCAGGGATTTCCTGAGACTTGTGAGTTGTTTACTCCTCAAGTCTCAGTGGTTCTCTCTTTAGAGCTTCCCTAGCCTTAAAGAGCGCCTTTCTGGGTAGAATGCTTCAGTTCTGAGGAGACTGCTACACAAAAGCCATGATCATTTTCATGCCTAAACCCAGTCTCATCCAGAAACTCCCTTCAAATTAGTCTTGGAAAAATGTGGGCAAATTCTTCCTATCCTCCATCCCCCCACCACTTGGAGGGACAATGCCTGGTAAAAACAATCCTGCTTCGCCTCTGCTTCCACCCCAGCTCATTCTTGACATGTGTGATAAGAAAGGAGGCAAGAACCAGCTCCCTTCCTAACCTTAGCATTCCGAGCTCTGGCTCCCCAAAAGTGTGGCAACTCAAGTTTAAAGGGAAGCAAAAGAAGCCATCTCAGTCCTGCCACACGTGGCGGTGGTAGTTGGCACCACAACTGGCCTGTGGTCCAGTGTGCTGTTGAAATACAAGGCTTTCCTTACTCAAGGCAAAGCCTGGCTGTGTGTGTGTAACCTGCAGACTACTATCTCCCTTATGGAATCTTGTGCCACCAATGGTTGTCAAGGGCCTGGCTGAGAACATTTGCACCAACTTGCTTCATCTCTGAAGTAGGAAAGGGATGAAGACAGAGCAATTCCTAGTTTCTTCAGGAGGATTGCCTGAAATGAGCATAGAGACAGAGGGTAGGTTTGAACAGGAGCCAGGAGTGAATTACCACTATTACTATGGCAAACCTGATAATTGTGTGTCCACTAATAGAAAAACTATCACCTGTGATCAGTCCTAGTGGGATCACTTGAGTGAGTCTTTGCCTCTGGGGTTAATTACCCTCTGGCCTCATTGACAAGTGAGAATGATTGTTGATTGAGCAACAAGGGGCTCATTACTCTCTGGGCTCCTTCAGGGGATCTTCCTGCACTATTGAAAGCATTATCTCACTGAATTCAAGTAAAACCCAACTCAGGTATTGAATAATAAAGTGCAGCCATCTTAGGGAAGATCCTTAGACACCTGGACAGATAAGAGATTGGGGGGGATCTAGTTTCCATGTCAAGGGGGATGCATTTATGCAGTTAAAAAAAAAAAATGACCAGCTTTCCACAAGCCCATCTTGGCCTCTTGCCACTTGCTGGCTCTTACAAATGGGTGGGGCTGTGGAGCTCAGCTTGGCTTTCTGGGAACCGGGAGCATTTGGCAGGGGCAGAGGGAGCCTTAGAACAAGACCTCATTAACCCACGCCCCTTGGGATCCTCCCTGGGGGTTTTATGGGAAACTTTTAATTGGTGTTTACAGCCTATGATAATGAAGGCAGTCAACAGTCAACAGGGAACTTATAAGGAGAGGAAAATACTTTCTAAACAGCAGCCAATCATGACAGTCTCAAGAAAGGAGAACTCTGCATCCCCTGAGAGTGTTTTGCAGCTAAACATTACATAACTTTATTGATTTATATTCTTGTTTATTTTCAATTAACTTTCATGGATACAGTATGATTTTTTTGATAAGTCCTCTATAGCTCATATTTATTCAATCGAATGTACACATTTGCATGGATATATACACATATAAAATTTACTTTTGAAATATTTTATTTATGCATATTCATGTGGAGGAGGCTTGTGCACAAGAGATGTGCTGGCTAGTTTCATGTCAACTTGATAAAAGCTGGAGTCATTTTGATTTATTTTCTGTGTATAAATGTTTTGCCTGACATATATCTGTGCCCGGTGCCTGGGGAGGTCAGAAGAGGCTATCCCCTGGACTTCCAGATGGTTCTGAGCTGCCCTACGGGACTAGAACCTGGGTCCTCTGTAAGAGCAACCATTGCTCTTAACCACTGAGCCAGTTCTACAGCCCCTACAGTAATTTTGAGAGATAGTTTCAATTGAGAAAAATGTCCTGGGCAAGCCCGTGCAACATTTTCTTGATTGATGTGGAGAGGCCAACCCACTGTGGGCAGTAATCACTCCTGACTGGTGGTCCTAGCTGCTATACAAAAGCAGGCTGAGATCAAGAGAGATGGCTCAGTGGTTTAGAGCACTGACTGCTCTTCCAGAAGTCCTGAGTTCAATTCCTAGCAACCACATGTTGGCTCACAACCATCTGTATTGGGATCCGATGCCCTTTTCTGGTGTGTCTGAAGACAGCAGCCCTGTACTCATATACATAAAATAAATAAATCTTTAAAAAAACAAAACAAAGCAACACCAGGCTGGGCAAGCCATGAGGAGCAAGGCATGAGTACTGTTCCTCATGGCCTCTGCTTCAACTCCTACCCTGTCCCCTGCCCTGACCTCCCGGATGATGGACTACAAAAGCTGTAAGATGAAATAAACTTTTCCCTCCCCAAGTTACTTTTCATCACGCTGTTTTACAACATCAGTAGAGGCTCTAAGACATGAATGAAGTACCCACAGAGACCAGAAGATGGCAAGAGTTATAAGCAACAGTGAACACCCAGCCATAGGCTCTGAGACCTAAACCCAAGACCTCTAGAAGTGTTAGTGCATGTTCTTACCCACTGAGCAATTTCTCAGCCCCTCAAAGTATTTCAGACTTATAGAAAAGTAAACCTGTGTGTGTGCACACACACACACTCATACACACACACACACACACATACACACACAAACAAATGTAGTAAAAGTATTTTTTTTGAGATCATAGCTCTTGGGAAGTGGAGGCAGAGAGGTTGCTAGTGCCAGGCCAGCTTGAGATACATGTGACGCCTAATTAAAAAAAAAAATCAGGGGTGCTGAAGAAATAGTTCAGAGCGCTTGTTGCTTTTCCAGAGGACTGGAGTTCAGTTCTCAGCACAACGCCACTCAGTAGCTCACTCACTGCCTATATCTCTAGCTCCAGAGCATCCAACACCCTCTTCTGGCCTCTGCATGTACCAACCATGCCCATGAGCAGACACATGCACATAAACAAAAAATAAAAACAAATCTCTCAGCAATCAGTAAATTAAAAAAGAAAAGAAAAGGAAGGCAGAGAAGGCAGGTGAAGGAAGAGAATTAATTTCTTGTGATTGAAGTTCCTAAGTGGCAGTGTCTAATGAGTTCAGACCTCCTAGACTGGTGCAATACGTGACCATCAGCACCACCACCAGCACCACCACCACCAACAACAACAACAATAACAACCCTCTCCTCACCCCCCCCCCAAGCTGTAAGCATACGCCAGGTCATGAAAGGACTGCTCCCTTCCTGCCTCTCTCATCCCATTGCCTCCCTGAACATTTTCATCCCTGGACTCGTTCATGTGACGCATCTCTACCATGTTTATCCCCCATTCTTCTAATTCCTCTCACATCCATTTCATCTCCCCACCCTCAAAAGCATGTCTTCTTCCTTTTCCTTTCTTCCCTCTTTTGAATAACCATGAAGTCTCATTTGTGCTGCCCATAACTCTTGGGTGTGAAGCCATCCACAAGAGAGTGGTCGACCTACCCAAGAGCCACACCCTTGAGGAAAACCGACTCTCCCTTCCCCAGAAACCATCAACCATCATAGCTCCCTAGTTAGGGAGTACATTTGACTTGCAATTTCTATTAGCTTTCTTAAAGTTCTGGTGACAAAATTTCACATACTAAATGCACCTGTCATATATGTAGATCCATCATGAATTAACTGAGGGGTGTCCGAACTTTTAACATTGCAACGTGATCATTTATCTACAAGGGTTTTGCTTGAGTACCATACAAGTGAGTTCTTTTCAAATTCAATTTTTAAAAAAAAGCTTACCTCCCAATGCTTTAAAGGTTTGTGTTGGGCCATGTTCACAGGCTGGGTAAGGCTGACTAGATGCTATCACCCTCTTTTGGTGTTAAATCAATCACCATACACATTTGTCCATGAATCAGGCTTTTGTGTCAGGAACATTTAAGTTCTGTCCTCCGCTTGGGTTTGAATGAGTCACCCCAGAAACTCTAAAATCTTACCATCATTACTGGATATTAAAGGAGACAAAGTGAGCTTTTAAGAGGAGATTAGGGTTTGGCCCTAAGTAATATCCATTCGTGCAATTAGCTGATTAGTGAGTAAATGGATCCTCAGGAGAGTGTCTGACATCAAAGCCAGTCTGGCTGGATCTCTTGTATGCTCCCTGGCTCTCACCACGGAAAGCTTAGTCGTGCCATCACCAAATGAGGCATCCTCAGCTGGAGCTAGAACTGTGGGCCCTAATAGACCCAGTTTCTTTATCATTTACCCACTATGTGGTAATGTGGACACAAAGCAGACTAAGATGTTCTCCTAGCAAATTTTAAGTGCCCCATACACATAACAGACTGAAGCCACCATACTGTACAATAGGTCAGAACATGTCTATCTTGTCTGAAGCCTTCCACCCCTTGACCAATCCCTCCTCAGGCCCTCAGTCCTCCACACTCCTCCATCCGTGGCAACCGACATTTGACTCCACATTTATGAGTTCAGCCTTTTAAAGATTCTTCATGCAAGTGGCACTGTGAAGTGTCTGTCCTTCTGTGCCTGGCTCACTTCTCTTGATAGTCTATCTTCTGGGTCCATCCATTTTGACACAATTGGCAATTTCAGTCATTAAGATGCTGAATTGCACGCCATCGTGTATGTATACCACACATTCTCTTCGTTTAAAGAGTGTGTGGGGGTGTGCATATGCTTATGTGCAGGTCCCCCAACACGTGGAAGAGGCTGGAAGAGCACATCAGAGCCCTCATCCATCACGGTCTGAGTGTTCCTATAAGGCAGGCCCTGAACTGGGCTCACATCTTCGCTAGGCTGTAAGCCGGCAAGCCCTGGTACACCTCCAGTCTTCCACTCCCCTGGGAGCTGAAGATCCAGGTGTCCTAGGAATGACTCTACTCTGCACAACCCCAGAACAAGCACTCTTAAGACTGAGCCAGCTCCTAGCCCCTGTGTGCCACGTTTTCCTTAACTGTTTATTGGTTGATGAATGCTGACTGTTCCCATTTCTTGGCTTCAAGGATAACACTGTACTGAGCATGGTAGTGCAGATGCGCTCCTATACACTGAGCTCATTTCCTTAGGATTTGTGCCCAGTTGCTGGATCGTATGCTAGTCATATCATTTCCACAATGACTTCTAATTCACATTCTCACCAACCACTGTAAAGGTTCTCTTTGAATTTTTGGGTTTTAGATTTTTCATAAAAGCATGTAGTGTCCTTTCCAGACCCCTATTATGCTGTTTCTCACTCCTCCCCTTCCCATTAGTCCCCACTGTCACCCTTCTCCTTTTGCTTTCATGTCCCATTCATAGGTACCTACCTACATACATATTCCCTAACCCCAACCCCCAGCCCAGCCCTGGTCTCACTGGTAGTCAGAGAACGAGGCAGCTTCCGGCTTTCTCTTGGGCAATCCTACTTTTGCTTGTTCCCCTGCTGTGTCGTCAAATCCAAACTACCCTTGCCTACGACAGGAAGTATGGCAGGCAGGAAATGCAGTTGAAGGAGAGTAAGAGAAGGAGGACTATAGGGAGGAGTGGAGAGAGAGGGAGTCAGCTGATAGGGAAATGCAGTGCCTTGGGGAGGAGCCAGGTGCCCTGGATCCTGTTGGAAGGGCTGAGGCCCTGCACAATAAAAAAAATGAACAATTTTTTATTCACTGAACCCTGTATCTGTTCCGCTGCCGAATGTAGCGCTATTGGTGAAATCCCCTCCCTCTGCCTTCTGGCATTATAGCACTTAGTTGTCTTTACTTGATTTATGGGGCTAAGTGGCTAAGCTTAACCAGTTGGGACCACAGAACGCAAGTTTTTGTCCCCTACACTCTAGTTATACAACACCAAGCCATCGCCGTTGGCCCTCTTATTCATATTAATGTAGGTTTGATCCTCTTTTTTGTATTTTGGTTTGGAGTCTAAACCAAAACTTTAGACAAAGTCGTGGAGTTCTCTTTTATATATCTCATGGATGATAAGTAGGATTCAGTGGGATAAAGTCATTACCAGAGCAGCTACTCTAATGCAGCCGGGGCTGAGGTTGGACTTTTGATTTTCAAGGACAAGGACACTATCTTAGTTACTGTCCTTAGAATCGTAGGGTGCTCCGCATCCTACATGACCACAGTATTTTAAACAAGTCAACAGAGTTGCCAGATGAAATATGGGGCCTCACAGCCGTCTGAAAACTAACTCTCACTGCATTTTATGTCAACCCAGGGAACAGCTCCTCACAGGGAACTCAAGCATGAAAGCCTTGAGTACAGGGATTGAGAGACCCGCCAAGAGCGAGCTACATTCGTTTTCTTCATAATCACCTCCAAGCCTCGCAGGGCTCAGGCTGCTAACACTACCAGGTTCGAAGTGTGAACGAGGTCCAACCAAGATCCGCAGTTCGGACACTTTCCTAGGTGATGCTGCAGGCGGTGAGTCTATGTGTGAGCATTATTGCCAGAGCTAAAGAAAAGGTATTTGGACTCTGAAGTTGGAAAGAAAGGCGGGGAGCCCGGGTCTTTTTTTTTTTTTAGATGTATTTATTATGTGTAAGTACACTGTCTTCAGACACTCCAGTAGAGGGCGTCAGATCTTGTTATGGGTGGTTGTGAGCCACCATGTGGTTGCTGGGATTTGAACTCTGGACCTTCAGAAGAGCAGTTGGGTGATCTTACCCACCGAGCCATCTCACCAGCCCAGCTCTGGTCTTAAAGGCATTTTAGATTCTCTCTAGGCGCCTAGGAGGCCTGTGTTCTCAATGATCGCCGATCTCTAGAGTAGGGGGCGTGGCTGAACTGGGGCGTGCCTAATCAGGGCGTGGCATAGAGGCTGACCGGGAGGTTGATGCAGGTACTACGGCTCCGGTCTGAGCCGCCCAGGTGGCGTCGCCGGGTTGGCGCTCCAGGCAAGCTTCTGACTTTGGTACCGCAACAGCCGGCCCTGAAGTGTTCCCTAGCAGCGCCCATATCGTTTGTGGTCATTGCTTGTGTGTGGATGGTGGACTGGACAGGACCCGGACCAGGACAATGGACCGGCAAATGACGAGCTCCGTGTGCCGCTAGGGGACGCCGCGACAACCGGCCTGAGGGCGGGGCCGACTGGGCAGGGGAGGAGCTAGGTTGAGGTCTATGGTGGGGCCCGCTGAGTCTGAGCGATCGAGCTGAGCTGGTATGGGCGGGGCTGGCTGAGGTGGGGTGGAGACTCCTGACTTGGGGCGGAGTCTGACTGGGATGAATTGGCTTGTGGGCGGGGTCAGGAGTGTTTTGATTTGGTTAGGGGTGTGGCAGGTAGGCGGGATCAGTCTGGAGTGGGCGGGGTCGGGATGGGTCTGGGTCTGAAAGGAGGATGGAGAACTGGCCAGGGTGATGGATGGAGAACTGGTCAGGGTGATGAATGGAGAGCAGGTCTTAAATTTCGTTCCCTAATGGCGAGACCAGGCACATCAGGCTTGGTTTTTTAGCTGATGGTCTTTGTTTTCCCTGTCCTCCCTTTGTTGTTGTTGTTGTTGTTGTTGTTGTCAGTGTTCTGAGATAGCCCAGACTGTCCTCGAACTCTTCTCAGTTCTCCTGCCTCGACCTCCTAATATTGCCTCCTGGCATTATAGATTGGTGCTCTGGTACCGATTATTTGCTTTGATACAGAGCATATTAAAAAGGGGAAAGTTCGAGTCGGGTGTGGTGGCACACGCCTTTAATCCCAGCACTCGGAAGGCAGAGGCAGGTGGATTTCTGAGTTCGAGGCCAGCCTGGTTTACAGAGTGAGTTCCAGGACAGCCAGGGCTATACAGAGAAACCCTGTCTCGAAAAAATAAAAAAAGGGAAAGTTCTTATGTCAACCGAAGCTCTCTTGAGCCCTCTTGAACATTATCTTAGGGTTGAGACATTTATATCTATAAAATTCTGTTTTATAAATAAAATTCCTTTATTGTAATAAACCCACACACACAAAAATCACACAGCCAGGTTAAGGTAGCCACTCAACAAACACTAGTCCAGTTCTAAAGTCTATACATCTCAGTGAACTTCTCAACAGTTATAATAGCCATATCTGAAGCCCTGGTGCTTCTGGTAGGGTTTTACACTTTTGTTTTTCTAGGTTCAATTCTGTCATAGTTCTTTTTTATGCATAAAATTTAATTGATAGTGAAAATATAATTGATGGTATAAAATATTTTATTTATTTATTTATTTATTTTTGGTTTTTCGAGACAGGGTTTCTCTGTATAGCCCTGGCTGTCCTGGAACTCACTTTGTAGAACAGGCTGGCCTTGAACTCAGAAATCCACCTGCCTCTGCCTCTCCAGTGCTGGGATTAAAGGCGTGCACCACCACGCCCGGCTTTTTTTTTTTTTTTTTTTTCCTGTGTGTTAGATCTCAGGCTGGCCTCAGACTTATTATGTAGCTCAGGGTGACCTTGAATTTTTTTTATAAAGAGTTAATACAAATGCTTTATTTGACAGTTGCAGGTCATCCCATGGGCTAAGTGGTGGCTATCCAGGACCCAGCACCAAGGTCAGCGCAACCTCTGGGCTTCTCTTTCTGACTCCAATGGTCCCTTTGATATTTTGGATGATAGAAAGGCTGATGTCATCCATAAATTTCACATGCACTGTCCCTGCCCAACACCTTGGTTACCCTAGCCAGCTTGATGGGCTGCACGTGACTCATGTTTATGATGGCACCAATCTGGTGGAGAGTGACCTTGAACTTCTGATCCTTCTACTCCCACCTTCTAAATTCTAGAATTACAGACATTTGCCTCCAAGTCTAGCTTATTCAGTATGGGACTGGAACGCAGGGCTTTGGACAGACAGACAGACATTCTACTACTTGATATATAGTCCCAGTCCTAACTGAAAGTAATATTTTACATTATTTTCACATTTTTGTTTTGTTTGGTTGGTTTGGTTTTTTGTTTGTTTGTTTGTTTGTTTGTTCATTCGTTTTTGGAGACAGGGTTTCTCTATGTAGTCCCGGCTGTCCTAGAACTCCCTCTGTAGACCAGGCTGGCCTCGAACTCAGATTCATCTGCTTCTGCCTCCTGAAGCTGGGATTAAAGACATGAGCCACCACCGCCCAGTTTATTTTCACATTTATAAAAAAAAAATTGAGAAACTAGTTTTTAAAAAATCTATCTTTTTTTTATCTTAAAGATTTAAGACGGTAGCTGTCTTCCCAGAAGAGGGCATCAGATCTCATTATGGATGGTTGTAAACCATCATGTGGTTGCTGGGATTTGAACTCATGAAGAGTTTGAAGAGCAGTCGGTGCTCTTAACCGCCGAGCCATCTCTCCAGCCCTAAAAAATCTATCTTTAACTCACTCAGATTACTTCAAGGCCTCCACTAAATTACCATCGTCTGTAACAGAGTAGCAGACTTGTAGAGGCCTTGTCTAGATCCAGACTCTTCCTAAGGATTCTTTGTCGTAGGTCTAATTACGTTGAGATGCCCTCTCTCCTTGGAGGTGTTTATGTATTAAATAGCACAGTTGCTGGTTCCCCTTTCCCCAGGACTCTTCAGAGTGGTCCTGGAGACTCCAAGTTTCAAGCCTTGCCCATTCAGCATGGCTACTAGGTCTTGAAATCTTTCTGTCCTCTACCCTGCTTGCCATCTTCTCCTGCCCCTTCGTGCTGTGACCTGTGCTTTGGGGGGGGTTGACCCGCCCCTTCCGTCCCCCCACCAGCCTTTAAAGGCTCTCTTCCTATTCACTCTGGGCTTGGTCCAAAATCCTGTGAACAAACACATTTATAAGGCCAGGCCAGGTGTCACTGCCAGACCCACAGGGCTCTCTCTCTCTCTCTCTCTCTCTCTCTCTCTCTCTCTCTCTCTCTCTCTCTCTCTCTCTC
>NC_034603.1:26123793-26137065 GCF_900095145.1 Mus pahari | reverse complement strand
AGAAAGAAAGAAAGAAAGAAAGAAAGAAAGAAAGAAAGAAAGAAAAGAAAAGAAAAGAAAAGAAAAGAAAAGAAAAGAAAAGAAAAGAAAAGAAAAAGAAATGGACTCCCTGTTTCCAAAGCCCACTGAGAGTGGGGACCAGAGTGATCCCATTTGCCCAGATAAAATGAAGGACGTGTCAAAGTTGCACGACTTCTCACTGGTGGCTCCATATTCCTCATTGTTACCAGGCTGATTGATTGCAAGGGGGATGGGGAGCAGAGTTGAAAGACCAAGGTCTTTCTTACAGACCTGACACTTGCTTAGAAAAGTGAATACAGGAGAGGCCTGAACCCCACGGACATACTCAGATTAGCTGAGGCCAGTAGGGACCGATGTGAGTGCGTTAGTCACATGAGGACCTTTCCACAAGCCCTGAGGAAGTCTAAGGGTGGTGTCAGGTGAAGCAGAGGCAGCAGCAGAGGCAGGAGTCTGTCAGAATGCTAGCAAGCAGGACTTCCAGTAAGTCGGGCTCTCCTGTGCACTTTAAGGAGATTTCCTCTTCAGAGGCTACAGACTGTCAAGCAAGGAGATGACTCTTTAAATGTTTGTCATCTTCTACCTCTGAGACATCTCTCAGTGGGCTGATGTGCCTCTCCCCCTGCTGTGTAAGGCAGCAGTTTTCCCACTGGGCAGTAGTGACTCAGGACGGTCACACAGGTTTCTTCATAGGTGTCCCTGCGCGGGTCCCCGTGTAAAAAGTGCATGACTGAATACAAACCAGGAACAGTGGAAAGGGTCCCAGAACATAAATAGAACTTCTGTGCCGTTGAGGTGGCTTGGTGACGGACAGCACTTGCCACCAAGACTAAACCCCAGGATCCACATGGGAGAAGGACAGAACTGAGTCCCCAAAGTTGACCTGCCCTCCACAGGTGTACAGTAGGCGTGTGTCCCCTCCCTACCCCGTAAGGAAATGTCATTTCAAAAGAACCTGATCCCAATCCAAAGACTAGTGCCCGCAGAGCTGCCATAATTGCACCCTTCTCTTTGAGGCTCTGTTCTGAAGTTCTGTCTTAATCATTTTCATGATAGTTTCACTGTGGATCTGTATGTATTTCCAGGGAATATGATTCTGATTTTGTTTAACGTTTGATCCTTGTAAAAGGAAACAGGTTGTTTGTTGTTTGTTGTTTGTTTGTTTGTTTGTTGAACTTACTCTGTACCCCAAGCTAGCCTTGAACTCAGGATTATCCTCCTGCCTCAGTCTCCCAAGTGCTAGGATTATATCACATCTGTCCATGGTGTATTTTTGGAATCATTAGTAACTTATGTGGCTATTGTATCCATTCCATCCATTCGGTGAGCCATTTGCGCTCCTGGCTTCCTGTTACTGACATGAGTATTCCTGAGCATAGAGCTCTTCTCCCTTCTAGGTCAGGAGTCTCTAAGGAAGGTTGGCTGGCAAGGGAGAGAGACCTCTGGGTCTGCACAGCTGTCGTTAGGGTGCTACTGCCCTCTAGTGGTTAGTGTAGGATATGCTGGCACCCTGGAATCGACAACACAGTTTCCTGGCTCCCACAACTCAAGAGACCCGCCCCCAACACACTCCAAGAATTGTCTGTCACCTAGGCCAGGTTGGGGTTGGAAATCCCTACCTTAAACACGTGGCTCAGTCCGGGTACAATGTTCAGCTTGCAGGCCTAGCCTGCGCAACTCTTCAGTGGCCTTGCCACC
Source organism: Mus pahari (assembly GCF_900095145.1). Lineage (NCBI taxonomy): Eukaryota > Metazoa > Chordata > Mammalia > Rodentia > Muridae > Mus > Mus pahari. The sequence continues at coordinate 26,135,349 of NC_034603.1, read as the reverse complement.
TCTTGCCTCAGCTTCTCACTGTCTGCTTCTGGTCTTGGTCATGTCTGCCTTTGCCTTTTCTATTTATTTTTCCAGATTTTCTACCCGTGAAATGATATCTTCTGGTTTTAATTTTCATTTTCTGAGTAGTGGGGAAATTAGATGTTTTCACACTTATGTTTCTTTTGTCCCCACAAATCTTTTTGTCCATTTTCCTATTGTGTTGGTGTCAGTGGTGCTGTTGATGTTTCTTGATAGTTGCTGGGATTTTTTTCCTCTTGCATGTTCTTGATTCTTTTTGTTGTTGGTTTTTTTTTCGAGACAGGGTTTCTCTGTGCAGCCCTGGCTGTCCTGGAACTCACTCTGTAGACCAGGCTGGACTTGAACTCAGAAATCTGCCTGCCTCTGCCTCCCAAGTGCTGGGATTAAAGGCATGTGCCACCACTGCCGGCTTTGATTCTTTATAAGACCAAAATACAAATCCTTATATTTGCTGCAAATAAATCGTACTTGTAAACGTTGTCTACTAAGCCGGGTGTGGTGGCGCACGCCTTTAATCCCAGCACTCAGGAGGCAAAGGCAGGCAGATTTCTGAGTTCGAGGCCAGCCTGGTCTACAAAGTGAGTTCCAGGACAGCCAGGGCTATACAGAGAAACCCTGTCTCGAAAAACCAAAAAAAAAAAAACCAAAAAAAACCAAAAAACTTTGTCTACTAAACAAGAAAGTTGTTGATTTATTTTTAAATATAGCATTATTACTGTTTATTTTGCAGTACAAAGGATAAACCTGGGCCTCCATTCATGCTATGCAATCATTCTGCTACTGAGAGCTATATTGTAATGTAAATATAAATTTGCCAGTCATCTTCATATTTCCCCAGGAGTTGGGTTCCTGTTCAGCGTTAGAATGAGGGCCTTAGTTATCTCTGGCTATTGGCTAGGGACAGGACTCGATTCTTGTCCCATAGGCCTTTTTTTAGGACATGGTAGTTCCTTTCCCTCAAAGCAAGCAAAGGAGACGTGTCACACCACCTCCAGTAGGATCTGTGTGACAAGTTCCACAGACTGAGGCGATTGACCTCAAAAGGGGGAGGTCTCCTGGAACCGGTTGCTGGAACTCTTCGCTGGAGAAAAAATATTGAGTCGTAGTTCTCATGGCAATCTATCTGTTTTGGTTTCTCTTATTCCTTTTCTTATTTACATGTTCCTGGTAGCCTAGGCCAAGACCTTAAGCGAGAATAATGGGTAAGAAACCATCCCTAGAGGTGGGGTCACTAACATGACCTTATCCCCGGGGAAACCAAAGCTTTACTTTTTTAAAAAAAAGATTTATTTATTTATCTATTTAGTTATCTATCTATTTATTTATTTATTTATTTATTTATTTATTTATTTATTTATTACATGTACACTGTAGCTGTCTTCAGACACTCCAGAAGAGGGCGCCAGATCTCCTTACAGATGGTTGTGAGCCACCATGTGGTTGCTGGGAATTAAACTCAGGACCTTCTGAAGAGCAGTCAGTGCTCTTAACCGCTGAGCCACCTCTCCAGTCCAGCTTTACTTTCTAAATCATTTACAAAACTATTATGATTAAAAACTACCCAACAATAAAATTTCATATGATGCTGCCCACAGTGGGCTGGGTTAAGAAAACTCCCCCACAAGCATGCCCACAGACCAACCTGATCTAGACAATACTTCCCTGACTCTTCCTGGGTGATCCTAGGCTCTGTCAAGTTGACAAAAAAGTTGTATGGATGACAGCAGGCATCATAACTCATTGTCAGTGCCTGTGATGTTACCTCCTCCTCCTCCTCTTCGTCATCTTCTTCCTCCTCCTCCTCTTCCTCCTCTGTCTAACCCTCCTCTTCTTCCTTCTCTTCTTTTTCCTCATCTTCTTTCTCCTCCTCCTCCTCCTCTTCCTAGTCAGGGTCTCACTATGTAGCCCCGACTGGCCTGGAACTTGCTATGTTGAGCAGGTTGGCCAGGACCTCATGGAGATCCTCCTACAGCAGCCTCCCAAGTGTTGGGATTAAAGAAAGGCATGTACTATATGTGCCTGGCTATCTTTTATATTCTTAAAAGCAGATTTAAGGCACAAATGAGGACTCTGGGGTCACCAACCACACAAACGGAGAAGCACAGGGCACATCACTCTTGTTCATTGTACATCTGTAAATACAACCTCGCCTTCTTCACCCTCACCTCTAAATAAATTTAAAATTAAGATTTAATTTAGGGGGCATATTAAACTAGTTATACAAATAACTTTTTATTAACTTGTGTTTTTAGGGGGTGGTGGTTTGGGAAGTGTGTCTGTGGATACACGCAAGCCATGGCAAGTGTTTTGAGGGCAGACAGCAACTTTGTGGAATCAATTCTTTTTATCCACTGTCATGTGAGTTCTGAGGATTAAAGGTTGGGAAACTTGTGTGGCAAGTCCTTTAACCTCTAAGCCATATTGCTGGGCCAAACTGTTGTTGTTGTTGTTGTTTTAAGTTTCTCTCTCTCTCTCTCTCTCTCTCTCTCTCTCTCTCTCTCTCTCTCTCTCTCTCTCTCTCTCTCTGTGTGTGTGTGTGTGTGTGTGTGTACCTGTGGAGGCAAAAGAAAGCGTTGGATTCTGTGGTGCTGGTATGTGTCCCTAACCACTGAACCACCTCCCCAGCCTTGATATATACTTATTTATAAATACCTAAAAATAAGCCACTTACAAAGCATACTTATAAGATATGATAACTTACACATGCAAGCCTTTGATTGATAAAGAAGCAATAATTATTATAATCTCTTCGCAAGGTAGCCAGGTCTGTGGCATGGACCTTTGTATTTAGGGGTCACTCTTACTAAACTTTGCCTTATGTTGCTCAAATGTGGCCAAAATGGTTTTTGTTTTGTTTTGTTTAAACAGACTCCATTCAGCCACTCCTCATCCATGCTCCGTGGGTCACCTGCCACCAGGAGCCAGAGAAAGGGATGATTAACCAACCATGCTTGGGAGGGGGGGAGTTGCTGCTGAGAGACAAGAGTGGAAAGATACCCAGCTGAAAATGGAATTGTTTATATCAGCTTTCCCAGAAAAAATGAGCAGAGCCCAGAAAGGTCACAGAGCGTTCCTTCTGCGGGTTACCAATCCTTCCACTAGAGGGAGCAAGTACACACCTCCCGACTTTCAGGTTTTCAGACACAGGCTATCTGCCCATACAGTGCCCTTCATGGAACCCACACACCAATTCAGCATTGGAATCCTAGCACCCCGAATCCCTAAATGCTGGGGACAGCATACCATGACATGTATGGTGTCTGGGACCCTGAGAAATAGGAGACACATGCCTCCAGGGGACCTGCCATCAGAAATAAGGAGCTACCCGCAGTAGGTCTGGATGGTGACCTCTCAGAAGCCCGCGGGCAGCTCATTTGTAAAAAGTTGGTTCCTATTTCTCCTGACCTTAGCCCTGGACAATGGTGGTATAGATTCCATTTGTGTGTGGCTGCTTTTCAATTGGCCTTGGTGTGCATAATTATTCTATTATAACTGACTTTCCTAGTTTTTGTTGTTTTTTTTTTGTTTTTTTTTTCCTCCTGCTCTGGTGAATTCTGTGAAACTGGATGTTCCTTGATATAATGATTCTTATGAGGCATGGGGGCAGGGTGAGGCAGCACAGTCCTAGTAGCCCAGGTGCAGGCTGTGCACTCTCATTTTTGGAACAATGTAATAACTACACAATGGTAGTTTCATATTAATGTTTGACTTGCAAAGAAAGTTTGAAGAAATTATGTCTAGGGCTGGAGAGATGGCTCAGCGGTTAAGAGCACTGGCTGCTCTTCCGAAGGTCCTGAGTTCAAATCCCAGCAATCACATGGTGGCTCACAACCATCCATAATGAGATCTGACGCCCTTGTCTGGTGTGTCTGAAGGTAGCAACAGTGTACTTACATATAACAATAAATAAATCTTTTTTTTAAAAAAAAGAAATTATGTCTAGAAATAAATTAAGAAAATGAAGCAGAGCCAGTATTGGGACCCCAAGAAAGGAAAAAGCTATTGAAGTTATGAAATGAGTTTTGTACAACATCTGAGGGTCCTGGTCTCCTTTGGATATGTATGGATGACAAGTAAAAATTAGACTCCAGAAAGAAGATAGAGAATGCATAACATCTTATACTAGTAAAACCAAGTCATCAAAAAACAAAACAAAACAAAACAAAAAAAACCTTAGCAAAAACACTAGGACTCTTGGGAGAATCCTGTGTGCAGCATACAGAAACAGGAGCTTGCGAACTGCTGAGTTAAGGATTAACCTGATTCTTTCTAAACATAGCCCATGTCGTTTATTATTAGAGTTTCACAGGAAACTGCATGTAGCTGACCTCGGAGCTCTGAGCTGTGAGGTATAATAAGTCAAAAGTTAAAGTTTAAATAATAAGTTTGCAATTATTATTTTGGCCACAGGCCTGGGAATAGGGGAAGCTTGAAACTTTGGGAGACAATCGTAATTCTTAATTCTTTGTGAGATGTGATCATTCTTTTGACCTTGACACATATGGATGTTGATCATACAACATCTCTCTTTCTACCTGCTTTTTGGAGTGACAATAAAGGCCTGGGAGAAGTTAGAGGCGAGAGCTGTGTGGGAGTGTGAGAAAAGGAGAGTGCGTGGGAGAGCACAGAGTGTGGGGGGGGGGCAGGGGGAGAAGAGACACAGAGACAGAGACAGACAGACAGAAACAGAAATAGAGACAGAGAGAGAGCAAGAGAGAGAGAGAGAGAGAGAGAGAGAGAGAGAGAGAGAGAGAGAGAGAAAGAACAACATCAAGCCTTCAAGCCTTGAGCATTGCCTGTCAGCGTGTACCTGAAATGTTGCCGGTGTGCTTCTTTTCTTTCTTTTCTTTTTTTTTTTTTTTTGGTTTTTGGTTTTATGAGACAGGGTTTCTCTGTGTAGCCCTGGCTGTCCTGGAACTCACTCTGTAGACCAGGCTGGCCTCAAACTCAGAAATCCGCCTGTCTCTGCCTCCTGAGTGCTGGGATTAAAGGCATGCGCCACCACACCCGGCTTCATCTTAAAAGTTTTTATCTTTTAGATTATTGTACAAAACTAAGTTTCATAATAGATTTTCAAGCTGTCCTTCTTTATCTCATTTATCTATTTATGTGTACATGTTTGTATATGTGTGTGCATATGGGAGAGTGTCTGTGTGTGGTGTGTACATGTGTTTGCATGTGTGTGTATATGTGTCAAGTGTGTACAGGAGAGTGTGTGTGGTATGTGTGAGTATGCCTGTGCTTGTGTGTGTGAGAGTGTGTGTGTGTGTGTGTCTGAGAGAAAGTGTGTGTGTGTGTGTGTGTGTGTGTGTGTGTGAGAGAGGGAGAGAGAGAGAGAGAACATCTGTGTAATCTGATGAACCCTGGATAAGCCAATAACCTGTCACATGTACAGCTGGTGAAGATTCTCTCCCCTTCTCTCTGTGTCTCTTCACTCTTCCATTTGTCTCCTCTGCCAGGCACCCTTCTCATCCATCCCCTCCCATCTGCATCCAGCTCCAGCCCCAGCCCCAGCCCCAGCCCCAGCCCCAGCCCCAGCCCCAGCCCCAGCCCCAGCTCCAGCGCGGGTTCCAAGTCAATGTATGGTATTGGCAAAAATGAGGAGTCTGACCACCATCTGTTTGTCTTTCAAACAGCTTGAGCCACCTTTATACAAGTTCCAAAGGATTCGAGTATACGCTGTTTCCATTCACTCCTCTTTAATCGTTTGACAAAAAACACTAACATTTTTCCATTTTGGTTTCTTTTCCTCTTCCCCACTTCCATATTATCATTCACCGACCTTTTACCCCATATCTAAGCATTAATGAAACTTCATATTTAAACATGAATTTTATATTGCAAGCCAAACGATTCTATCTAGCCAGGCATCTCTTATTCATGCTGTGCCCAGGCTGGTAGCAGACATGCAGTCACAGAAATGAAAGATCGAGCTCTGTGGTTCATCTTTAACAGTGTGTTGCTTTAATCTTTTTGTAGTCAGAGGGGAGTAAGAAACCCCACCTAGAATAATAATATGTTTTCAGGTGTAAGTCTAATTTCTAAGACCTGTATATCATTTGTATGGATAGCAGCTGTGGTCTATGGTCTATTCCTCTCTCTCTCTCTCTCTCTCTCTCTCTCTCTCTCTCTCTCTCTCTCTCTCTCTCTCTCTCTCTCTCTCTCTCTCTCTCTCTCTCTCTCTCTCTCTCTCTCTCTCTCTCAACAGCTAATTAAGCAATAATCATTAACCTGAAAGGGGATGACTACAGAGGCAGCCAAGGAGAGCTGGTAGAACACTCCAAGTTCATTATAAATTCAGCTGTAATCTTGACTAACAAAGTGAAACTGAAAATTACCTTAAGAGTAAACACAGACAAAGCCAAGAGGGCCCGAAGCACCTTCCTTCCCAAGGGTGCTTTCCAGGATCTGGTCCAGGGGTCCTTGGGGATGGGGGGGGCATCCTGCAGGGGTCTGCAGGGTCTTCAGTAGTGCCTCCACAGGTCCTTGACAGGAGCGCTGAGGATCTCCATGGACCTTGCCATAAGGAGGTCCATTTGCAAAACACTCATGCCAGATGTTACAGTGTGGCTTCTGCCACCCTCCCTGCCGCAATTCTCACACGGTTTCCTGAGCTATAGGGTCCTTCTCAAGAAATCCTTGTCTGTGCTGTGTGTTTTCCCTCTTCCTTCACAGTTTCAGGTCTCACATTAAGTTCTTTGACCCTTGCTGGGCAGTATGGTGTGTGCCTTTAATCCCAGCACCAGGGAGGCAGAGTCAGGTGGATTTCTGAGTTCAAGGCCAGCCTGGTCTACAGAGTTAGTTCCAGGACAGCCAGGGCTATACAGAGAAACCCTGTCTCGAAAAAGAGCCCCCCCCCCCAAAAAAAGAAAGACTTTTAACCCATTTTGTATTGACTCTGTGCAGGCGGAGAGAAGGACCATCCTACAGCCACGTGGATGTGCAGTTTTCCCAGCTTGTTTGTTACACTGTTTAACTTTGCCTGTTTGAAGGGTAGCATGGAAAACCATGACTATAGCTGTATCTTTTTTTCTGGGTCGTGTATTGTAAGCAGTTGGTCTCTGTGCCTGTCTTTATGTCTGTGCCTTGCTGCTTTTAGTGTGATGGCTCGGTAGTGTAACTTGAGATCTGGTACCGGGATGCCTTACGGCTCTTAGCATGATCTTCCTTCTCAAGATTGCAATGGCCATTTGAGATCTGCCCTAGTTTCCTCCCTATGCCGTGACAAAGATCTTGGCCAAAAGCAACTTGGGAAGGAAAGGGTTTATTTGGCTTCCGCGTATTGATCACAATCTCTCAGGAACCCATCTAAGGAACTTGGCAGAGGCCATAGAGCAAGGCTGCTTGCTGGCTTGCTCCTCGTGGCTCGCTCAGCCTGCTTTCCTGTACGCCCCAAGACCACCAGCCCCCCCCCCCCAGGGATGACATGGGCCACAGAGGGCTGGGCCCGTTCACTTCAATCATCAATCAAGAAAATCCCACACAGGCTTCCTACAGCCCAACCCGATGGTGGCGGCTTCTCAGTCAAGGTTCCCAAGCTACTGTAGCTTGTGTTAAATGGACAAAAGCTAGCCAGCACAGTTAGTTAGCACGGTGAGCTCTGTCCTATTATGACCCACACGTTGTATTTATGTAATAGGAAGAATCTGTTATTAGCGCATCCCCCAGCTGCCTACCCCGGGTTTAACAGAGAGGCACGGTCACTCACCGAGTGTCGGACATCCTAAAAACCTTTATTCGCACAGTGCAGTTAGCTCTGTTATGAAGACAGGAGGAGAGACTGGAGGTCTCACATATCGATTTTTTGAAGGAATATTAACTTTTGTCAAGCCCAGCTCTGGTGATTCTAAGCTGGGGTATCTGCAGCGAGTATGGGGAGATTTTAGCCGGAGGGTTTTCTTTTATCTCATAACCAGTTTGTGTGTGCCTGCAGATGGAGGCTGACACCCTGAAAAGCTTAATTAGTATTTTTTTTTTAAATAAATCCATTAAGTTGCAGAATAATATAAGTACCTGTAATGGAGAGGCAGTTCACTAGAAAACTATAAAAAAAAAAAAAAAAAAAAAAAACAGACATTTACAGGAACTCAGGATAATGTTGGCATCAGTTGGTTTTGGTTTCTTTACATGTTTTTAGTCATATTGAACAAGTTTACAAATCTTAAGGTTCAGAAATTTTATATTTTAACAAAAGTTTTAGGGAGTTACATGAAACCAAGAAGCAGAGTATGAGGTAAGTCACAGTAATTGTTACTGGGAATAGTCTACTTTTTAAAGCTGCTTTAAAGCACACAGTTTCTTTCCCTGGACTGTCCTGTTGCACAAAAACACCAGAATCCCCGGAAAACGGGATCCAGTGACCAGGGGGAGGGACTGCATCGAGCAGAGAGCAAAGCCCAGAGATGAGAGATTTGGGGGAACTTAAGCAGCAGGTTCCAGCAAGAGCCACAGAGAGCCCTGAGACACAGCAAGCTCCAGAAGGGAGCTGGGAGACAGAGCCAGCTAGCCAAGAGGCAGTGGTGGAGCTGGGAGGCGGAGCCAGCTAGCCAAGAGGCAGTGGTGCTCGGTCTGGCTCTGTCTGCAATAAAATGTCTAAGCACAGCAGAAAACAAAGACCCATCGAACAAAAGCAAACAACAGAAGACAGAGGGCATCAGATAAACACAGACTCCTGGTGGTTACCTTAGTTCATATACCAGAACCAGGACAGAAGGATGTCTCCTCGATCCCAGAGATTGGGTCTATGCTTGTATCTGAGCTCTCTCCTATGTCTCTACAAATGTCCAGACTCCCAAACAGAACAAAACAACTTAGCGCTCGGTTCAAGTTTGAGATGCGATTTGGCAGCCAGTTCTTATTTTCATTTCATTCCCCCCCCCCCTTTGGGTTTTCGAAACAGGGTTTCTCTGTATAGCTCTGGCTGTCCTGGAACTCACGTTGTAGACCAGGCTGGAACTCAGAAATCTGCCTGCTTCTACCTCCTGAGTGCTGGGATTAAAGGCATGTGCCACCACGCCCAGCTCATTTCATTTTTCAATTTGCAAATGTGTGGTGGTAGTAGTCTGGGCTCCCCCAGAGCCTCTCAAGTCCACCCTAGACTTAGCCCCTCTAAGGCCTATTCCCTGCCATCAACCTTCAGTTTGTGGCAGCCATGGTCTCAGGCTCCCCACACTTCCAAGTCTATTCCAGACCCCTGCCCCCTGAGTCTGGCTTCACCTGTGACCTCCAAGTGTTGTGGAGTTTGTGACCCCTGGGAAAAGTCCATAGACTCAATCTGCTTATAATTAAAAGAGTTATTGATTACAGCCAACAGGACAACAGTCTCTGAGGCAAACAAGGTTCCACGTGAAACGGAGTAGGGGAGGATTTTTAAAAGTGAAAACCACAAGAAGACTTCGAATGTCTGCACAAGCAAGCAAAGGCTAGCCTACACTGCCAAGGCAGTCAAGGCAACCGTTGAATAGTCCTAGACTATTATAATAGTCTGTATAAGCAAGTTACAGAAATCAAAAAGCAGTTAGACATGTCCTAGCAAGTAGATGGTTACAGCTATACATTTCTGGACAGGGTCGGGGCTGTCACAGAGTCAAGGTTACTTAGAACTTATCTTCCAGGGACTGAAGTCGAAGACAAATGGCCAGAGGGTACCAATATGGATGCCCTAGAATAGAATGGAGTTTCTTTAGTTAACAAATGAGTTTGTGGGGCTGGTGAGATGGCTCAGCGGGTAAGAGCACCCGACTGCTCTTCCGAAGGTCCTGAGTTCAAATCCCAGCAACCACATGGTGGCTCACAACCATCCGTAACGAGATCTGACTCCCTCTCCTGGAGTGTCTGAAGACAGCTACAGTGTACTTACATATAATAAATAAATAAATCTAAAAAAAAAAAACAAATGAGTTTGTTCTAGCCCTGGCCATTCTGGAACTAGCTCTGTAGACCAACCTGGCTTCCAACTCACAGAGATCCACCTTAGTGCTTGCCTTCCAAGCACTAAGATCAAAGGTGTGCGCCGCCACCTTGCAGCACAGGACTGTTCTTACAAGCTGTCTTAGCAAAGTTCCTTGAGGCCTAGTATGAGCCACAGTGCGTGCGGTTGGAAAAGCGTCACTCGAGTGTGGTAGTCAGCAGATGTGTACTTCCCAAACTCCTTTCAATGAATGCCACTGGGTACCAGGTTAATAGCCTGATGACACAGTGCTTCAGAGCTCTTCTTTCAGAGACTTCTTAGCGAAGAACATTTTGTCAGTCATAAGTCATGTGAAGAATGTGTGTTAAAGCAGAATCTCTTCATCAAAGAAGTGAAATGAAAGTGTGTGCCACACTAGTGCTCTATGGCTGTCAGGGCTTCACAGAAGTTCATACCAGCTTTCTTCTGTCAGTGCTTTGGGCATATTGTTGCTCAGAGAGTGAATGAAGGTTGTGGGGCACTGGGCTTTACACAGACAGTCTGGTCTCCAGTCGTGTGGAGGTCTGAACCCCGGAGTGGTGATAATTCACCTACGTGGCACGGTAGGCATTCCCTCATGCTCCTGGAACCCTGACTCCTGTCGAAGTTACCGCCCCCTCATCCCCCACAAGAGAAGCATGGTTAGTAGTCATGTAGGCAATGTGCCAAGCTTCTGACCTTCAGGATAAACTCCTCCCCAGTTACCTAGCAACAGTAAAGACCATGAGAGGGGCTGTTTGGCCCACCTCACTCTCTTGCTCTTACTCCCCTGTCTCTTCTCCTCTCCTTCTCTTCTCTCACTCTCTTCCTCTCTCTCCCTCTTCCTCTCTCTTTCTCTCTGGCCTCCCCCCCCTCCCTTTCCCCTTTCTCTCCTCTTGGCCATGGCTGGTCTCTCTTTTACCTTCTCTCTTTCCCCCTGCCCTTCTACAATAAAGCTCTAAAACCATAGACTGTCTCTGTTCAAGGCCCACTGCGCTTGGATGATGGGATAGGCTTTCCTCTAATGAGCCATTTCTAATCTCCCAACGGAAGGCCTTCCTATGCTCCAGTCAAGGCCCAGACTAAGGACTCTCACCTGCATGGGAACCTCTCTCCCTCAGCCTTCTCTCCCACAACCCCAGGGCTACAGGGTATGGACCCAGGGGGCCCCCAGTCGGGGGCTGCCCCTTGTCTACCCGCCCTGCGTCAGTGGCTTAGATATCCACCCGGGGCTGAATGGAAGCGTCTGGCAGCCCTCTGGAGTCCGCCTGCCTAGTGCATAGGAGGAACTCTGGCCAGACGTGGGCTATCCTCCCTCCCCCTTCTTCCCCTGCCCCCTTTTATTTCCCACAAAGGCGGTTACAAAGAAGAACTGGCTCACAGTATTTGAAAGCTCACCCCAGGTCTGTCAGTGAGAACACACTGTGCTTTATTAGTGAAAGTTTTCAGGTGGGGACTCAAGAAAGTCATTGACAGAGATGGACTGTTAAGGGTAAGAAGTTTGGCCGGGCATGGTGGCGCATGCCTTTAATCCCAGCACTTGGGAGGCAGAGGCAGGCGGATTTCTGAGTTCGAGGCCAGCCTGGTCTACAGAGTGAGTTCCAGGA
>NC_034603.1:26115151-26123673 GCF_900095145.1 Mus pahari | reverse complement strand
AAAAAAAAAAAAAAAAAAAAAGGGTAAGAAGTTTGTTAGAAGAGTTATTAACCCCAGGGACAGACAGACAGACAACAGGGAGGCTGGAACACTGTTGGGAAGAAATCAGGGCCTATGTGGATAGCAGAAGCAGGGGTGGGGGTGGGGTCTCTTACTCCTTTCCAAGGATCTGGTAGGTTTTACTGCACAAGAATAGAACCAGGATGTCTGATTCCCAGAAGTCAGGGAAGTGAGTGGGAGGTGAGATATGAGCTTTGAGGCCACCTCACTTCAGCAGGTGAGACACTCTGGCATCTGGGAGTCGGTCTGCAGGACGCCTGTGAGAAGCAGCAGCGGCAGGGTTCCAGTATTATATTCCTACAGATAGTTATGCTTCAAACTGCTCGTTTGTGCCTCCCTACCACGGTGAACGCTCATTACACGGCCATGAGTGACAACCAGCGTTGTGTGACTGTTCCGAGGGAGACCTGAACAAATGTCTGTTCATCCCAGATAGTGGTGCCCAGAGAAGCAATCCCACCCAAGTCTTGTTTACTGAACCAGTGGGTTTATATTGGTGTTGCAGGAACATAAGCAAAGGGTTACTTACAGAAGCAAGTTGTCTCAGAAGCTCCATCACTGAAAAACCCACCCCAGCGCGCGGGTCAGAGGTCATGAAAGCTGTACCCCTGGGGTTGCCTAGCAACCCCACTGATCTGAGCCATAGAGCAGGGCTTGGGGGCGGGGAGGGGGGGTTACCTCTTGAGCCTGAACGGTCCCAGTCAATTCTGCGGAAATAACGACTCCGCTATCAGTCAGTAGTAGAACCTTCTTCCCAAGCTCTCAAGTGAAAGCCAGTCTGTCACTCAGGAGTCTGCTGGCTCCGGGGCAATCAGATTCCTTCACACTGTCCTCTCTATAGACTGCTTGGAGCAATATTCTGAAAGGAGCTGCCTGTTCATACTAAAATATAGCAGTCTTTTCCAGGGAGGTACTGCCTGAGGGTGGACCCAAAGATTTACACATTGGACTAGCTGAGCCTCCTGCCTTCAGATTGACCTGTTCTTTGTGTCAGTTCTTCCCTAGGGTTCAATGCAGGAAGGGAAGGTCACACTGTTCAGGGGGAACCTCATGGCTGTGGAATCAGGTTCTGACACTTTTGATGTTACAAGTGAAATATTAAAAAAAAAAATCTCTCCCTCTCCCTCTCCCCCTCCTTCTCCCATCCCCCAGGTGTGTTTATAAATATAAAATAAACATTTACATCATATATATGTTTTATAAAATCTTTTTAAAAATCCATTATTAAAAACATTTGGGGGAGTGAATGCAGGAAGGGTTTTGTGGGGGAAGAGAAGGGTGGGCGATGTGAATACAGTGTTCATGCATGAAGTTATCAAAAAATAAAGAACAAGCTGGGTGGTGGTGGCACACACCTTTAATCCCAGCACTCGGGAGGCAGAGGCAGGCAGATTTCTGAGTTCGAGGCCAGTCTGGTCTACTAAGTGAGTTCCAGGACAGCCAGGGCTACACAGAGAAACCCTGTCTCGGAAAAAATAAAATAAAATAAAATAAAGAACAAAAATAATCCATCTATTTATATAATATTCTGTGATTATTTATTCTATCACAAAGATCAACACTACATGTATGTTATATACAATGCATAATAAATGTGTATGGTGAATATATAATATCTGTGTACATATACTTCTGTATCTGTATATACAACCAGCAAAGAGAAAAATCTATGTCTATGATCTAAGACATGGAGAGAATTCACATCCTGCTTCTCCAGCCTGGCCAACAGTGACATCACAGTTCCTCAGTGCTGGGGCCAGGTAAGAGTCCCTGTGACCAACACATACAACCTTAGGCCAGCTTTAAAAGAGCAAACTCGCCTTCTTACAGTCAACATATGAGAGTAGCATCTGTGCCATAAACTTGACCTCAGGAATTATTTCTGCATACATATGTATGTCCTAAGAACAATAGACAAAAGCTCTGTGGTTTCTTTGCAGACCTTTCCTGTGAGTTCCATGGAACCACGTTAACCAAAGAGCAAGCAGGCAGAAGGTAAGTCTTAGCAGAACGTGGCTCACCCCCAACCCCACCGTCATGAGACTTCTTAGTCCATTCCTATCCTTACCCACAGCATATCAAATAAGCCCATCTTCTACACTTAAGTATGAGCCTTTTTGTATAGTGCCTGTGCCAACAAGATGATATAGTTGGTGCATTTTTCTCAACAAATACAATTGGCATTTTCTTTCCATTTCAAAACAGATTTTCTTTCTGGGTATCAAAACCATAGCCTTCCATGTGCTAGGAAAACACTGTACTAGTAAGCCACACCCAACCTTCTCCCCACTATTAACCAATAAAACTCCTAGATCCCCTGAGTGCCTGTGTGGTTAATATTGGTTGGTTGGAAAGAGACCTTTGGGCGTGTCTATGAGGGAGTCTCTGGACTTGGTTCATGAAGCTTGGAAGACCCACTCTGAACATGGATGGTATCATTCTATAGGCTGGTCTTGGGCTGAATGAACAGGAGAATGTGTGCCAAAGAGCCCTATTCATCTCTCTCTGCTTCCTGATAGCGAACACATGGGACCAGCTGCTCTGTGCTGGTCATTGTGATGACTTTCAGCTGTGATGGGCTGTACTGGCAAACTATGAGCCCAAACTCAATGCTCTGGTGATGCTGGTTAATGGTTGGAAGTTAGAAAGCATTTAACATTGTGTCAAAGAGGTGAAAGGGGAGAAGGGGAGGGCAGAGGTCTGAGACAGTTAGAGAAGTTGAGCTGACAGTACTGATGTCTATCAAGAGCAGGGCTGAGAGAAAGGAACGTGACAGAACACAGGTGTGGAGCCACACCTGTCTTAAACACAAAGTCACACAAACAGATTGAAATGTGAGCGCTTTGTGGCAAAGGGAGAAGGGTCCGTGTGTGTGTCTGGATGGAGGTGCGGCCTGCAGAATTAGGGGCTGCTGAAGAAGTTGAAGTCCAAGATAAGACTGAGAGTCCAGAGTGTGAAGGGCCATGACAACAATGATACCATTGACACCATCAAGGGTAGTGTAGGATCCTGAGAATCCTTCTGTTCAGCACTGTGTGAATCTTATTACTAGTAACGCCAGAGTTAACGCCCCTCTCCTCTACAGATCAGAGGGGTTGGAGAACAGGCCTCTGCTGGCCATGTTTTTCAGACAATAGCCAAAGACAAGCTCTTCCCCATTCCTTAAGAGATACTCCATCTCCAGAGTCAGGGACGAAAAGAAACAAAAGAGACATGAGTAAACCAAGAGGCCCCTAAGAGCATCTACATTAATCATAGGCACTAAGGTGAGCACGTGTCAAACATGGCATTCTGAGCAATTAGAAAAGGGAAACTTGCTGGGCGACAGCACTTGGGAGGCAGAGGCAGGCGGATTTCTGGGTTCGAGGCCCACCTGGTCTACAGAGTGAGTTCCAGGACAGCCAGGACTACACAGAGAAACCCTGTCTCGAAAAACCAAAAAAGAAAAGAAAAAAAAAAAAAAAAGAAAAGGGAAACTTGTCCTATATTAGGATCCCAGATAATTCAGTTAGCAAAATCCATTATGGTGTCTCATGAGAGAAATACCCATTAACCTAGCAACCTCAAGGAACTTGGACCCATTGGGGGGTTAGCTCAATTTGGGGTACACATGGGATACAGGGCTGGGGAGAGGACTTCAGTTGTCTAGACCTTCCTAAGGATAAGGAATGGAGTCTCTCAGGATGTCTGACAGAACTTCCTTGGCTTTGCCAGCAGTTTCATCAAGTATACGTTTCTGTTGAGTGTGTCTGTAGTGATGAGAGAAAAAGCAGCACTGCACATAGTCAAAACCTGTAGAGACAAATGCTCTTCCAGAGTGATACATCCAAGCCAGTGTCCAGCCACTCTGGGTCTCCTGGGACTCCATGCTAGTCTTGAAATGTGTATTTTCCATTTTCAGAGCAACCTGGTAGAGAGATTTGTCATCCACACCAAAGAGTTCTTGGAAGGCTTTCCGAACCTCTATCAGGTTATCCGGATTAAACTCTCTTCTCTCTGTCTGGTTATCTGGATCCAAGGTTTCAAGCCCTCTTTGTAGGTCATCGCCATCTATTCTCTTTTTAATGAATTCTACTGTCTCATTGACAGCTTTCTCACCGATTTGGTAAAGGGTTTTGAAGAGGCCATGGTACTTGATGACAGGGAGGTCTTTTTGTAGTGTCTCCCCAAGCCTTGGGAAGTCGTGTAAGTCAGGCTTAAAGGCAGATACCAGGAACATGGGGGGTTCCTTCACTTTCTCCTGCTGGAGATTCTCCCGGATATTCGTTTGGATGCTCTGCAGTAGCTGGGGTTCAGGGGAGGCACTTGTGCTGAGGTCCCTGTCCAGCTTGGTCCAGACGACATAGAACCTCCTCCTCATCCCCTGCATGGCTTTGGCCAGCTTCACATGATTTGAGCTGAACTGCTCAGAAGCGATGATGATGATAAGGTCGTATGTGCTGATCTGCATCTCCTCCAGGTAGCTCTCCACGCTCTGGGCTGTGGCCCCTAAGCCAGGCAGGTCCCACAGCTCCACATTGGGAAAGCGGGAGGAGAAGTAGCAGGCTGGTTTCTTGGTGGTCCTCACCACCCCAGTGGGAGCTGAATCCTCCTCCTCATGTCCAATGAGCCGAAGGGCATTGATGAAAGATGACATGCCATTGCCAGAGTCCCCAGTCACAGCGATCTTTATGGTGGTTTTAGAAATGTTCTGTATGATCTCTTTAACTATAGAGACCACTTCCACTACCTTCCCTCTTCCCACGGCAGTCTCAAATCTCTTAATGTCTTCTACAGATAAAGTATTGTCGTCTTTGGGAATGAATACAGCATCGGAGAAGTATTCAAATTGTTTATCCTCAAGCGACTCAACTGCTTCTTCCATGTTGGTGAGCAATGGAGCAACCTGCAATTACAATGGAGGGAGTTGGGATGGCTGTGAACACAGGCACCCACAGGAAACACTGTTCCTTGTTCAGGCTTTCAGATCCATAGCCTACCCTATGCCAAGACCTGCTCATTACAGAGCTAGCTGAGCCCTCCTGTGCATGCGCACTTTCTTAGAGGGCAAGACTACAGCTGTTATGGCAACACTAAACCCCAAAGCTGAACCCCTTTCTAGACCTCCTCCTGGGCTCAGTGATCTCTTTCCTCTTCCCAACCTGTCCCACTTGTACTTTTCTGGTTTGCTTTTAGTTTTCTGCATTTGGTTTTGGTTTTTCTTTTCTTCTGTGGCCCAGGGAGTTTCCTTTGACTCTTTATAAAGCCACGACTGAGAATCTGTCTACAGCAGCATGTGCACCATATCAGTGGCTACAACGACTCAAGGAAATGTCCCACCTTCCTTCATCAACCATCAACTGTGAGTAAATCCTCAAGGAGGCATGTGACCTCATCAGACCATCCCCTTTCCACAACAAGACGCCAGCAGGCCCAGTCACGTGGTGATCTTGTACAAGTAACCACACAGCTACAATAGTTTCAAACGTGGAACAGCCAAGTTATATCCAGAATTCAGCATTTCCCGCGCACACATGCACTCACACATACTCACTCACACACATACACACACACACTCACACACAAACACATACGTGTTTCCTAACATTTTTACATGCTTCCCATGTCTTCTTCTAAGAGATTCCTTGAGCCACAGAAGGGCCGACATCGAGAAATAGCTGTCCTAATCATAATGGAGCATTCAACCATGTTTCTGTTCTTGACTAAATCTTTGCCATGAGATTAAATGTACTTTGTGGGGCAGGATTGGGAAGGACAGTTTATCAACACCAAGGATGGAGGATGTGCGGCTCAGGGATTAAAGGCACTTACTGTTCTTTCATAAGATGTCAGTTCGATTCCCAGCATCCATACCAGGTGACTCACAACCTCCTGTAACTCCAGCTCCAGAGAACCTGACAGCCTCTTCCGGTCTCCTGGGGCAGTACAGAAATGTGCATATCCCCCCCACAGACACACATGTACACATAACTAAAAACAATAAAAAGCTGGGCAGGGTAGTGTAAGCAAAAACCCACCTTCCACAGACTAGAGTGTTGGCCTTCTGGTGTGGACATATAAGTGTGAGGACAGGACTCAAACAATTTCACAGGACCACACCAACTCTCAAGAAGCAAGATGGCAGCAAACACCTTCTCTCACAGTTCTCAGATGAAGATTCTGGGTGTGGCAGGCAGGTGTATGCAGCTCCACCTATGAATGATTGCCCTGGTTCTTTCCCTCGACATTTGAAACTCAGCACCATATATTTTAAATTTTTCCCGAGACTCACATAGCTCTTCTGTCCTTTAAGGAGTGCCCTGCCAGCCAGGTGGTGGTGGTGCACACCTTTAATCCCAGCACTTGGGAGGCAGAGGTGGGCAGATCTCTGAGTTGGAGGCCAGCCTAGTCTAGAGTGAGTGCCAGGACAGTCAGGGTTACACAGTGAAATCCTGTCTCAAAAAAAGAAAAACAAAAAAACCCAACCAAACAAAAAAAGCCCAACAACAACAGAAAACCCCATTCCCCCAACCCAAAAGAGGTCCCTGCCAGATTTACTCATGGGGCCCCAAGAAATTACTAGAATTGTGCCCAGGTGTCCATCAGAGAAATCCAAGGCTCTTCTGTCTGGAAGGTGCTTCTCGGGCACCCTTAAGTCTCTGGTACAGTTTTATGCCCTCCATAGTCCCAGTGGGAGCACCCTCTAACCAGCCCTCCAGGCTGTCTTCAGCCCAGCACTGCTCCTCCTCCTGTTCCTCCTCAGTGCCTTAACCCTGGGGGCCTGGCTTCCATCTCCATGTGAGAAGAGTGGGCTGCCACCTCCTCCTGAGCCTCCGGAGGCGATGGCTTGGTGAACTGTGGGCAGCTTCCCAAGTCCCTAGTTTTCTGCAGATGACCAGATCAGTTGTTTTTCTCATCCCTCTGACAAAATACCAGGAAGAGGAGTCCTGTGGGGCTGTTCCTGTGGACAGCCTCAGGAACAGACAAGGCTTTGTGAGCCGTCAGCGTTTGGCCCGGAGTTCAAGTGGCCTCACACACTTCCCTATTTGAGGGCCCTGTCCAGTTTATACCTGTGCTGCCTCTGGTTTACCCCATGGTACATGGGTGGGTCAGACATCCGTGAGAATGAGGAGGAGACCCTCCTGGCTTCTGAAGTGACCCCAACAAGGAAACTCACAGGAGAGGGACAGCCAGGGCTGGGAGGAGAGCCAGACCATGTGAGCCACGACTCAGAAATCTAACGTACTCACAGAAAGAGGTGTACTTCATAGAAGCCAGGGGCATGCTCACACACGTGTTCACTCATGAACACACGTGTTCACACGCACACTCTCAAGTGTTATGCCATGATTCACCAAGGTTGCCTGTTACTCTACTGGATTCAATTGACTGAAAAATGTTTTGTTTGTTTTATTTTTACTTTTTTTTTTCTTTTTTCTTTTTTTTTGAGATAAGAGTCTTTTTACATAGCCATAGCTGTTTTGGAAGTCACTCTATAGCCCAGGCTCACAAAAATCCACCTGCCTCTGCCTCCTGAGGGCTGGGACTAACGGCGTGTGCCATCCCTTCCCAGAGATTTTGTGATAACCCACCAAAATTTCATTCCTTAAGTAAAACAAACTAAAAACTATGGCTAATCGGGGGAATGAGCTCACGTAAGCATCTGTGTCGGTCAGTTTCAGTTGTCAGCTTGATTGCATCACACCATGCCCAGGGTATCAGTGAGACACACAGTTAAGCATATGGGTCAGGGTATTGCCAGAGAGGATTACCTGAGGGGACAAGACTCACCCTGGATGTAGGCATCGCCAACTTGTGGGCTGGGCTCCAGAACTGGCTTTAAAAGATAAAGATAAAAAAAAAAGCTAAGTTCCAGCATCTGCCTCTCTCTGTCCGGACGGTGGATGCTCATCTGACTCACGCCCCTGAGGCCACACTAGAGGGCTGCATCCTTTCTAGCCATGAGCCAAATTAAACCCTTCTTCCTTTAAGTTGCTTCCTCTCAGGAATTTTGTCACAGCAAAGAGAAAGGTAATGAAGACTGACCTTATCCATATGTGAACATGCCATAAGAAAACCTTGCTATTTAAATATTTATTAAAATCTTATTTGTTATTATTTTATTACTATTTGACATATTTATTTAAAATGATATTAAATGGATATTTTATATACATATACATGTATATACTGTTACGTTTATTTATTTAAATGTGTTGGAGATGTGTCGAGCATGCCGGGTGCACTTGTAACAGTTAAAAGGCAACTTGTGGGTGTTGGTTCTCTTCATCTACCACGTGGGTCCTTGGGGTCAAACTTGGGTTTTCAGGCTTGGCAACAATCCCTTTTACCCACTAAGCCAGTTCACTGGCCCACAACCTATTCTTTTGTTTGTTTGTTTGTTTGTTTGTTTTTGTTTTGTTTTGTTTTGTTTTTTCGAGACAGGGTTTCTCTGTGTAGCCCTGGCTGTCCTGGAACTCACT
>NC_034603.1:26098451-26114531 GCF_900095145.1 Mus pahari | reverse complement strand
GGATTAAAGGCGTGCGCCACCATGCCCGGCTGCGGCCAAGGACTTTTGTGAACACAGACCCTATTGGACCCTCAATCCTACCTCGTTCTTTATCACTTCACCATTGTGGGGGCACAGGGACTTTCCCAGTGCTACCGATTCCAGGAAAGGGTGGTGATCCACCCCATGGTCAGTGGGAACAGCCTTGGACCCAGTATGCTTTGGGTAAGTGGTGTTTAAAGCATCCCCCACCCACACCGTAATGATCTATGAAGGCTGGGTGCCTGTGGTGTGCCAGGTTTTCTAAAGCAGATGAAAGATTTGAACTGGTTTTATCTTGGTTTTAATTTTTTTAATTTTATTTTATTTTAATTTATTTATTTTTTGGTTCTTTTGGTTTTTGGATTTTGGTTTTGTTAGTTTGGTTTGGTTTGGTTTGGTTTTTCGTTAGTTTGTTTTAAAAGGGCCCATGAGATGGCTTACCAAGTAAACACACTTGCCACCAAACCTGATGACGTGAGTTCGTGAGTTCGATTGTGGAAGGAGAGAATCAGCTCTGCAAGTTGTCCCCTGACTGTCACACACACACACACACACACACACACACACTAAATATCTTTTAAAATAATTGAACTGAGAACTATACAAAAAGGTTCCTTAGAAACTTTCAAGTCCCAGTTTCTATTTGCTCCGATTAAAGAGCCACTGTGTTTACATAGTCCTGGGACATCCAGATATTGCCCGTGGGAGGTTCTGATCCTGGACTCTGCCCAGTAACTGGGAGACTGAGTAAAAGCCCACCTGTTTTCTCTTAACTAGACCCCCTCAGAAGACCCACAAACCCAGGGACACCCAGGTAAAAAGAATTGTTGAACTGGAAGGACTTGATTCAGCCAGACACCAGGCACTCTGGTCCTGAGGACAGTGCAGGAGGGTGCCTGCTGCACACGGTCCCCCAGAGGAACACCTGACCCCAGACTCCCCTGCCCTGAGCAGGGTTACAGGCCAATCAGGAGCCCCCCACCTACCTGCTCAGAAGCCTTACAAAACTGCAATCCAGGCCCAGGTCAGGAGGGAGAGAGAAGTGTGGAGGGGCAGGGTCCTGTGGAGAAGAGCGATTAGCAGAGGCAGGAGCAGCTGAAGGGCAGCCTGAGCTTCTGGGTTTCCTCTCAGACCCTGCTCTATCTATTTTGGCCCAGATGTTAAGTCCCCAACTTCTAGGCATGAGCCCTGCCTGCCTCCTCCCCAAGGGGCGGGGACCTGCTGCCAGAGCAGCTTTCAGTTTCAGTTCCTGGAAATGGCTAGTTTTCGGGAGTGAGCACTCAGAGGCCACCACGTTCTTCTTCAGAGAGGGGAGGAACTCTGTTGGCTGGCCATGTGAGGAGATCAGAAGTCTGCCTGGGAACCCTGCCATCCAGACCGCGATCAGAGCTGCCTGGTCTGACCCTGCTGCCTCACTTCTGGAGCCCCTCTTGCTCAGATGATAGCGCCTAACCCTGGGTTAGGCAACCATGTGCAGCAGGCACCCTGAACCCATCTTCAGACCCAGTGAGTTCCAGCACTTAGAGGGTGATTGGGTCCAAGAATCGCTGAAGGAAGACCCCAGACTCAAATAGTATGTAAAAGAAGAGAGCGTTTATTCTGCAGAAATTATCAGCATTCAGAGGTCAACCATTGATCAAAATGACAGCGGCCTGAGGGGCTTTACTACAGGGCTAGGGGAGATGTTCAGGAGCCTTAGTAACCTCGACTTTGATCAGTAGGGGACAAAGCAGCTACATTAGGCTTATTGTCAGTGGCTTCAGCTGAGGATCCTAGTGTGCTTCCCCTGGGAACTGAAAATTTTCTTTCCCAGGGTTCTTAGGGGACCTCTCAAGAGCAGCAGATCCTTCACAAGGCTGCTCCTTGTAGCTGCTCCCCTTGTTCACTAGTTCTCTCTCTCCCTCCTACCAGGGAGCCCTTCTAATCTACCCTGTCAGTTTACCCTATCTCCAGTGTGGTCTCTTCTCACTCGGGATTCCTCAGAGTTCAGGAGTGTGTCTCCTGAACTGTGTGTACCTGCCTTGCCCTGTGTTATTGATGACCTGTAACTATTGAGCCGGTGTCCGTGTTTTGTACCACAGCCAGAACAGGTCTGGGGGGTTCAGGGCAAGGCTCATTAAAGAACCCATCAATGCCAGATCCCAAGGATATCCTGTTGGACCATGTGTGGCAAGACTACCTTCTAGCAGTCCCTGGCTTCCTCTTCCCTCACTCTTCAGTGTCCGGGCTGCTCTGAACTCTTCCAAGCCCCTGCCTTGATGTTCCAACAGGTGGAGAAGTGCTTCCCAGGGCCACACAACATCCTCCTCCCGTCCAGCCCTCAGCCTGGGGTGGCCTCTACGGGACAGCTGCACTATCCCAAGGTGCTGTTACCTGCTTGATGCCTGCTGTCTTAGTCAGGGTTTCTATTCCTGCACAGACATCATGACCAAGAAGCAAGTTGGGAAGGAAATGGTTTATTCAGCTTACATTTCCACTCAGCTGTTCATCACCAAAGGAAGTCAGGACTGGAACTCAAGCAGGGCAGGAAGCAGGAGCTGATGCAGAGGCCATGGAAGGATGTTACTTACTGGCTTGCTTCCCCTGGCTTGCTCAGCTTGCTTTCTTATAGAACCCAGGACCACCAGCCCAGGGATGGCACCACCCACAAGGGACCCTCCCACCCTTGATCACTAATTGAGAAAATGCCTTACAGCTGGATCTTATGGAGGCATTTCCTCAAGGGGGGCTCATTTCTCTGTGATAACTCCAGCTTGTGTCAAGTTGATACACAAAACCAGCCAGGACACCTGGTTTCCCCTTTCCAGAACAGCACAGGCTGTGGAGCACCCAGCCCAGCACTGAGGGTCTGCAATCCTAACCTCGTGCTTACTATGCAGGTCAGCAGTTCCTGCCTCACACCTACCCAAGTAGTTCACCTCTATGCACATGTCTTGGGCCCAAAGTAGGTCAACCGAGTCAGCAGAAAATATTAAAAACAGAGGCTGGAGAGTGCAGTGGTTACTACTGCCTGTGAGCTCCCTAAGAGCTCTATAAAGTCTCCACAGACCTCACATCCTCAGTCCAGCCTGGGAGCAACAGATGGGCGTGACCATGCACTTGGGGATGCTTAACAGGAAATGTTACTAATTTTTGCAACTAATGTGTGTTAATAATTAGGGCTGGGATACGAGTGCGCGCGCACGTGCACACACACACACACACACACACACACTACCCCTTTACCTGGGGTTGGAGGTGGCTGGAGATACACCTCAGAAGTAAGAGCACTTACCTGCTCTTTCAGAGAACCTGAGTCCAGTTCTCAGCAACCACATCAGGCAGCTCACACCTGCCTATAATTCCAATAATTCCTCTGGAGGCATCTGCCCATCCCCACCCCACCCCCACCCCCACAGCATACACAAATATGTAGGCCAAACTAAAATAATAATTCTTTTTAAAAGCTATGTTGGCGGATGCCACGCAGGAAGAGCTGCAGTAGATAATGCAGTAGACAAATGAGCTCCCTGGAGTCGGCCCACAGTCTTACTCAGCTGGGATGAAGTGTGCTCTGGTGAGACACAGCCCCAGACACCTCATCCCAGGATTGCTTCTTGCTACTGATGCAGATCAACATGAAGATGAACTTTCATGAATGAATGCTGTTCAGATAAATTAGTGACCTTATATAGAGTTCCTAATTTGACTCAAATAATTTTAAGAAGAAAGTTTAAGATGGTTTTAGTTGTTTTGCCAGAAAGATGTAATACACTTAGAATCAAGAATAGAATACCCCCCTCCTCACAGAATAGTAACTAAAGGCTGTATAATGTGGAATGTAATGAGCTTTCATATAGTGCACTAAGAAGAGAAATAGACTTGGGATAGATTGGTGATCAAGGAAAAACTTTCATTCTAGGTCGGATCGCAGGATGAAGCCACAGGTGTGCACTGTGATAAAGCAAGGCCCGGTGACACTGTTGCTTTGAACTTTCAAAGAGCTTCAAAGAATGAAACACTGCTTTGAACTTACTGTCAACAGCCTTCCGGAACTCTCCTTTGGTGTAACATTTTATCCATGACGTAACTTTTTCTTACATAGAGAACCTTTTGTTTAAAAAGCTATAAAGGGGCTGGTGAGATGGCTCACTGGGTAAGAGCACCCGACTGTTCTTCCGAAGGTCCTGAGTTCAAATCCCAGCAACCACATGGTGGCTCACAACCATCCGTAACGAGATCTGACTCCCTCTTCTGGAGTGTCTGAAGACAGCTACAGTGTGCTTACATATAATAAATAAATAAATAAATAAATAAATAAATAAATAAAAAGCTATAAAAAGCTGAAAGCAATAATCAAGTTTTGGGATAGCCCTTTTCTGATTCATCCAGGGGGCTTTTGTCTGTGTGCCTGACTTACTTTCTTTCTCCTTTTTCACTGGCTCAGAAAGAGTTAACCAACTCCACTAGGCAGTGAGAGAAAGAACCCAAGGAACTAAGTTTCTTTTTCCTAATCCCCTGCTGCTATCAGCAGGAGTTAAATTGCCAGAAGCCATCCAGCCCTTGGCCCCTGAACAACAAGAGAGAGTTAAACAGCCAGAAGCCATTTGGCCCCAGAAGAGCAGGAGACAGTTAAAATGCCTCTGGCCCCACTACTTTCCTCAGTCACTTGAATGTCCGGAAAGGCTTTCGATACTGAGTAGGGCAACTGTAACCAGGAGAAAGGGCAAGCAAACAGTTATAGCTGAGGGGCATAAATACTACAAAAC
Source organism: Mus pahari (assembly GCF_900095145.1). Classification (NCBI taxonomy): domain Eukaryota; kingdom Metazoa; phylum Chordata; class Mammalia; order Rodentia; family Muridae; genus Mus; species Mus pahari. Next base: position 26,109,762 of record NC_034603.1, on the reverse strand, counting down.
AGAAAGCAACCTCAGCAATCAACTTTCAGCTGCTGGGGGGGGGGGGGGTCACTGCAAATGCCAGTAAGAAGACCTTCGTGGCCATGTGACCAAACAGCTGAGGGACAAAGTTAGAAAGGAACAAACCCAGCCCAGGCTGCTAAATGTGCTCTGGTACCACATGAGAAACAGATAGGGGGGATCCTCCTGAGGAAGTGACCTTCAGCCCAAGAGGACTGTGCTGCGGTACGCCTCGTGGACAGCAAGACAGCTTAGACCTACAGGCTGGACTGTGCCTGTCCCCGAACCGGAGGGCACATATATATGTACTCTTGGTGCTCTGAGTGACACTATGGCCATGCCATGGTGAGGGCTGAGACGAGAGGGTGGGTAAGTGCTCCCCGACTTGTCCTGGGACAGAACTGGATTCAGACTCTCTCCAGTAGGCTCACATAGCTTGTGACTCTCTCCAGTAGGCTCACATAGTTTGTGACTCATTGTCCTAGTTAGGATTTCCATTGCTGTGAGGAGACACCATGACCAAGGCAACTCTTATAAAGGGCAATATTTATTGGCGCTAGTTTACAGGTTGAGAGGTTCAGTCAGGGCAGGAAGCGTGGCAGCATCCAGGTAGGCATGGGGCTGGACAGAGAGGTCTACATTGTGTCCCAAAGGCAGCCGGGAGAAGGCTGCTGTCCTCCAGGCAGCTAGGAAGAGGGCCCCAAAGCCCACCCCCACAGTGACACACTTCCTCCAGCAAGGCCACGCCTACTCCAACAAGGTCACACCTCCCAATAGTGCCACTCTCTGTTAAGATTATTCAAACTACCACACTCTGGACATCAAAGACACTGTCTCCACTCTCATCAGGAAAAATTGAGAAAAAAAAAAAATCAAAAGGTGACTGTCCACAAGTCGGGAGAGATGACTCAATGACCAATGTCATTTGGTGCTCTTCCAGAAGAGTAGAGTTCAGTTGCATAGCCACAGCAGGCATGTCACAACTGTCTGTAACACTAACTCTAGATGGTCCAGCACTTTCTTCTGGCTTCTGTGGGTACCTGCACACACACATGCACCTGCGCACACACAGAGAAAGAGAGGGAGAGAGAGAGTTTAAGTTATTGTCTAAAAGAGTAGACCATGGCTGGAGAGGTGGCTCAGTGGTTAAGAGCACTGACAGCTCTTCCAGAGGTCCTGAGTTCAATTCCCAGCAACCACATGGTGGCTCACAACCATATGTAATGGGGATCTGATGTCCTCTTCTGGTGTGTCTGAAGACAGCAACAGTGTACTTACGTACATGAAAAAAAAAAAAAAAAAAAAAAAAAAAAAAAGAGTAGACCTAGCCCAACATAGAGAGCATCATTTTCAGAATTAAACAAATGGCAAAAACTCTCAGAGGTTGGTGACAAGGACATGAGCATGCTCTCTGAATGTGTTTCCTTGAGTCATGAAGGATTCCAGTTAACAGGTTGCAGATAGGACTGGGCTGTCGGACTGAGGTGTTTCCTATTCCCCCACTCCCGAGGCCAAAGTGGAACCCCCTCCAAGACCACCACACATGTCAAGTAATTAAGAATGTAATTACTGGCAGGCTGGGTAGTACATGCATGCCTTTAATGTCAGCACTTAGGGGACTGAGGCAGATGAATCTTGTTTAGTTCAAGGCCAGCCTGGTCTATATAGCAAGTTCCAGGACAGCCAGGGATACACAGTGAGACCCTGCCTCAAATGACAAACAAGCAAACAAACAAAAAGACTATAACTACCCCCAAGCACATGTCCCTTTGCAGATAAGCAATATTTCTGTCCTCTAAAGAGCTTCTGGGAGGTTGGGGGTGTGGCCCAGTTGGCAGGACGTTTGCGCTGGTACTCACAAAGCCCAGGGCTCCATCCTTCGTACTGCATAGAACTGGGCATGGTAGCACACACTTGTAACCCCACATTTGAGAGATGGAAGCATTAGGATCAGAAAGTTGAGCTCATTCTCATCTATATCCTAGCTAGGATACACAAGACCCTGTCTCGCAGCTGTGAGTGGGACTGCCCTCAGCCACACCCAAACCGGTTTCATCCTGGAGGGCGGACTGGGGCTGAAATGAGAAAAGACTGCGAAAAGGAACGAGGCTAGGACAAACATTCTGATCGAAGCCCAAGGTTTAATGAAAAACTCAGTTTATATAGCATGGGAAAAACCCCAGCCCCCCACAACTCCCCAGCCCAAGTCTTTGAAAGCACAGGTGAGAGTTTGTAGGCGGGGCCCAAAGGATGTTGTCTCTGGAACATCTAAAGGTCTTCTCAGCAGGCAATGGTGATGCTTTGAAGGATGGCGACCAATGTAAACAGTAGAGCAAGCTTGGCAGATCTGAAGATTACCACCGCAGGTGGTTTAGTGGCTGCAGAGAGCTGGGAGGCCCCAACACACAGCAGTAGCAGCAGCAGCGGCAAAAAAAAAAAAAAAAAAAGAAGAAAAGCAACTTCTGAATGCTTCTAACTGAAAAACAGATTGGGGACAGCCCAGCGGAGGGCCCGCGGAAGCAGAGCTGAAACCTATTTCCATCCTCTATGTCCTCCATAGTTAGCCAGGTGGTGACTACACTGGGTGTTCAGGATCCCAGTATAGCCTGGAGCCTTTTTCAGGGTGGAGCTTTTAAGTCCAAAAAACTGTGTCCTGTGTTGACATACTTCAGGTAACAAGAACAGTAGTTAGCCAGAAGTGGGAACTACAGAAGCCAAAAAGCAAGATTAATACATTTAGAGATGTTGCCAGTCCTGTGGACTTTGATGGATTAGGTTTTTGTCTTTATTTTGGCAGGTGGTACTGTCTACCTGCTGGGTTTTGCAGCCTGAAAGGTGCTTCCATCATGGAGTCGGTTGTGCTAAGGTCTGGGGAGCCTTTTACAGCCTCCACCCACATGTAACATACACACACACACACACACACACACACACACACACACACACACACGAGATGTGCCCTCATGAGAGATAATTAGGTCATGTTGTCATTGCTTTAGGAAGGGACCAATCACCGGGCAGTGGTAGCGCACGCCTTTAATCCCAGCACTTGGGAGGCAGAGGTAGGCAGATTTCTGAGTTCGAAACCAACCTGGTCTACAGAATGAGTTCCAGGACAGCCAGGGCTACACAGAGAAACCCTGTCTCAAAACCTGCCCCCCTTCCCCACACCCCCCCCCGCCCCTGCAAAAAAAGGGAAGGAACCAATCATGTTCTCAGCACTTCAGCTGCTTCCCTGAAGGACAGGTGTTTGAAAGAAGAGAAGCCTGGTCTCTGGATCTCTTGTGCTCCTGACCTCTGCCACATGAGCTCCTGTCATTGTGAAGGTGCCACTAGAGGCTAACATGGTGGGTCCTCCACAGGGAACTTCCAGGCTCCAGAACTGTGAGTTAATAAACCCTAATTGCTTTTTATACTACCTAAACTCAGTTGTTTTGTTGGAGCTCCAGAAAATAGACTAAGAAGTTGATGCTCGGGCCTTGAGGAAGCCTCTCTTCTCCTATGCTGGCACAGAGCTCGACTCCCTTGCTGATCTTGAACACTGACTGATCACATGTTTCAGAGACATCTTTAGCAGGCCAGCGATATGGCTCAGTGGGTAAAGGTGCTTGCCGCCAAGCCTGATGACGTGAGTCCAGTCCCTAGACCCTCCATGGTGGAAGGAGAAAACTGACTCTACATGTTGTGGAATGCAGGCAACCATGCACCTGCACTCACATGTGCAAACACACAGGCCCAACAAGCAGTAGATGTTAAGGGATAGTCATCACCACCCTCTCCGCCCTCCAAATTTGTAAGTGCCATGCTGTGCCAATAGAGTCGCCACCAAGATAAAGATAAGAATAGAACAGGATCGATGAAGGCAACTTTAATGTTTTAGGAGGGAAAAGACTTGATTTAAACATGCATCACAATGAAGACTGAAAGCCTGACCATCTAGGTACTGAATTAGGAAACGTTTGCTGAGTATCCCAGCAAATACTTGCACTATGAAGGAACGGGCTATTACAGTTGAATATAGGAAGATGGGCGGTTTCCTTAAGTCCTCTAAAATTATTAAGCATTATTACAAGCTGTAGCTACAGCCCCTCCCTTTCTAGTGACTAGGTAGGGCTCTAAGCAAAAAGACCCAGAGGCAGCCTGAATTCCACTTGAGGGTGAGCCAGACTCTTCTCAAAGGATTTCGGGAGGGAGGGTAGAGTCCTTTAGAGCTTTCCTCAGGAAGGTCTTGGTGTTCTCAGCCACTATTTCAATGAGGAGCTTGTATCTCTGGTGTCTGAAGTAGCGGATGACGATGTTCCACAAGCCGTACCACCAAGGGCTTGCAAGGACCCTGAGGAACATGCTCACGGGAAAACACATCATCAGCTTCAGTCTCCAGTCCATCTTGGGCAAGTCCTGGAACTGCAGAGCCCTGGAACCCATCTCCAGTCTCCCTGTACTCCGAGCTACCTGCTGAAGTGACCCATCATCCACACCAAAGAGCTTCTGGTAGGTCTCGAGACCCCTCTCCAGGTCGGCAGTGTCATCCCCGGGGCTGACAGACGCCTCCAGGTGTTTCATGAACATCTGACCCTCCTTCAGAGAGAGTGCCTTATTGTTGATGCACCTGTCGCAGACTTGAAAAATGGTCTCTAAGGGATCTCTGTACCTGATGCTGTCGATGTCTTTTCCCAGTGTGTTTCTAAGCTCTGGGAAGTCATGAAAAGACGGACTAAAACAGGATACCAGGAATAGAGGGGGGTCCCTCACCTGAGCCTGCTGGAGATTCTCCCAGACATTCCTTTGGATGCTCTGCAGTAGCTGGGGTTCAGGGAAGGTACTTGTGCTGAGGTCCCTGTCCAGCTTGGTCCAGACGACATAGAACCTCTTCCTCATCCCCTGCATGGCTTTGGCCAGCTTCACATGATTTGAGCTGAACTGCTCAGAAGCGATGATGATGATAAGGTCGTATGTGCTGATCTGCATCTCCTCCAGGTAGCTCTCCACGCTCTGGGCTGTGGCCCCTAAGCCAGGCAGGTCCCACATCTCCACATAGGGAAAGTGGGAGTAGTAGTAGCAGGCTGGTTTCTTGGTGGTCCTCACCACCCCAGTGGGAGCTGAATCCTCCTCCTCATGTCCAATGAGCCTAAGGGCATTGATGAAAGATGACATGCCATTGCCAGAGTCCCCAGTCACAGCGATCTTTACTGTGTAGCTTGACTTACTCTGCCTTTCATCTTCAGCTATATCTATCACTTTCTGTAGATTTCCCTCTGTCACCGCCTTACCAATTTCCTCAAGGACCTCTGGAGAGGCTGAGTTCTGGCTGGTATAAAGTGACTCACCAGCAGTCCTAGATTTAGACGATGGGCTGATGAGGAACTTGAGATAGCTTGCCATGTTTATGAAAAGTGTAAAAGTCTGTAGAAGAAGAAGAAGAAAAGAGACAGTCAGACTCAGGATGACACAGAAATCCACTGAGGTCACATACCCCAGCCATGGCTTTCAGATTTGCCACCAGAGACAGCAAAGGTCTCTCAGTTGAACAGAGCATGGCCCCTCCTCTGGGATGGGGTTGCTCTCCAGCTGCACAGCACTTCACATTTCTCACCTTGCAGCGGGATCTGAAGATGTTTGGATCTGAGCTGCAGGACATCAGTTGGGCTCTTCAGTAGGAAGATGGGTAGGCAGGGCTGACCACACCACAGCCCACTCTGGTTCTCCTTTAAGAACCAAATGTTCAAGAGATGGAGAGATGGTGGGGGGGTGGGATTAAGAGCACTGGCTGCTCTTCCAGATGTCCTGAGCTCAATTCCCAGCAATCACATGGTGGCTCACAACCATCTGTAATGGGATCTGATGCCCTCTTCTGACACACAGGTCTACATGCAAATAGAGCACTCATATACATAAAATAAATAAATAAATCTTTAAAAGAACATCAAATATTCAGCTGGGCGTGGTGGCGCACACCTTAAGTCCCAGCTCTTAAGAGGCAGCAAGTAGGTGGATCTCTTTGAGTTCAACACCAGCCTGGCCAACCAGAACTATCTAGTAAGACCCTGTCTCCAAAAAGAGATTAACTTTGTGCATTTGTATGTGTCCCCCTACACACACAAGTGTGTAAGGGTGCAAACAAACGTCTGTGTGTGCTACTCCTCAGGAGCCTCTCACCTTGCTTGCTTGTCCTTTATTTTTTATGTGTGTGGGTGTTTTTGCGTATGTGTGCATTTGTGTGCCTCGTGTGTAGCTGACACTTTTGGAAGCCAGTACAAGGTCATGGGAATTGAACCCTGGTCCTCAGGAAGAATAAATAGCCTGTGCTCTTAACTGCCGAGCCTTCTCTCTCCATCCCTCGTGTATTAGGACAGGGTTTCTCACTGGAACCTGTGGTTCACTGATGAGGTTAGATTGGTTGGCCAGGGAGCCCCTAAGACCTGACTGTCTCTACCTCCCAGCCCTGGGCTTACACACCCAGCTTTTTGTTTGTTTGTTTGTTTGTTTGTTTGTTTGTTTGTTTTGTTGGTTGGTTGGTTGGCTTTGGTTTGGTTTGGTTTGGTTTATTTTCCAGACAGGGTCTTACTATGTATATCCGAATGCTCTGGAACTCACTATATAGACCACGGTCTTTTTTTTCTTTTTCATTCTGTTTGTTTGTTTGTTTTTCAAGACAGGGTTTCTCTGTGTAGCCTTGGCTTTTCTGGAACTCAGTAGACCAGGCTGGCCTCGAACTCAGAAATCTGACTGCCTCTGCTTCTGAATACTGGCTGAGATTAAAGGCGTGCGCCACCACACCCTGCTTTTTTCACGTGGGTTCTGGGGAGTGAACTCAGGTCTTCATGTACTCTGTCAACTGAATCATCTCCCCAACCTGGATAAACTTGTTATTTATAATCAAATTATGAAATTGGGAATATTTACCAGTAAATACCCACATGGGAAATACCTGTAACCCATCAACTTCAGCAAGTCAAATCAAACTTCCCAAATAACCTAATGATTCTGGCTTTTTGCTTGTTTGGTTTTTAGATTTATTTGTATGTATGTGTGTTTTGCCTACATGTATGTCTACATGCCATACGTGTTCTTTGTGCCCTCAGAAACTAAAAAGAGAACATCAGATCCCCTGAGACAGGAGTTACAGTTTTCAGGCACAGTGTGGGTGCTGGAAATAGAACCCAGGTCTTCTGCAAGAGCAGCCAGTCTGATTAACCGCTGAGCCTTCTCTCCAACCTCCACCTACTGATTCTTAATCAACACTAAGATTTGTGCATCCCTATGCATTGACATTGGCACTAATATAAGAATTCAGGGGGCTGGTGAGATGGCTCAGTGGGTAAGAGCACCTGGCTGCTCTTCTGAAGGTCCGGAGTTCAAATCCCAGCAACCACATGGTGGCTCACAACCATCCGTAACAAGGTCTGACTCCCTCTTCTGGAGTGTCTGAAGACAGCTACAGCGTACTTACATATAATAAATAAATAAATCTTTAAAAAAAAAAAAAAGAATTCAGATTATTCTGCAAACCGGTTGGCTGAATCCTTACCATGAGATCAAAGCACTGTGAGCCTCTAAGTTGCAATGAGAATTGGGTGAGGTGACCCAGTGGGCTGTACTGAAGGTACATGACTCCCTTGCTGTTCCTAGGTGACAGGCATTTGTAGTGGGGTTGGCCTAATGCTGCTTGCACTCTAATGTTAATTTGGGTCCCTAAAACTGCTTACAGGAGTGTAGCTTCTGGGAACTTGCCCCCAATTGGTTCTGACTGGTAAATAAAAATGCCAACAGCCAGTAGCTGGGAAGGACATACAGAGGTGGGTTTTTTGGAATTTTTGGAATTTTTTGGGATCAGGAGAGAGGAAGAAGAAGGGAGAGTGTGGAGGAAAGGAGAGACGCCACGTCAGAGAAGAGTGCAGGCCAGAGAGGCGTGGCCGCCATGTGAAGGAGCTGGGAGAGTGCAGCCCAGACCAGTGGGTACAGAGCACAAAACAGAACACAGAATTTAGTAAGTTGTAACTTGGAAATATCTGTAGGAGGTAGATACTATCAGTAGTGGAGGTTAGGCAGTGGCCCGGTTATTGTGCTGAGTAAGGCACACTACAAAATACAAAGGCTATGTGTGTGTCTTTCATTCTGGAACATAACACCAGGAATTATCAATTCATTATTTCAACAGGCCTTCTTCACAATGCCACCATTAACAGGGATTGTTGGAACATAGAATTCGTGGAAACAAACCTAAATCTGTCTTCCAGAACCATGATCAAAACGGCTCCAGAACAAACTACCTCTTATTTCCTTAAGAAAAGGGAAATTCTGTCTATTAAAATGATCAGATGGCATCTTGGGCCAATAGAATAGCTTCCCCCATCCTGCTTCTCTGAAGTGTCTACTAATGTATTTTAAATTTACCTTGATTTAGGATTTGTTGTTGTTGTGTAAAACTATAAAAACCTCCTGAAGCTTCCACGTTAGAACATGAATGTGGGGTAACCTAATTATTCCTAGGCCATGGAAACTCAAAATCGCTCCAGAATACAAGGAGAGGGAGAGGGAGAGGGAGAGGGGACACCCCAAGAGGTGTTACTCAGTTGATAAGAGTGTTTGCCTAGCACACACGAAGCCCTGGGTTCAGTCCCTAGTGCCCCAGAAAACTGGGCATGTGTCATATGCTTGTATTCCCAGAACTTAGGAGTTGGAAGCAAGAGGATAAGAAGATAAAACCCTCACCTACACAGTAACTTTGAAGCTAGCCTGGACTTCACGAGACCCTGCCTCAAAAAAATAAATAGCCCTTTCTGTGTGCATCACCACCATCGTTTTAAAACTTCACATCAGCCAGATGTGGTGGTGAACGCCCTTCATCCCAGTAGAGGCAGACAAATTTCTGAATTCAAGGCCAGCTAGATCTACAGAGTTCCAGGACAGTCAAGGTTACACAGAGAAACCCTGCCTCAAAAAGAAATTAAACGAAAAACAAATAAATGCATTAAACCCTCCCAAACTCAAGACCATCTCTTTGATTCATGTAGCGTGTACCTGTGGCCTGAAAGGCCCCCTAGCGGGACCCACCCCTTGGAGTCCCATGAAGGACACTTTTCCCCGTCCCAGTGTCTACCCCAAAAGGCCACCGTTCTACCTGTGGGACCACTTACAGGGAACAACTTCTGAGTGTTGATTGGTTCCCTGTGGTGGCCCCACCCAGTTCTCTCCTGGGGTAGCTTCTCTCTTCACTCCTTTCCTAGAGCCGCCTCCCCTCCTGTCCTGGGTGGCCTCTCTCCTCAGTCCTCTCCTGAATGTTTCCTCCCTTTGTCCCCTTCCTGAAGTGAGTCCAGCTCTACTCCCAAAACACTGTCTGCTGCTACTCACACAGTGGCTGGGCCTGGCCATAAGCTCAGAATGGAGGAGGTCAGCCAAGAGCCCCAACCTGTGTTTGAAGCCTCACCCAGCTCCCTGCAAGCCCGACAAGTTTCTGAAGTCGCGGTTTTCTGATCAGTGCATCAGGCAAGCCATGCTACTCACCTTCCAGATATTTTGTGGCAACTTTGTGACTAAATCCATAGGACGCTCTCTACACAGCTCTCTGCTGTCTGTTTGAACACTCTGGAGTCTCAGCTGGAATGGCTGGGCTGGGGATCCTCGGGTTCTTTCTTCTCTCTTCAACTTTATGGAGTATGAAGGTCTACATCTATCTGTGGGTCTGAACTTTGTGGGTCTATTCTAGGCCTTGTGCTCTTTACTCTCCTTCAGAACCTATTAGAAAAATGATATTACAACAGATGGGAAAATGTACTGTTAGAAATCACAAGGAGCTCTTTCTGCCATCTCTCCATGACCTTGCTGTGGTGTGCATGCCCTGGCAGGTGCTCACAAGAGCAGCCGAGAAGAGAGGCAAGGACCAGGCCCTCGTAGGGCCATGGGCCAAGGCATCACTCGGGTCCTAACTGAGATGATGAAGCAAAGTTACATCAGCGAATTTTAAATCATTGATGATCTCAGAGCCGGGGACCATTGTGGACCCCAAAGACAGGCTGAACAAGTGAGGATTGATCAGCCCTAGATTTGACGTGCAGCTCAAGGACCTAGAGAAGCAGCAGAACAATCTACTCCCACCCCGTCAGTGTAGCTTCCTCATACTGGGCCATGAAGAAGCAAGATGAAAACACACAGGAGGGGAAATCCCGGGATTCTTTTTATAGAGATGTAAAACATAAATGAAAAGCCTCTGTGAACTGTTCAAAAAAGAAAAAAGAAAAAAAGAAAAAAGAAAAGAAAGAAAGAAAGAAAGACAGACAGAAAGACAAGAAAAAAATAAAAAATAAATAAAAAAAAGAAAGGAAGGAAAGAGAGAAGAAAGAAGTCTTGAATTACACAAAGCAGTTCCTGGTCACTCTTCTGATTGATCTAATGCTGATTACAATTCTCCATAAAGATCCAGATCTCTCTAAATACTCTGGGGAGAGGGGATAAGAGATGGTTCAATGAAGAAAGCGCTTGCCTCACAAGCAGGAGTTTGAATCCCTGGTATCCACTTAAAAGCCAAATTCAGTGCCTAAAATACCCTAACTGGGGAATGTGGAGATAGGAGGATGCCAGAGGGCTTGCTGGCCAGTCAGCCAGTCTAGTCAAGAGGTTCATTGACAGATTCTATTTCAATAAAATGAAATAAATTGGAGAGTGGCTGAGGAAGACGCCCTGATGTCAACCTCTGGATTATGCACACATACACACTGGTAAGCAGACCCTCAGGCACACACACACTCGCAGCCACATGCACACACACAAACGAAATAGTCTAACACCTGCACAAAAAAAGGTCACATACATAGTTGACATGGCGGCCCTTTGGTCACCTATGTTACTATGTTCCTTCAGGTTGCGTTTTATTATACTCTCTTCCAAAAGATTAAATGAAGAACCAGCGTCTCTGAGGCAGATAAAAATGCCCAACAGAGTTAGACAAAAAGTTCCCTTATGGACCCAGGCCTCCAAGCTAGAGTTCTAGCCCCTGCGTGTTGCACAGTTCCAGGACGTTCCAATATTGCCTGTGGGCTGTTCTGATCCTGGACTCTGGCCCCAGATGGGTCATTGAAACAGTGCCCAAGGGTTGGGGATTTAGCTCAGGGGTAGAACGCTTGCTTAGCAAGCACAAGGCCCTGGGATCGGTCCTCAGCTCTGGAAAAACAAACAAACTATTAAGCCCAGCGTGGTGGCACACGCCTTTAATCCTAGCACTTGGGAGGCAGAGGCAGGCGGATTTCTGAGTTCGAGGCCAGCCTGGTCTACAAAGTGAGTTCCAGGACAGCCAGGGCTACACAGAGAAACCCTG
>NC_034603.1:26096726-26098196 GCF_900095145.1 Mus pahari | reverse complement strand
GAGAGAGAGAGAGAGAGAGAGAGAGAGAGAGAGAGAGAGAGAGAGAGAGAGAAAGGAGTGGCCAAGAGAATTTGAGTAAAATCCCACCTGCTTTCCTTAAACTAGGCCCCCTCAGAAGCCCCACAAACCCAGGGACACCCAGGTAAAAAGAAGCCCACTGCTGGTAGGCTAGAAGGACTTGATTCAGCCAAAAAACACCAAAAGCACCAGGCACTCTGGTCCTGAGGACAGTGCAGGAGTGCAGGAGGGTGCCTGCTGCACACGGTCCCCCAGAGGAACCCCGGACTCCCCTGCCCTGAGCAGGGTTACAGGCCAATCAGGAGCCCCCCACCTACCTGCTCAGAAGCCTTACAAAACTGCAATCCAGGCCCAGGTCAGGAGGGAGAGAGAAGTGTGGAGGGGCAGGGTCCTGTGGGGAAGAGCGATTAGCAGAGGCAGGAGCAGCTGAAAGGCAGCCTGAGCTTCTGGGTTTCCTCTCAGACCCTGCTCTATCTATTTTGGCCCAGAAGTAAGTCCCCAACTTCTAGGCATGAGCCCCGCCTGCCTCCTCCCCAAGGGGCGGGGGCCTGCTGCCAGAGCAGCTTTCAGTTTCAGTTCCTGGAAATGGCTAGTTTTCGGGAGTTAGCACTCAGATGCCACCACCACGTTCTTCTGAGAGAGGGGGGAGGAACTCTGTTGGCTGGCCAGGTGGGGAGGTCAGAAGTCTGCCTGGGAACCCTGCCATCCAGACCGCGGTCAGAGCTGTTGGTCTGACCCTGCTGCCTCCATTCGGAGCCCCTCTTAATGATGGCACCATGTTGAGACCCAGCGAGCCTGGTCCTTGGAGAACTACTCGCCTTTCATTGCAGCTCCTTGGGGCTTCTGTCCCTTCGCATTGTCTATTCACTCCCTCCCTGCGCACTCAGCTCAGGGGCAGAAATCCCACCTACTAGGAAACCTCTCAGCCCTGCTCCAACCCTGTCCAATCCCAGCACGTGGGAGGCAGAAGCAGGCTGATCTATGTGATTTGAGGCTAGCCTGGTCTACAAAGCAAATTCCAGGTAGCCAGGGCTACCCAGAGAAACCCTATGTCAAAAACAGGTTTACTTATTTTGTGTGTATAAATGTTTTGCTTGCATGTGTGTATCATGTGCGTGCCTAGTGCCCACAGAGATCACAAGCTGTTGGCTCCCCTAGAACTGGAGTTATGGATGGCTGTGCGCCACAGTAGGGGTGTTGTGAATTAAACCCAAGTCCTCTGCAAGAACAAGTGCTCTCAACCCCTGAGCCATCTATCTCCCCAGCCCTTCAGAGCCCTGTTCTACTGTAGGAATCTGTAGGGAAACCTCCCTGGGGCCAAGAAAAAGAGGGACCTTGGAGAAAGGACTTGGTTGTCATAGAGGGACAGGGAGGTGTAGCTTGAGAGATTATTAACTTTTTAAATTTATTTTTGTTTTGTTTTTTTGAGACAGGGTTTCTCTGTGTAGCCCT
>NC_034603.1:26095679-26096715 GCF_900095145.1 Mus pahari | reverse complement strand
TGGTTGTGAGCCACCATGTGGTTGCTGGGATTTGAACTCAGGACCTTCAGAAGAGCAGTCAGTGCTCTTACCTGCTGAGCCATCTCACCAGCCCTGAGAGGTTATTTTTAAGTGTCTCTGCCACCCGTCACTTCTCTCACTCAGAAAATGACAGCTGCCAGCATACTGCAAGATGCCCTTGCATAGAAGTGTTCCTGATCGATGAACTTGGTCAATAGATGATTGACAGGCTGGGGAGATGAAGTCAGTAAGGTGCTTACAGTGTACGCACAGGGACCTGAGTTCAATCCTCCAGATCCCACATCAAAAGGTAGGCATGGTGATATGTGCCAGCAACTCTAGTAAGGAGATAGGCTGATGGCCAGCCAGCCTAGCCTATTTGGTAAGCCCCAGTTACAGTAAGAGACTTTGCCTCAATTAACAAGGTGGAGAACCTCTGAGGAACGACAGCCAAAGTTGTCCTATAGGCTCCATATGTGTGTGCATACACAGGTGATGATTTACAAAGAAGGTATAACAGACCCCTAGGGCCAGGCTGACTCTATCCCTGAGACCCAAAGCTGACCGCTGTGCATGTGAACTTCCCAACGCTCTCTCCTGTGTGAGGAACATTCGCCACACCAGGGTACATCAGCAGGATTGCCACTATCCACCTGTGTTCTTTTCTACCCTTTGCCTTTATAGCTGGCCTCTGCTTCCCGACTGACACCAGAGCAAGAACGAGAAGCAGACTCCTGTCCCTGCTGGGCCATAGGGAGTTGTCAGTTTCGTAAGAATCTAAACAAACCAGGCACTCAGGAGGCAGAGGCAGGAGGATCTCTTGAGTTCCAGGCCAGCCTGGTCTATCTACAGAGTGAGTTCCAGGCCAGCCTGATCTACAGAGTGAGTTCCAGGACAGCTAGAGCTACCCAAAGAAACCCTATCTCAAAAAAGAAAGAAGGAAAGAAAGAAGAGAGAGAGAGGAGAGAGAGAAAGGAAGGAAGGAAGGAAGGAAGGAAGGAAGGAAGGAAGGAAGGAAGGAAGGAAGGAAGGAAGG
>NC_034603.1:26094094-26095632 GCF_900095145.1 Mus pahari | reverse complement strand
GAGAGAGAGAAAGGAAGGAAGGAAGGAAGGAAGGAAGGAAGGAAGGAAGGAAGGAAGGAAGGAAGGAAGGAAGGAAGGAAGGGAGGAAGAAGGGAACAATTGTGGCCCATGTTCACACCCCAATTCCTGTATATGTGATTTTTTTTTTTTTTTAGAAACAGCCATAGGCCCTGCCCCCTCTCCCCCCCCTCTGTTCCCCCTCAAAGCCTAAGAAAGGAAGGCTGCTATGAACAGTTACGCACACAGTTCCCTGGCACTAGGGGTTTCCATTTCCTGTTCTAAATGTAGTGTCTGCATGAGCCAAGTAGAGTTGGTCCCCAAGTTCAGGAAGATGTTTTAGATTCTTACATTTTAATGATCCCAGCATTCCACCTTGGGAGCTATCGCCACTCAAGCATGCCTCCCATGAGTATAGCCAGTGATCTCTGGGAGGGACCCTGGCTGGCACGGCAGCGTGTCTTTATGGACTGGACACCAGATAAAAGTCCATGGCTAAGGGACTCAGCAGATGCAGTGTATGGACACAGGGTACGCAGAGCACATGTACCCTGTTCTTGAAGAAGCCATTTACCCAGAAATCCGCTCCTAGCTGGGACAGTCTGGACTTCGGGTTTCATCCTGGGACCAGGACTATGTACCCTCCTGCGCATGGTTACCCCTCATAGGAGCTATGCTTGTAGATCATCTCCCCACAGAAGTACAGGAACTGGTCACCTCAAAAGCTGTCACCTCTCACTTGCTGCCTTCACTCAGCAAGATGTGAGGAGGCTCGGGTATGAATCCCTGTGTCATGCACACACTGAAGATCTGGCTTGTCAGCCCTGCTGGGTGTGCTATGCTGTCCTGAGCATCGGCTGACACTGCCCAGGGATGTGGGTGCTGTACCCACGCCCAGGTGTTTGCATGAAGCTGCGTGCTCTGGGTCATGTGTCACACATGAAAACAGTGCACATATACATGCATGCATGTGCCTCCATATAGGCAGACTTGATAGTGCCTTCCCTTTCTGGTGGCCCATGTTAATGAAGTCACCCATCATTTGCTTTGAGACTAAAGAAAGGATCCTGGTGTCTCTCAAAGATTGAAGTGAGGAAGGGAGGTCTTAGCTCCAGATCGGACAGATTTGGTGTCTCATTGACAGGGTTCCTACGTCTGACCCCAACTCATACCCCAGTTGTCTCCCTGTGACACAGAAACTCTCTGTGGCTCTGAGGGCATTGATTCCCTGCTCTCCTGCTGTCTTGGGACAAAGGTGGCTCTCTGCACGTCTCACCTCACAAAGAGCCAGAGTCAGGGTCCCAGTTATCATAAAACTAGCTGCTCCCCAATTCAAAGTAAAGAAAAAGTTCATGGTGAGGTCCAAAGATAAGCTCTCCTCCTCCTCCTGCCTCTACCCCCAGATTAGATAATGACCCAGATGTGTGCGCTGTAAAACTGGTGAGTATGTCCCTACACCCTGACAGCCCCTTGGAGCAGTCAGCCCTGTTCTCAATAATTTGGGGTGTAAGTTAGCCAAAAGAAACTTGTTGCTATTGTTG
>NC_034603.1:26081594-26091594 GCF_900095145.1 Mus pahari | reverse complement strand
AGAGAGAGAGACAGAGACAGAGACAGAGACAGAGACAGAGACAGAGACAGAGAGAATTTATGTATACCACATGTGCACAGGTGCCCACGGAAGCCAGAGGAGTCAAATCCCCTGGAACTAGATTACAGCTCCAGCACTTGTGAACTACACGTGGGTGGTGGGAACCAGACCCAAGTCCACTCTAAGGAAAGTAAAGTACTCTTAACCACTGAGCCATCCACAGCAGGGAGTGGCAGCAGCTCTTCATAGTCCTTACTATCTTTAAACCTGCATATATTTGTGTGTGTTCGTGTGTGTGAGAGCAGGTGCACACATGCCACAGTGTGTATATGGACGTCCATGCTCACCTCTACCGTATTTTGAGACAGGATCTCATTGTCGTTTTTCCTGTCTGTTCCCCAGGCTAGCTGGCCTTTGGTTTTTCTATGGCCTCTTCCATCTCTGCCTCTCATCTCTCAGTAGGAACTCTAGGATTACAGACAAGCGCACTATTCCATCTAAGTTTTATATAGGTTCTGGGGTTTCAAACTCAGGTCTGCCCATGGAGCCATCTCTCCATCCCTCACAATACCCTTTTAGTCCCATCTCTTGACTTCTCCTAAGCACAGCTGCATCTTTAAATGTTCATCTACCTTTCATGAGTGTCTTGAAGATTCACATCTGGGGTGTAGGTTCTTTATGTAATACAAGCAAAATCTAAATTTCCACACAGGAAGTTCTTAGAAACCAATAGACCATGTTACTCTTACTGATAGATGGTGCCAGGTTCCAAAACAGATTTTTCTCATTCGTGTGTGAGTTACTCACGCTGCTATCCTTCTATTCACTTTTTGCTTGACACATGCAAAAAACTTAGTTAGAGACACTATATTTTTTAAACCTTCTAAAATGATTTGGTCACGGATAGAGAGATGGCTCAGCTGTTAGCATGTCTCTTGAGGAACACTGGAGTTGGGTTCCCAGCGCCCATATCCTATGGTTTACAACCACTTATAACTCCAGCTCCAGCAAATCCAATGGCTCTGGCCTCCACAGGCACATGGGGTACAAAACCCATCTCCCCCCCACTCCCGCACACACATATACACATAATTAAAGATAAAATCTTTAAAAATAAAACAATTTGAGTGAGAAGATAGGCAATTCAATTTGCTAATAAAAGTATTCAAGATAAAACAATGTCCCCGTTAAAAGTGAATAACACAAGCTTCCGAACAGGAACAACAACAAAAGACAACAAACCAACCCACAAACAAGGGCTTTCTGGTGTGCTCTACTATCGAGTTTGCCTGTGCAAGCCTGTTCTGCCATCGAGCATTGAAATCTCACCTTGACTCAGGCTCTTAGTCCCTGCTATACAAATTGAGTCATGTTTCCCAGACTAAGGGGCAGTCGCTTTCTCTCTTTCTCTTGGGAAATAAGGACTTAGTATGTAACACTGACCTCAGGCTGCTACTATGTGTGTATTTCACAAGGGGGAAAAAAATGTATCTCCCAAACTAGTCTGCAGTTGTGACAGTTATCTATTCTTCCTTTATCCCTCCTCCCCTCCCCCCACAGTAAAGCCTGGACCACCCACATGCATTGTGGGTCAGGAAGGGTGAGCACAGGGGTGATGGACAGATGCCTAGCTACCAACAGGTGCATCCACTTGGAACACATCCCCTGCAAAGCATGTGCTATTTGTCCACAGCCTCTTGTAACTACTCTCAATCCAGTATCTTAGTGCCAGAGATCTAGAGGTGCTTTGCAGCCCTGTGGACAGTAATCAGCAACTCACCTTCCACCTTTGTCCCTCTGGTGTCCCGCTATTGGCTTTGGGTGGTCCTTATCTTCCTGTAGGTTTGGTTTTGTTTTCTGTTTTGGCAACTGTTCATTATTGAGGCTATGTGATTATGAATTATCCACCTATGTTTTATTGTAGGTCTAGCTGCCCAGAAGTCCTAAGTTTGGGTCCTCCTCTAAGTCTTAGGGAGGGTCCCGAAATCACAAAAATGGTTTTCTTTTCCTGGAAATGCTGGTGCTGCCCAGAAAGGAGCTAAAGCTTGCCAGCTTGGTTTCCTTTTTGATGTTGGTGACCGTGAGTCTCAACCAGCCAGCTCCTTCCTGACAGACACAAGCCAGAGACTGTTCAGGGCTTTCTTCCAGCCTCATTCCAGAAAAGCACACTCATGCTGACCGGGGAGTGTGTGCTTTTCTGAGGTGGGACATATCTTTGGGATATTTGTGGGGCCCTGTGCAGCAGTGGCCACTTCAAGAGGCTCAGCATTTTCCACTGTCAGGGTGACATTTTACAATTTTGGATTCGATGGGTGCCAGAAGGTTTTTGTGGTTGGTTGGTTGGTTTTTCAGTTTTGTTTTTGGTTTTGTTTTCCATTCCTTCCTTTATGGATTTGGCCAGTGCGAACCCTTTGAAGGCCAAAGAGAAGAAGGCTTGGGGTACAAAGATGATGGACAGTTCCCTAGCTCAGGATAAAAGCTGCCAAGCCTGGGGACCTGAGTTCAATTCCTGGGTCCCACACAGAAAACAAACAAACCCCCAACAATTCCACCAAGTTGTTCTCTGACGAGTGCACATTTGTGCTCTCTCCAGGGAGAGAAAATAAATGAATAAAATGTAATAAAAAATACAAAAAAAAAAAAAAATAGAAAAGAAAACCCTTGAGACCTGCAGGGAGAAAGGGTGGCATAATGTGCTTAGAGCACTGGGGGAGACGTTATCGGACAGGCCCGGAGTCAGGCCACCGTCTTCCATAGAGCCTGGGTCTGAAGATGCTTGCTGTTTTGCTAGAAAGTTAAAGGAATGTTTAGATTGTTCAGGATGCTTACAAAGCCTCACATGAAAAACCAGGCAGTGTTCACTGTAGACTGCTGGGTTGAAGACTCTGTATGTTTGTCATAGCTAATCACAAAGCAAGTACCATGCATTGAGATTGATATAACTCCACCCCTGAGGAACCCTAGCACTGAGGACCTCCCCCTTGAGTACCCCATGTCTGAGAATCCTCCCCCCTGGTGACCTCACCCTTGAGAACCTCACTCACCCCATGAATCCTAGCCCCAAGGACCCCACTCCTGAGTACCCCACCACTGAGAACCTCCAACTCTGAGTACCTGGGTGACCCCATTCCTGGTGGCCTTACCCCTGAGCATCTACCTCCATTTGTGGTGACCCCACCCTGTCAACCCCCACCTCTGGTGACCAATACTACCAAGAACTCCAACAGAAGGCTAACACACAGGCAAAGAATCACAGTCTAGACCCATTTCCTTTTTCTTGAACTTTATTGAGGTATAATTGACATAAGAAAATTACAGGGCTTGGTGTATACAATGATGTTGTCAGCCTGGGAGTGTTCTCAGCAGAGCAGCACAAAATCTAGTCATGTGGTGGATATATGTATGTTTTTTTGTTTTGTTTTTTTAAATTCTTCCAGGTATGGTAGTGTATACCTTTAATCCCAGCAATCAAGAGGCAGAGGCAGGAGGATTTCTGTATGAGTTCAAGGCCAGCCTGGTCTACTTCTGTAGAGAAGGAGACCCAGGAGACATAGTAAAACCCTGTCTAAAAACAAAATCATTTATGAAAACTCTGTGCCCAGAGAGTTCATACTAGCACATTGTACAAGATTCAAGTTAGAAGTGACATAATTCTGATCCCTCTATTTCCCCCAAGGGTCACAAAGCCTAAGAGACATCACAGCCTGACCAGGGTGCTTCAGGGATGCCATCAGTCGTCTCTCCAGCATCCTCCTGAAGACACTAAAGTCACCTAAGTCCCAGGCCAGCTGCCTCACTCTCTCCATCTTTAGAACCTTACTCAGAGTCCACACTGTCCTGCGAAAAGACTTTTTTCTTAAGTAGAACTTTAGCGTCCTCTGTCACTGTATCAAGAAAATAATTTTGCATATAGTAACTCTTTCTAAAGTAAAGACCAGTGGCCACGAATCCACCAGTGACAGCAAAAATTTTCTCCATGATTTTCACCAGCTTGTCCTCCACGGACTCATTCAGCTCACTTGACAGCAAATGGGGTGACTTAATGGTGGACTCCAGCTCCTCCACAGACATGGACCACTCCCTCGCCATGTTTTCCAGCGACTCGTCATCCAGCCCAAAGCAAGCCCTGTAGTGAGTCAGGATCTTCTCAAGCTCCTCAATGTCATCATTGAAGAATGACATCATGGGGATGGTGGCCGTCGCTCCAGACTTCAGAGCCTCCAGCCAGATGGTCTGTTTCAGGACCTCTCTCCTGCGATCAATAGCAGTCTCCGTGATGGTAGGGAGGCACTGCATGAAGATGTAGCGCTTGTGTGCTGGCAGCTCTTTCAAAAGGGTGGACTCCAGGTTAGGAAAATCAAACTTTGCTACCTCAATGCTGGAGATTAAGAAGACACGAGCAGAGGCCACCTTAGCTTCCTGTAGCTCCTGCTCACAGTTATTTCGGATCTCCTTCAGGATTTCTTCCCTATTGTAGGACCTGGGTCTACATTTCTTCTGATTCCACAAATCACTGTCAATTTTGGTCCGAACAAAGTAGAACTTCTTTTTCATTTTTTCGATTGCTTTGGCCAGCTGGGCATCATTATCTTTAAAGCGAGTAGATGAGATGATAAGAAAAAAGTCATACTCCTGGAATTTCATTTCCTTCAGATATTCTTCTGGTTTGAACGTACGGGTACCAACCCCAGGGAGATCCCAGATGGTCACGTTAGGGAACTTAGGGTGGGTGTATTCCTTCCTGTCCTTGGTTGTCTCCACCGCTCCACTCCTAGCTGACTCATTCTCCTCATGTCCTATTCCCCGAAGGGCATTAATGAACGTGGACTTCCCTGCCCCCGTCTCCCCTGTCACAGCGATGTTCAGGGGGGCTTTCTCAATGTCTGTCAAGGCAGCATTGATGATAGAAATCGCCTTCTGGATGTCTCCTTCTTGTATACGTGACTGAATTGAATCGATGCTCTCCTGAGAAATGATTTTACTTTCCATCTTGAAATTCTTGAAGAATTCATTAAAGCTGGAGGCCATATTGTGAGCCTTTTCGTCAGGTTTAGAAGAAGACTGGCCCATGGCTATGGGCACACAGGACACTGGAGGGAAGGCAAAGTGGGAAAGAAGGTCAAAGGTTAGGACATCACAGAAGCGTGCAACTCTGCGGGTAGGGCAGAAGCTGCTCTCTAGGCCTGGGAGTATTTTCCTGCTCAGTTCATTGATATTTCTAGGCCTTGGCTGCCTTGCTTCCTCAAGAGATTGCTCATTAATTGCAATATATGATTTCTCAATCCAAACTTTCTAGACTAGATCATTTTTCATCTTTTAAAATTTTCATTATTTTGAAAAAAAAAGAAAGAAAAATTGGGACACAGCACCATCTAATAAGCAAAAGGAGAAATGCCACCATACATACTGCAGTCCATTTGTGCTGTGACAGTCCCTGACTTCGAGACATCCTGGAGAGCGAGGGTGTAACACAGAGGCACACAGTCTGTCTAGCTTGCACCAGGTCCTAGGTTCAATCTCCACCACCACATACATACAACAGTCATGGCTTACTACAGAGTTGTAAGACAGTAAGACAGTGTGGGGTTGCAGAAAAAGTACACAAAGACAACAGTGCAAAATAGAGTCCCACTGGAGAGACGACTCAGCAGCTAAGGGTGCTTGCTGCTCTTGCATGGAACCAAGTCCAATTCCCAATACCTGGATCAAGTGGCTCCGAAGCACCTGTGACTACAGCTGCAGGGGATCTGACGCCCTCTCCTGGACGCTGAGGGCACCTGCACTCACATGCACACATCCCCATGAAGATGAACACACATATACCTAAATTACAAAATGAAATGACTCTTTTTTTTTAAAGAATTATTTTTATTTATATGAGTACACAGAGCACAGAACAGAAGAGGGCATTGGATTCCATTACAGATGGTTGTGAGCCACCATGTGGTTGCTGGGAATTGAACTCAGGACCTCTGGGAGAACAGTCAGTGCTCTTAACCTCCGAGCCATCTCTCCAGCCCATGAAATGACTCTTAGAACTAAACCCTACTACTTCTCTGTAAAAGCCTGTAGTACCAGGACACTGGCAAGATTGGGAGAAAACATTTGCAAAGGTCACAGTCATATCTAATAAAAGATTGTGACCCAAAAATGTATAAATAACTCTTGAAACTGAACAATAAACACAACTCTGGGCTGTGCTAATGCACACCTTTAATTCCAGCACTTGGGAGGCAGAGGCAGGTGAACCTCTGAGTCTGAGGTTAGCCTGGTCTACAGAGTGAGTTCCAGGACAGCCAGGGCTAACCAGAGGCACACTATCTCAAAAAAAAAAAAAAAAAAAAAAAACCAAACCAACCAAACAAACAAAAAACCCTAAAATAAAAATGAAAATAAAATAAAATGGACCACACACTTTGGAAGACTGAATGGCAGATTCTTTAGCGCTAAGTTAAACACAGTCAACATACAGGTTTCTTGACAGTCATATGTTTGTTCCCTCATGGACCTGCAACTGAATGTTTCCAGAGGGTTTATATGTAATTACAAACCTTGGGAGTAGCCAGGGTGCCCTTTGGTAAGTGAATGAACTGAACAGCTATGGAATCGCCAAGACGACCACACACTGTTCAGAAGTACAAGAGATGAACTGTTAAGCCACGAAAAGACTGAGTGGAAGACATCACCCACAGACACAACAGGACTCTGACAGCATTCACACGCGCTGAGTGGCCCTCTGTATACAGCAAAATTATGGGAAAAAAAATCAAGTCAGTGGATGTTGGGGCAGAAGGTGGGCAGAAGGAAGCTCTCTGGCTACTGTGAGGGAGCAGGCACTTTCACTGGGGCCTTCCTGGCAGCCACCTGTTGCAGAAAGTGAAGAAAGGAATAGGGTAGTTTGGGGAAGAATTCATCTAAGCATGTATACAGATCCGGTTGGGTGTATGATCAGGGATGGCACAAATTTTCCTTAACAGAACTAGAGACATCTGGCCTGTCATTGGATAGGTGAGGGAGTTGTCAGACGCCATGAGTATCAGTGAGTATCCAGCATGAATACCCACACGCATACTCCTGTGTGGACACACACACACAGAGCAGACAGAGAATTTAATTGTTAGGCACCTGACGTGTGCCGACAGCATCCCACCATGTGGCAACTCTGAGTAGAAGTGCTACGTCTCAGAAGGAGCATGTCTGGGTTCAAGAAGGATGGGCTCCTAGAACCTTGTCCTCTAACCATTAAGAGTGCATCTATCCACTGAGAAGAGGCCAGGGCAAAAGGAGATGGAATGCTGGCAATGTGTCCCATGAACCCCAAGTGTGCTTCCGTACACACTGTTTCACTTCATCCCGACAGCCCTGCAAGCAAAGGGCAGTGATGCTCACTTAAAATTAAGCACTTTTTGCTTTGGTAGAGTCCTCAGGATTGAACCCAAGGCCTTGTGCATGCTAAACAAGTGCTCTACCACCGAGTTGCGCCCCCAGTCTTCTCCACCTTAAAATTGAGGATCAAAGAAACTGAAAAGTGAAGACACATGCAGGAGGGAGTCCTACTGTTGGCTAAGATCAGTGCTGGGATCCAAGGCTGAGGTTTGGTCCCCTGAGCTCAGGGTTCTGTGTAGAGGCCAGGGCAAGCCTACGGTTTGGTGGAGAAATCAAAGTTTAGGGAGACACAAGGACTCCAACAGAGTTTATGCCTTCCAAGTAAAAGGTGTTTGGATATTAGATATATGGTGTCTGGTGTCAGGTGATCTCCAGTAAAATCCCTACCCATCAACACCCCTGTCTTTTCCATAGCCTGGATATGACTGCTTCCTAAAAATAGCCCAGATATTCATTCTCTGAGTGGCTTTTAGCTGTCCTCCGTCCATCCTGCCTTTCATATATATCTCACTCACCAGCTCCTTTGAGAGAAAGAGATTTCTGGCGGAAGCCTTTAGTCCAGTGAAGAGCTTCCCTCTGCGCCAGGTACAGAGTGCACACAGACCTGTACAGACACGTCTTTGCTGCTTGGAAGCCCAAGTGTGCTGCGCGGTGTGACTAGCACAGAAGAGACTGTGCTGTGTATGAAGAGCTCTGATGTTTATCCCTAGCGGCTGCCCCGTCCTCACAGGAATCGAGCCAACCGAGGGAGGAGAACACTCTAACAGTGCAGGATAGGAACTGCCAAGAACATGAAACTGAAAGCAGAATTCTGATAACATAGAAATTTCTAGGCATAGAAACCGAAAGCCACTGAGGCCATAGGCTGTGTCGGTTAGCATGCTTTTGGCATGGTATAGAAGGGAAGGTGCAGGAATCCAGGCAGGAGGATGAAATGACGGAGGAGGGGAAGTTTCATCTAGACCTCAGACTGTATTCATGCCATCAGAGAGCTGAGCCAGAACTCAGAGCCCACAAACCCACTCATGGCCTTGCTCCTCCCGTACAACTAGTCTCCATGGCAATAATATAATGACGTGTTTATGTTACACCCCTTGACCTGGGTGCAGACTTTCTGCAAATGCTCTGTTCCCTCACTAACTCACTATAGGTGCCCAGCAAACCCGGAGATTCCACGTAGGAAATAAAAACAAGCGTTTACTCAGACTCAGCCATTTGCTAGACTTGTTCTGGGTACTCAGAAAATGCTAGATTTACAGTTTTAGCTTTATTGCAAAGAGAACATATACAGCAGGTCTAGGAGGGAGCACAGAGCACCCCCCTCTCTTCCTCCCTGGAATCGGGGTACGGACTCAATCCAAGAATATTGATACAGTCATCACTCACGAGGCTCCACTGAGCTTTATCATCCAGGGATTATGCCAGACTATGTCTCTAGGTTCCTTCCCCTACCCAGGTGACACTCACTGTGAGAGGAGCTGTCAGGGTACCGAGAAGCATCCTGTCTCTGCCTACTACATACCAGTGACACACGGGTTCTCTAAACGGGAGCGGGGGATAGACCCAGGTGAGATATGTGAACCCAGAAAAAGAAAAATTTCCAATATTGAAATAAAAGCAGTGTCACTATATTAAACACTGAACATCCTGTTGCTGCTGTAGCAATCTGGATAGTGCCAACCCGTGGTGGGGCTGCAGTTAAGAAGCTCAGGAAGAGTTCCAGCAGGCTACAATCAAGGCATCTGCAGGGCTGGCCTGAGAATGTAACCCAGAAGGGAGAGTGATTGCCTGACATTCATAAAGCCACTGTTCTATCTCCAGCACCGCATAAAACGGGCACAGTGGCTCATACCTGTAATTCCAGCACTTGGGAGAAAGACAGGAAGATCAAGGTCAAGGTAGTTCAAGGTTAGTCTGGGCTACATAAAAATGTTCTCAATTGGTAAATAAGCATTAATTTTTCATAGTCTATAGTCAGAAATTACTTTTTCATTCTGTAGTCCTGTGCAGTTCATATAAAATGGAAAGGGCAAAGACAGATTCAGATTAAATATTAAGTATTATTCTGGAAACTGGCTAGACTCTCAGAGGGTCAGGAACAAAGAATTAGTTTGGAACTTTTGAGAGGATCCCTAGCATTCTGTACTCCTGGCTTTTACATCTAACTGTAGAATGATGTGCTTGCTGCCCAAGTGCTAGTTCACTTTGGTTGCTGTATTAAACTGTAAATACAATAGAACATTAGTGTCTCTTGTGTAGCAAAAGAGAGAGAGAGAGAGAGAGAGAGAGAGAGCATCTTAAGAAAGAAAGGAAGTGGGCAGGAGAGGAAGAAAGGAAAAACAAAGACATCTGCTGTGTTGTTTTCTAGAGACCACAGGAGAATGTTTTTGTTTTGCTAGTTCTAGAAGCTTCTCTGATGCCTTGGTTCTCTTCAAAGCCAGGAAAACTGCCCATCTCTGAGCACCCCTCAGTGACTCCCTGCGGTTTTTCCTTCTGCCTCCCTCTTCCAGTTTGAAACCAATGATGATTAGAAAAACAGGACCGGGGGCTGGTGAGATGGCTCAATGGGTAAGAGCACCCGACTGCTCTTCCGAAGGTCCAGAGTTCAAATCCC
>NC_034603.1:26080388-26081583 GCF_900095145.1 Mus pahari | reverse complement strand
TGGGTAAGAGCACCCGACTGCTCTTCCGAAGGTCCAGAGTTCAAATCCCAGCAACCACATGGTGGCTCACAACCATCCTTAACAAGGCCTGACGCCCTCTTCTGGAGTGTCTGAAGACAGCTACAGTGTACTTACATATAATAAATAAAAAAAAAAAAAAAAAAAAAAAAAAGAAAAGAAAAACAGGACCACTGTCCCAACACTGTGCACTTTAGCATCGCTGGTAGGTTTACATCCCCTTTGTGACCTTGCACCTTTCTAAGGCATGCGGGATTCTGGGGATGAGGATACACAGGTCTTTTGAAGGAAGGGTGTGTTGCACTATCCTGACTACTGCAAACACAGGCTATTCACATAGATGCATGCTGGCAAACTTGGAGACCAAATGGGCAAACTCTTCAACAAAAGTAACTTTGAAATCATAAAACCAAACCAAACCAACCCCACCTTTTACCAAGGAAGCTTCAGACGTCACACAGGTCAGGCGGTTTCACGGAGAGCTTCAGAACCGGTCAGCCCACCCTGGAGCCTTTCTGAAAGCCCCAGCACTGGTTCGCATGTACCCCTGGGCTACTGGCAGTTCTTTTTTTCCCAAAGGGATACTCACATCATCTGCTTATTTTAACATTGGGGTTTTTGTTTTGTTTTTGAGGCAGAGTCTCACTGTGTAGCCCTGGTTAGCCCTGGTAGACCAGGCTGGCCTCAACCTCACAGAGGCCCACTTGCCTCTGCCTCCTGAGTGCTGGGATTAAGGTACTCGATTCCGTTCGGCTCCTGCGGGTGTGGATCCCGCCCTTACTTTCTCATTGGAGATTTTGCTCAGCCGGCAGCCTCTGCCGCTTGGATACTATTTAGCTAGACAGAAGCCATGTGTGGCCTCTTCTTTACCAGTGTCATGAACCTTGCTTTTTCTTTCTCCCCATTTCTAGCTATACTTGGGTCTTTGATCCATTCCAAGCTGCAGTTTGCAGAGGCAGAGAGATGGATATTTTATTCTTCTGTGTGTGCATATGCACACCCTACCTGTCATTTCTCCTTGTTTCTCGAAACTTTGTCAAGAATATGTAGGCTGAGGCGGGCGTGGTGGTGCACGCCTTCATTCCCAGCACTCGGGAGGCAGAGGCAGGCGGATTTCTGAGTTCCAGGCCAGCCTGGTCTACAGAGTGAGTTCCAGGACAGCCAGGGCTATACAGAG
>NC_034603.1:26077273-26080377 GCF_900095145.1 Mus pahari | reverse complement strand
GGAGAGAAAGCACACAGTTAAGAGCACTGGCTGCTCTTGAGGAGGACCCAGGTTCAATTCCCAGCACACTCGTGATAGCTGACCACCATTTGTAACTCCAGTTCTACGAGATTTGAAGTCCTCTTCTGGTTTCTGCAAACACTGCACATAGTGCACAGACACATATACAGACAAAACATTCATATACATAAAATAATAACATTAAATGGAAAAAAAATGTGGTAGTTTGAATAAGAATGTCCCCATAGGCAGGAGAGATGGCTCAGCGGTTAAGAGCACTGACTGCTCTTCCTAAGGTCCTAAGTTCAAATCCCAGCAACCACATGGTGGCTCGCAACCATCCATAACTAGATCTGGCACCCTCTTCTGGAGTGTCTGAAGACAGCTACAGTGTACTTACATATAATAATAAATAAATAGGTCTTTAAAAAAAAAATAGTATGTCCCCATAGGCTCATATATTGCATTATTTGGCCCCCAGCTAGTTGAACTGTTTTGGAAGGATTAAGAAGTGTAGCAAGTTCCAGGAAAAGCCAGGGCTACCCCAAGAAATCCTGTCTCAACAATCCAAAAACAAACACAACAACAGCAAAAAAAGGAAGAGCCTGGAGTTGAGGATTTTGGTTGAAGTGTTCCTAGTATGAGTAACATAGAGATTCAAGCAATCCACATCAAAACTCCAATGCCATTTTTCAGGGAGGGAGGGAAATCTATGAGAGTCACAGTAGTACTCTGGTAACCGATTGTTGCCAGGAAGAGAGCGCCACCTACTGTCTGGTTTTAGAATGCAATGGTAAGGGTGCTTCAAGTCCTCTTGAAAAATCCTCTGCACATGCACATCAGGGTACTTACCGCCCCTGACACACAAACACACACACACACACACACACACAACTTTGCAGTTATACACTACACTTCAATAATTCAATGAAAACGCATAAAAATCACTTGTTTTTACTTTTTAAAATAAACATAAGCTATATACACCGTGGAGCCAGGATGACCGGCACAGATCTCATAGAGTATGGACAATGGTCCGGCTGCGAAGCTGCTGAATATAGTCCTTGGCGTGGTCAACTGCTGTCTTGGGTGCTTCGGGTGGGGGTGGGGGTCCTTCCACCAGCTTCACAAAATAGTGGCAATAGACCTTCTCCATGATGCCAAAGCGGCCTCGGCCATGGTAACGGATGCGCTTCAGGCACTGGCCTCGGCCTGAGGTAGACGCAGCTAGAGGAAGGAAAGAGAATTATGGGAAACACCTGCTACCCATAGGACTGCATCAGGACCAGCTGATGGGTCCTGACCCACCTTTTAGTAGATCATAAGAGGGCAGGAGCTTGGTGGTTGGCAAGCACATAGTCCTCTCAAACACAAGTCTCTTGAGCACTAACCAGGAACCTTGTACTGCTCTAGCTGAGGCATGGACCCACTGCCAGATTACGTTGGACAGAAAGACAGAAAATACAGTAATAGCCTCAATTAATGGCAAGTTTCATGAATCAAACAAGTCGGACTAAGTCAACACAGATTGATAGGATGGAAGAGGTGCCAAGAGGCATCCCTGAGACTAGGTGTGGTACTGGTGCGTAATCCAGGAAGCAGAGGCAGGAGAATCAGGATTTCAAAGTCATCCTTAAGTATACAGCAAGTTTGCCAGGCGTGGTGGTGCACACCCTTAATCCAGCACTCGGGAGGCAGAGGCAAGCGGATTTCTGAGTTCAAGGCCAGCCTGGTCTATAAAGTGAGTTCCAGGACAGCCAGGGCTATACAGAGAAACCCTGTCTTGAAAAACCAAAAAAAAAAAAAAAAAAAAAAAAAAGTATACAGCAAGTTTGAGGCCAGTCTTAGCTACATGACATTAAGTCTCAGAAATCAAAATAGAAGAGTCATCCCAGAGAGAGAGGAGCCTGACCTGAGACCAGACTCTCCCCTCTCCCTGCTCCTGACGCAAGCACGCTCGGCTTGCTTGGGCAGATGCTGGGCACACTGACACTGAGCATGTGTAAGAGGCACATGAACAAGAGATGAGCATGGGGGCAGGTTACATATGGTCCCACAGGCAAAGGAAAACTCCATTCCAGTACCCAGGCAGACAAGACAGGGATGGGACTGCAAACAGCTCAGTAGAGAAAGAGGGTTGGCATGCAAGCCTAACAGGAGTTTGCCCTTAGAATCTACATAAAGGTGCGAAGAGATGTGACTCCCCAGAACTGTCTTCTGACCCGCACACCGTGGCCTGCACTACCCTGGATATTCTCCAAAGTGCCCGTCACATGGCTGTGCAGGTGCCGACAGTATGCTGACTCATAGTCCTTTGGGTGTGTGCTCAGGGTGTGTGCTCAGAGTGTGTGCTCAGGGTATGTGCTCAGGGTGTGTGCTCAGGATGGTGCGGCTGCACCAGGTGCTCGGCCCAGTCTCAGTTTCTGAGTGTTTAAGGCCCCCACTGCCCGACCTAGCTAAGGATGTTGAACTTGTTTTCATGTATTTATATTATTCTCTTAAGAACTATGTAATTCATTTGCTCGCTCATTGGTGGGATGATTCAGTGGTTTTGGTCTGCCTGTGTTTCTCTTTCTTGTACAGACCAGCAGGTCTTTCAGCCTGATTACTAGAAGGCTCCATTTCAGTCATTCTTATGACAGAGGCACATTATAAAAACGACCTTTAGGAGCTGGAGCAACGGCTCAGAAGTTAAGAACACTGGCTGCTCTTCAAAAAGTCCTGAGTTCAATTCCCAGCAAACATGTGGTAGCTCATAGCCAACTATAATGGAGTCTGATGCCCTCTTCTGGTATGCAGCTATACATGCAGATGGAGCACTCATATACATAAAATAAATAAGTCTTTAAAACAAAACAAAAATGACTCTTAAAGTTTACATGTGAACCTTTATTCACCTCCTTCCACTTGACAATTCATTTATCTTTTCTGTCCACCAACCCTCTGCCCTCAATAATCTATGTAACTCTAGCTGTCCTAGAACTTGCTCTGTAGACCAGACTGGCCTTGAACTCACAGAGCCATGTGCTTCTGTCTCCGAGGTGCTGGCACTAAAATGTATGCATCACAATTAAAGATGTATCCATTTTTTGTTTTTTTTTTTT
>NC_034603.1:26075169-26077193 GCF_900095145.1 Mus pahari | reverse complement strand
GTCCTGGAACTCACTCTGTAGACCAGGCTGGCCTCGAACTCAGAAATCGGCCTGCCTCTGCCTCCCGAGTGCTGGGATTAAAGGCGCTCGCCACCACGCCTGGCGATGAATCTATCTTTTAGGTAACTTGTGGTCATACTTAGTTTTATCTTGAGTAGAGGGTGGCAGCGCAAGCCGCTCCTTGTGTACTAACTAGTCACTGGTACGAGACTTCACACCTTCAACCCCATTCAGAACAAGCAGTGAGACGCTAGCAAGTCTACCACTCATGACATAGTGGCACTGCACTGCTAAGGGCTACAGGAGGTCCTTGCCAATGGGCAACTGGCCTAAGTATTCAGATACCAGAGACATCCCAGGTGCAGAAGATAGAAAGAGTCTTACCTATGTGTAAGTTGGATCTGAATTCCACATTATGGTCTCTCACTGCCATGTCTTGTGCTTCTAAGAGAACCTTAAATGACAGGAGAAGCCGGCTCATATAGTGGGATTAAATATCTCTCATCTTTTGTTGTCTAAATTATACTTATTCAAGCCTATACCTCACAATGAACTTTTACTTGTTTATTTATTGGTGGGTTTTGTTTTGTTTTGTTTTTGATACAAGTTATCACTTTGTAGCTCTCAATGCCTGGGACCTCAGAGAGACTGGTCTGCCTCTGTATTCCAAGAGTGCATTTGTAACTACAGCCAGCCACAATGAACTTCAATTGCTGGTTGTATCAAGGAAAATGGTACAGTGAGGATTCCTTCCTCAGAATGAATTAGGAGCCACCACCATCCTGCTGAGCCTTGGAGGCTCTGTGAGGAAAGCAAGGACAGCCCACACCCCTAGGCCATGCCATTGGCCAAGAACACCGAATCTGAGTCTGGGAAGAGCCACATGCCTGCATAGTAGTACTGCACCAGCAACGCACTGGTGACCCTAGGGCCCACCTGTGAACAAACACAAGCCCACGGCCACAAGAGAAGTATTAGAGACAGCACGCTTCCAAGTTTCCTGGGTGGGTGCCAAGGCCTCCTCTACTTAATTACGCACATTTAACCCTAAGCTCTCACTGTGGAAGTCGGCTCCCCAGCCCTCAGAAAGGACTCTTAAAACAAAAACAAAACCCATACCAAGTATGGGATGGAAGTTCGGCTTACTGGTAGAGATCCTCCCTGACATATACTAGGCCCTGAGTTTTATCTTCAGTACCACCCTCAAAATAAGCCCCAAGTCTTTTTTTTTTTTTTTTTTTTTAAAGGCTTCCAACCATTCCAACAACAATTAAAAGAAAAAAGTGTCTGGTGCATGGAAAGGCACCTGAAGAAACCCATGTGAAGAATGGAAAGCACCCGTTTCTCAGGAACAAGGGATGTGAGAGACTTAATTAAACCGGGAGCAGCAAGTCCTTATCTCATAAAAATACACGTGTACCATGAATTTCAGGGATCCAGGATTTAGGGTGCATGCCCACCCTCCCAACCACCGAGTCTTACCTCTTTAATGATCTGAGCCCCCTTTTTATCATTGAACTCCAGCTGCGCCAAAGCCTGATCAATGGACATGCCTCGTATCTAAAGGGGGACAGATGAATAAACAAGCTCAGAAGCAGTACTCCCTTTCAGTGAGAGTAACAGCCTTACCCTGGATGGTACATCTCTGGGAACTGCTGAGTTAAATCCAAGAAAAAGAGAGGTTTGAACAGGATCCTGCCTCTTGGTTATAACCAAACTTAAGTGCTGCAAGATAAATCCAACAGCTTTATGTGGAACAGTGTCAGAACTATTAAGGCAGACATGACGGAGAGACAGGCTCACACCAACCACACTCCTCCACCTTCCATGAGATTAAATAACCCCATATCTGCTGCATTTCTGCTCCTCACTAAGAATACACAAGAACCGGCCGGGTGTCATGGTCTTTAATCCCAGCACTCAGGAGGTAGAGGCAGAGGCAGGCGGATTTCTGAGTTCGAGGCCAGCCTGGTCTACAAAGTGAGTTCCAGGACAGCCAGGGCTACACAGAGAAACCCTGTCTC
>NC_034603.1:26057221-26074129 GCF_900095145.1 Mus pahari | reverse complement strand
ACTCACTTTGTAGACCAGGCTGGCCTCGAACTCAGAAATCCGCCTGCCTCTGCCTCCCGAGTGCTGGGATTAAAGGCGTGCACCACCACGCCCGGCTAAGAACAAGTGTTCTTAACCACTGAACTCTCCAGCCCTTAAACTATAATTTTTTGACCAAGTAGATATTGAATAATTCACAACTCACAAAGCACTTTTTAGTAAGTTCCGTTGGGAGAGGAGCCATCTTGTAACCCTTTTGCAATCTGAAGCTGACAAACCAAGTGGCTGCTTTTTGAGACCTAAACACCTGTGAGCAGGGGACCAGCCAGGCATGGAGGGATCCAGACCCAGCACGGGTGCCTCCTGTGGCGGTCTGAATGAAAACGGCCCCTGAAGGCTGGCAGGGGGTGGCGTTATTTGAAAGGACTGGAATGTGATACGGCCTTGTTAGAGTGCTGTGTGGCCTTGGTGGAGGAAGTGTCATTGCGAGTGGCCTTTGAGGTTTCAGAAGCTCAGCTCAGGCCCAGTACTTCTTTCTCTCTCTGTTATCTGCTGATGTGGGTAGAGAACTCTCAGCTTCCTGTTCCACACCATGTCTGCCCCCATGCGACCATGCTGCCCACCATGGCAATAGTGGACTAAACCTCTGAA
Source organism: Mus pahari (assembly GCF_900095145.1). Classification (NCBI taxonomy): domain Eukaryota; kingdom Metazoa; phylum Chordata; class Mammalia; order Rodentia; family Muridae; genus Mus; species Mus pahari. The sequence goes on along the minus strand of NC_034603.1, from coordinate 26,073,499 downwards.
CTGTAGGTCAGCCCCAATTAAATATTTTCTTTTAAAAGAGTTGTCATGGTCATGGTGTCTCTTCACAGCCATAGAAACCCTCAGACACTCCCAAAGTTCCCTATAGGACTCTAAAAGTCCACCTTCTTCCCATATTTCACCCTCCTACCACCTAAAAAAAATTTTTTTTAAATATTTTTAACTAAAAGTCTTTTTTACTAGATGGTTGGAGTTGTAACTCAGTTGTTATGTTTCCCTGGCTTTGAGCCATGGCACTGCATACATGGCATGTAGTAGTGCTCACGTGTAATTCCCAAACCATATAGCAGTTGTGTATGCATGCCTCCACAAATTCACTTAAACTGGACTTTGCTTTACATGTCACTAGAATAATCTCTGACAGTCTGAAGTATGCGACACAATAATTTTACCGCTGAGCAGCTAATAACAAGATACATGTCTTTGGTAGGCATCCAATGATTCAATACAAACCTGAAGTTTAAGGTTTGTATGTTACAGAAAGAAACAAAACTGTAATTGCGTCTAAATTCAAACATTCAATGGTTAAAGCAACATTTCCAACACATTATGCTTCTATCAGCTGGGTATGCTGGCACACAACTTTAATCCCAGCACTCAGGATGCAGAGGCAGGCAGATCTGTGTGAGTTTGGGGGCAGCCTGGTCCATAGAGTGAGAACAACCAGTGATACATCGATTCTGTCTCAAAAAAGCCTGATGATGATGATGATGATGACTATGACGACAATAACGACATTACCAACAAGCCTCATATAGTCAAAATCAGCATCTGGTACAGTTAGGTCAGTTAATTAGAACATGTAAATTATTTCACAATACCCCGTTAACCCAGAAAAAAAAAAAAAACTCACTGTTTGGCACATAAGAACACAAGTACTGGTCAAGCAGGGCGTGGTGGTGCACACCGGCAATCCCAGCACTTGGGAGGCAGAGGCAGGCAGAGTTTTCTGAGTTCAAAACCAGCTTGGGCTAAGTGTTGAATTCAAAACCAGCATAAGACCTGATTCAAAAGAAATTAAAAATAGATTTAAAAATTAGGGGATTACTTCTCCCTATAAACTTACTGCTGGTCTCCGAGGTTCACCAGGCAGCTGAGGTGGGTAAACAATCTTATTCTTCTTCTCCCATTTTCGAGAAATGTCAAGAGAAGCACTCGTGTGGATGCACGACGGGGGTAAAACCCTGAAAGGAAGGAAGTCCATAAGACAACAGAAACTTGGACCTTTCTGCAGTTCCGGGAGTCACATCACCACTACCCTGACAACTTCAGGCTCTCAGTCGGAAGTTCATTGACAGAATGCATTATCCAGACACTACAGAGCTGGTTTGCTGGAGGCTAAGAGTGAATGCTAGCGACTCGGGCAAGGCAAATGGGAGCTGGTATTAACCCACATCTGCCCTGACTGGTGAATGCAGACTCTCTGCGGTTAAGTCAGCTTTGTCCTAAAAACAGATTGAAAGAAGATGCAGTGGGCTTCTTCTTTATCTGGCCTGAGCAGTTACCCAACCTTGCTGAATACACGGGACAAATAAGAGAACCAGAAGGCAGTGTAAAACTAAAGCACAGGGAAGGCAGCAGAGGATGGCAGTGGCTTCGCAACTTTTTTAGAGGGGGTGGATTTGAGACAGGGTCTTACTATGTAACCCTGGCTGTCCCAAAACTCACTATGTAGACCAGGCTAGCCTCAAAATCACAGAGCTCTGCCACATCTGCCTCCCGAGTGTTGGGATTAAAGGCGTGTGCCACCACATATGGAGAAACAGCTCTTAAAGAAGATTCACCTAGCAGAGGATGAAGACGCACTCCCACAGGCGGCAAAGGGACAGAACTGAGAACTGAGGGCTGTGCTATCTCAGGAGAGGTCGGTGCTACCGTGAATGTCAAGTGTTAAAGCCATCAGAGAGGTAAGTGGGGGTTGAAAAGACTTGTATTAATGCTGGTTAGCAGACTAGGACTCGGTGATGAAGACCTTAAATTCGCTACTCCATGGCCTCCACACCCCAAATGTCCAGTTATCCTCCAGTCTCCCCCAGTAGCACGACTTCACTAAATACATCACTAAATAAACCTTCCTCGGATGTTCTACTGTGCATCTTCAACTTCTCTGTCAAAGCCAGTCACCAAGTATTATCGATGCTACCAAGAACTCTCTCAAATGCTTGGCCTCATCTCCTTCCTACTGCCACCACCCTAGTTCAGGACTGCTGTCTGCCACAACTGCAACAGTAGCCTCTCCCATCACCTCGCCAAATTCCAATCCCTCTTTCTGTGCTTGAGTACTGCATGGAGCCCCTTCTGAAACAAGGATGCTCATGTCTTCCTTCAGCTGAAAATCCTTTGTTGAGGTAAGAAAATGAGTGATTATTTTATTATTTATATATTTTAATTTTGTGTGTGGCTTTTCTGAAATAGGTTCTCTTTGTAGTCCTGGCTGTCCTGGAGCTCTCTATAGACTAGGTTGGCATATAGGCATCCACCTGCCTCTGCATCCTGAGTGCTGAAATACCAACCCCAGTTTTTTACTTATATATTATAAAGACTTACTTTTATTGTATGCATTTGGGGTATTTTGCCTGTAAGGACATCTGCACCACAGATATGCGCTACTCTTGTAGGAGAGAACAGAGCATTGGATGTCCTAGAATTGGACTTAACAGACAGTTGTTTGCCGACTTATGGTTCTGGGAATTGGACCCAGAGCCTCTGCAAGAACAACCAGTAGTGTAACACCCGAGCCATCCTTCCAGCCCCCGTGATTATACCTATCTTTTATCTATAATTCTATTTCTCGGTCTCACTGGCAACTGAGGGCCTTAGCAGATACCTACGTAATAAGAGAACTGAAACTTCCTATACTAAATGAAGCCTAGAAACAGAGACCTAACTGGAAGTGATGACCACTCTAGTCCGAAGATTATGTTCTTGAATATTTCCTACTGAAAAGAACCTAACTTCTGGAGGAAAGGGCAAGACCCAAAGCAGAGAGTAGGCAAGGGAGACAAGATATAGTTTTCCAGACCACAAACCAACCAAGCAAGGGCACAGGAACCCATGGAAAGTACCTGGGAGTCACCTACAGACAACCCCATAGGCCGGACTGGGACAACCCAAGCATTAGTAAAGATAAAACCTTCATGGTATCATCTTTGATATCAAATACATTTAAGGCCATAGCGAAAGAGCACAAAGAAGATATTTAGTAAAAATCCTTAACCCAACACCTAGGATTCTCAATAAATTTCAGATATAGTTATATTTAGTACGAGAGCAATATGGGTTCTATTCTGTAGTTGGATGACTAATCAATACGTCACACCCTGCAGTATCCAACACAGCATAGCACTGACAGCCAGTGTTACTGAAAATGAGATCCAGCAGGGCGTGGTGGCGCACGCCTTTAATCCCAGCACTCGGGAGGCAGAGGCAGGCGGATTTCTGAGTTCAAGGCTAGCCTGGTGTACAAAGTGAGTTCCAGGACAGCAAGGGCTATACAGAGAAACCCTGTCTCGAAAAACCAAAAAAAAAAGAAAATGAGATCCACTGATGAACAGTTATGTCTTGTCTCCCTCCAAATACATCTGCGATCTTGAGGCCTTCAAACTTTCTTCTCCAGTTTGAATCACGGGTGTTTACAATTCTACATAGTTACAGCCAGTGGGCAGGCACACTGTCATTTCACTGGGCCTTGGTCTTCATATATGTAAGAAAGAGGCGATGTCTCTAAGGCCTCTAACATCATTTTATATCATCACTCACAGCAGAGTGACAGAACCATAGGCTGCTCAACTCTGACTTCAATCCTTCTGAGAAGCCATTAGGATAAACTATTAAACGAGATTTCTTGAGAGTGGAGTACCTACTGTCTGCCATCCCTTAAGAAGCACTGCCTTGTGCTACATTCTTTCCAGTAGTGACAAGCGCCAACAGGCCCCAAAAACCTGGGCGCTGTCCCGAGGCAAAAGTTCAAGGGAACTCAGTCTCCTGGAATGGTGGCATTTTGTATAACGAATGTTCCAATGTCCTTGCTTTAGTTGGGAAACAGATCCATGTGCTTTCCCTTAATACATAGACTTATCAGATTCTGGGTAGTCGGTCCTTGAGATGACCCCTGGGGTCTAGGCAGCTAGTCGCTGCCCAACAAAGGAATTTATCACTCGAGGAAGAAGGAAGTTTGTGATCTAAAAGGCACCAGGGTGGATACTTAGAACCATAGGTAGCTGAGTTACACCCATACACTAGCATTACAATGGCCTAAGGGGAAGGTNGACTNTAGGATCTTTGACAAGGACATGAAGCCCTTGCCCCCAGCTNCTGACTTTGAATTGTCTTTAGGTGNGGCTGTNTTTGATCCCAGTTGTGAACATTTTATGTTATCCCAGTTGTTTCCTGCCAGCCCTTCCAGGTTTGCATTCCTCTGTTTTGTGTACTTACTTCCGTTTCCTTCTGTATAAATAGTCTGATGCTCAATTTGACAATTTGCATTCAGATACCACACTCTCTTGTGTCCGTGTCTGTTTGTCACCCCTCATTCGCCGAATCCTCGCTCACCTGCAACCAGAGACCCGTTCCCCGCAGATCAGGGACCCCAGAAAGTCCGTCTGCGGCAGCCTTGCATTTCTCAAAACCTCAATACAGATTTGGCAATTAATATGGTGTCTGGTAAATTAAGTATGCCATGTATTAATAGTGACAAAGTTTCATGAATACTTACAGGTTTTATGACTGAAATGGGTCTTAAACGGAATCAAACAACTGTAATTATATTAAGTCAAAATATTGCTCCAAACGAAGCGATTCATTTGCAAGTACTATATACGTAATCGAAACTTCGGATGTACCCTATGGATCCATGCCAGTGCTAACTCAACTGCACAGGGACGCTTGTATCCTAGCACGACATTGCATGGCCTGGGATCCCAGCCTCTGACTAGTAAGCAGAAGCCAGACTGACTTATGGAGAGAGACTCAAACAAGCAAAAGGCTTTCTCGAGAGGCTCCGGAATGCCCTGCAGAGCAAAAGACTCAAACTCCAGTTGCTGAGAAACAACACCGAGGAGTGTACAAGGTCAAGCAAGCCTCGAGTCTCCACACAGCCCTTGCCCACGACAAGTGAACAAAGAAATAACCAGGAATGTTTGCTGGTATACCACACAAGGTCCAAGAGTCGAATCGTGCCTACGGAATAGGGAGAGGCTGGTCAGAAAACACCGAGAGGAACCCCCGGAGGCCACAGTCCTCGCGGGGGTCTAAAGCGCTCCCGGGCCGGGCCGGGCCGGGCCGGGCCGCCGTCCGCCTGAGGCCGAAAGGACTGCCTGGCACACCAGTGCACTGTGAGCGATGCAGACCGGCGCAGCCTGCTAGGATCTTCGTGGCAGGACTCTTACCGCAGCGTCTGCGTTGCCCAGATCCCCAGGTTAGGTACCCGCAGTGCACCTGCAATGTGAATACGAGCTGTCAACTTCGATTCTCACTACCTCCTCCTTCCCAAATTCTAAGAAAGCCTCAAGCCTTACCCAACTCTCGCAGTAGTGCGGCCGCCATGCTGAGCCCTACGGAAGCCGCCGGGTTCAAACGCCGGCTGACTATACGCATGCGCAGTCCGAGGCCGGCTTTCCCTCCGACCCGAAAAGTCAGAGTGCGTTGTCGTCATGGAGACCAGGAATGCGTCGTCCTTGTGAAAAGTCTGGTCAGAGCAGTCTTTCTTTGGAGTGAATGACCTCATAAAGATTGAAAATCAGAAAAATTGTGATCTCACCTCATAACAGCCTGAAAAGGGCAGGGGAGCCTGTTAATCCTAAATATTTGAGGCCAAAGATACGAAAAAGACCACTGATCCAAATCATAATGGCCAAGTTAATTAAAGCAAGCAATTAATTAAAGCAAGCTTTTTTATTTGCATGCAGGAATTGCCTCCCCACTAGACAACGTTTGAGAAGGCAGCATCGGAAGACGCGGTTTCTCTAGCTCAGGGGTTGGGTGTTTCCAAATGGATTTGCTAGGTGGAGGTTACAGAAGCAGACTAATCAAGTTAGTCCTGTAACCACCTCCTGAAAGAAAGTTATGATCGCAAGGTGGTCCTAAAGAAGGTAGTCATAAAAACCTTTTGAAGCAAAGGTAGGGTTAACAAGATAGTTTTGAAACAAAGACACAGTTGCCATTTCCTGGAACCCACAGAACCATGTTTGGTTAAGATTACAGGTGGGGCCGGGCGTGGTGGCACAAGCCTTTAATCCCAGCACTCGGGAGGCAGAGGCAGGCGGATTTCTGAGTTCGAGGTTAGCCTGGTGTACAGAGTGAGTTCCAGGACAGCCAGGGCTATACAGAGAAACCCTGTCTCGGAAAACCAAAAAAAAAAAAAAAAAATTACAGGTGGGACATAACCCAATCAGTGAGAAACGGAGGTTTAATCATAAACAGGAATGAACCTCGTTTGCCTCTACTATATGATAGCTTTTAAGCCTAAAATGGAGCAAGACTGGTTCATCAAACTCTGTCTTTAGTGGACCTCAGGGTTCTTGTTAAAAATGACTGTAACATCAACATGTAGGAGACTGGTGTTAAAGAACCACCGTCATACACAAGCCGGGCTCTGTCTCGGAGAAAAAGGAGCCTGGGGGGGAGGGTAGTGCCACATGTTTGTAATCCCAGCATATGAGAGGCTGAAGCAGGAAGAGCTCCACAAGTTTGATTGTCACCCTGGGCTGCAAATTCCAGGCCATTCAGAACCACACAGTGAGACTCAGACTCCAAGGAAAAGAAGAAAGGGGAAGGAAAGATCACTGTACTTACACAAATCTGTGAACGTTACTGAGAAAACTCTTTCAGAAACCAAGGTGCCTGGCATGGTGGCCCACATCTTTTATCCTAGCACCCAGGAGGGCAGAAGCAGGTAGATCTCTGTGAAGTCAACACAATCTGGTCTACAGAGCAAGTTCCAGACTAGTCAGAGCTGTATAGTGAGAGCCTGTCTCAAAAATAAAATAAAATAAAATAGCCAACGGGATGGGGTATCATAGAGATGGTCCAGCTGGTTAAGAACTTTAGACCAGGGCTGGTGAGATGGCTCAGTGGGTAAGAGCACCCGACTGCTCTTCCGAAGGTGCAGAGTTCAAATCCCAGCAACCACATGGTGGCTCACAACCATCCTTAACAAGATCTGACTCCTTCTTCTGGAGTGTCTGAAGACAGCTACAGTGTACTTACATGTAATAAATAAATCTTTAAAAAAAGAACTTTAGACCAAGTCTGACAAGCTGAAGTCAGTCTCTAGGCCCCATATCATGGAAAGAGAGCACCAACTCGACCTCTGACCTCCATACACACACATTGTGAAATATGAGCACACACACACACACACACACACGCTAAATAAATAATAAAGACCCAACATGATGTGCAATACCCTGTTTCTACTAACCTCAAGGTTGACTAAGAGATGAGCTAATACGTTTGTGTGCATTTACCGCCATATATACCTGTATTTAAATCTCATTTCGTCCAGCAATCCAGCAAGGCGAGTATTAAGTGAGAAACATCTGGGACAGATTGGACCTAAGCTCCTGGCAAAACTAGTGATCAATGTGGAGCCTGGTGACTCTGAATTTAGTGTCCTTGCTATGCTAGCAGAGGTATGGGCTCTCTATTAACGATAGCCACTGCAAGATTTCATCTGCCGAGTTCCAGGACAGCCAGAGCTACACAGAGAAACCCTGTCTCGAAAAACCTAAAAAAAAAAAAAAAAAAAAAAAAAAAAAAAAAAGATTTCATCTGCCACATTCAGGAAGTGCAAACAGCAGTACAGTCGAATCTGAGCAAGTTGCTTGGGTTTGAGTTGTAAGCAGAGTCCAATTCTCTTTTCCCACCAGTTCTCACAGTATCGGCACTCCATCAAGCAGGACGGAATGTCAAACCTCTGCTCTGTAATCTTTGAATACCCCAGAGCCCGGAATCGGAATTCCCACCCAACTACGGAGTCTCTTCCTGTCTTTTCTGATTCCTGACTCATTTTATTTATTTTGACAGGCTCTCACACTATAGCCCAGGCTGCCTGGCCTGGAGCTCACGGCAATCCTCCTGCCCGAGTGCTGAGCCAGAGCTCAGATTCATTCTTTTAGTATTTCAATTAAATACACTCTTGCAACTGTCTTTTTTGGTTTTTCGAGCCCTGGCTGTCCTGGAATTCTCGAACTCAGAAATCCGCCTGCCTCTGCCTCCCGAGTGCTGGGATTAAAGGTGTGCGCCACCACGCACGCCCGGCGCAACTGTCTTTAAAACACCTCTCAAAACTGGCAAAGTACGCCGCTACGCAGCATTAAAAAAAAAAAAAAAAAAAAAAAAAAAACTTAATTGGGATACTGAACGGCTTTTATTTAGCGCGTGCGTGCGTGCGTGCGTGTGTGCGTGTGTGTGTGCTCAGTGGCTGGTTGGCGGGTTCCACAGGTCTAAATCCTTAATTAAGGAAAATACGTAACCTCAGGGCTAGAATTTAGTCCCAGGCGGCGCACGGGAGCGAGAGGCGCGGGTTGGGCCTCAACGCGCTCCGTAGCGCCCGCCTTCAGGGGCGGGGTTTAACTCGATCCCGCCCCCTCCCGCTCCACGCCGCGGTTGCGAACCACCGTACCGGAGCTCCTCGGCTGAGCCTGGGCGGCCGCGGAGATGAAGCCGGAGCCGCGGACGCTGCCGCCGTCCCCCAACTGGTACTGCTCGCGCTGCAGCGACGCGGCGCCCGGAGGCATCTTTGGCTTCGCTGCGCGGACCTCCGTCTTCCTCGTCCGCGTGGGCCCGGGCGCGGGCGCGAGCCCAGGGGCGCCCCCGTTTCGAGGTGAGCCCCCCACGGGTCGGCGCAGTCCTTCCTGTCGCCCTCTTGGCGGTTCTGTAAGTCGCCCGGTCCGGCGGCGCGCGCACGTGGCCCCTCACGCTTGAAGGGACTGACCCAGCCTAGACCCGGCGTTTAGGATGCTCCTGGCCTTCCTACTTGGCCAAGGCCCTGCCGGCCCCTAGTACGCCCCCTGGGGTGGGGGCTGTTCTCCATCCTCTGCTCCCGCTGGGCAATCACTTGATGCTGGTGTCTGTGAGATCAGTGGGGAGAGTCTGAATTTGCGCCAGAGGCAATGAAGCGTGTCTGTGACTCCCAGCTACTTGGGAAGCTGAGGTTGGAGGATTGCCGCGCGTTCAAAGTCAGCCTAGGCTACGTTATATGAGTTCCAGGCCAACCAATGGCTCCATAGCAAGATTTTAACTCAAAAGAAAACGGAACAAATAAAAACCAAGGACTGATTTTTTTTTTTTTTTTTTTTTTTTTTACACCACTATGACTGGCTAAGATTCTTATTTTTCTCCCCCCCACCCTTTTTTTTTTTTTTTTTTTTTTTTTTGCCTTGCGTTAGGATATGCCAACTTACTGTGTTCCTTATGACCTATGGCAAAATTAAGTAAATATGGCTTTCATGTTCACCGGTGAGCTAGGACTGGTCCTCAACCTGTAAACCTGGCTTGACAAAGGACGTGAGCATTGCTTTATAGATGAGAATACTGAGATTCAAAGAAAATGAACCTGTAGAACGTCCCAAAGTACAGGCATCACTGACACGCAGCGTTTCTGTCATTCGTCTGTGGATGTTTCTGTTCCATGTGTGTTAAGTGACTTCTGTTTATCGTTAACCAAGTCTGGTCTTGCTTGCAGTTGTAGGAGAGTTGGTGGGACACACTGACAGAGTATCTGGTTTCACTTTTTCTCATCACCCTGGACAATACAACCTCTGTGCCACCAGCTCAGATGATGGGACTGTGAAGATTTGGGATGTAGAGACCAAGACTGTAGTGACAGAACACACACTCCATCAGGTAATGTGCATCCTCGTCCTTAGAGCTCATGCATATGGAGAAATGCTACTAATTTGTGTTGATTACTTAGATATGTTGGAAAGTCTCTCAAATCCTTTTTTTTTTTTTTTTTTTTTTTTAAAGATGCATGTTTTGTTTAGAAAGTAGAGTTTCTGGTGGTGGCTGTGACTCGGCTAGGTAGAGTGCCTGGCCAGCATGCTCAAAGCCCTGGGCTCAGTCTCCAGAACTGCATAGATGGACATGGTGGGGCACACCTGCAATCATAGCACTTGGGAAGTGGGGGCAAAAAGATAGGGAGTTCCAGTCCAGCTTGGGCTGCAGATCCTGTCTTTCGAGAGGTGAGCGGTGAGGCGAGGAGAGGAGAGGGAGAGAGAGACCTTCCACAAGTTAACTAAGTTACCTATTTATGAAAGTAACATTAAAGTATGACTAAATCTAGCTACACACACACACATATATACATATATAGAGAGAGAGAGGAGGGGGGAGGCAGTTTTTCCAATGTATGTCTGTACACCAAAAGGGGACATTCAGATCCCATTATAGACAGTTTAAAACTACCGTGAGAGATCTAGGAATTGGACCTGGGACCTCTTGATGAGTTTCCAGTGCCTTTAACCACTGAGCTGTTCTCCAGGCCCTAGTCACTAACTTTTACCTGTGGCTGCTTTCATGATATAACAACAGAATTGAGGAACAGCGACAGAGAGCATGGCCTACAAAGTCTAACAGAGCCAATAGGTCCATAAAAAATAAACACCCGGACTGATGAGAAGGCTTTCCAGGTGCAAGGGCTTGTTCTGGAAGCCTGACGACCTGAGTTTTGATACTTTTGTTTTATCTTGCTTTCTTTAATTGAATTATGTATGTGTATTTCGCCTGTATGCCTGGTGTTTGTGATGGTGAGAAGAATGTGAAAACTGAAGTTTCTGGTGATTGTTGGTCACCTGATAAGAGTGCCTCCTACTGTCCCAAAGGACAGTTGGGTTCTCATCACCCTTGTGGATTGGTTCATAACCAAGTCCAGATCCAGGGAATTCATTGACCTCTTCTGGCCTGCATAGACACACACGTGGCATGTGTTTGCACACATAAGTAAAAAGTGTGTGTGTGTGTGTGTGTGTGTGCGCGTGCACGCGCACGCGCACACATGCACATGCATATCCATGTCAGTGTCCCCAGGCATGGTGGTGCATGAATGCAATTCTAGAATAGTATACTCAGGAGACAGGCAGGAGGATTGCCTTGAGTTCCAGTCCAAAATTACAAAGTGAGACGGTCTTAAAACCACACAAAAAGTTTTAACTTTAGATTTGCTATATTACTATACAGGTAGTTATCGCATATTTCTTAAGTACCTCTAATGTGCATAGCATTAGGCTGGTTTACAGCCCAACACTGACAAATGAGACTCACCTGACTTTGCTTTGTTTGAAGCACACAATATCAGCACTGCATTGGTCTCCGACAGTTAAGGACTTAATAGTCTCTGGGGATGAAAAAGGAGTTGTTTTCTGTTACTGGCTTAACAGAAATGACAGCCAGCACCTCTTCACAGAGCCCAGGACCATATTCTGTCTGACGTGTTCACCTCATCACGAAAATCTAGTAGCCATTGGGTGAGTACCGAGTGCTGTGCTGTCTGCTGGTGGTTTGGCTTAATTTATGACCCTGCTTTTCTTTCCTCTCCTCAGAGGAGGACTGCAGCCCGGGTGTCATCTCTCCTGTCCTCAGAGGAGGACTGCAGCCCGGGTGTCATCTCTCCTGTGAGCTCTAGATCCAGACTCTGCTTTGCTCCCTGTATTTCTATGACACCGTGTTTTCTTCTCTATGTCTAAATTTTCAAGCCACCCTTCAAAAGTTAGAAGTGCCTTCTTTCCTCTTGGCTGACTTAGACTATCCTTGGATGTGGTGTTAACTGTAGAGTGTCAGGTGACTCTGCTTCATGTACCTGAACTAGGAATGTGTGTATCCTAACATGTACCTCACGAATAGGACAAAGAAAGCCAGCTTCATGATACACTTTATGAAGCCTTTGGATGTACAAAATGGTTTGTGTCTTACTTGGGAACATTTATGAAGAAAGACTAGGGATGCTAGATTATAACTCAGAAACATTGGCTACCACTGGAAAATCAAAGCAGAAATTTGGTAGGAGTAGATATAAGCTTTTTTTTTGTTTTATTTTTGTTTTTGTTTTTCGAGACAGGGTTTCTCTGTATAGCCCTGGCTGTCCTGGAACTCACTCTGTAGACCAGGCTGGCCTCTGCCTCCCAAGTGCTGGGATTAAAGGTGTGCGCCACCATGCCCGGCAAGCCTTGTCTTTTGAATTAGGGTCTGCCTTGGAAGTCTGCAAACAGCTGTAAAAGGAGGTGGGGCATGGTGGAAAAGGAGTCTCCATAGAAAGAGTAGTCTAGAGTCTCAGGGTAAGCATATGCGGGATTTGAACTGGCATCTAAACGACAGAAAAGAAGAAAAAAGAAAGTTGTGCTGCTTGAGTTAGAACTCAAACAGGTGAGAGGTTTGGCAGTGTGAATCTGCAGGCTCCTGAAATGTTTCTAACTTATTTTTCAGCTACAAAGATGGCATAGTGGTTATCATTGACATCAGTAAAAAGGGAGAAGTTATTCACAGACTTCGAGGCCATGATGATGAAATCCACTCCATAGCCTGGTGTCCTCTGTCTGGTGAAGACTGCTTATCCATAAACCAAGAGGAAAACTCTGGTAAAATGATGGAAGGAGAGCTCTGCTCTTTCCAGACCTAAGGAACTAAGTGTTGAATTGTAGCTTCTGAATTATACTTAGAACAGGAGCCTCACAGATTAAACTAGGAAATGGGGAGGAGCTGAGTTTGCGGAGTTACTTTGTAACCACAAGTGCATGTTCAGTGTAAATTAAAAATAAGCAGTTACTAGCTGCTCTTCCAGAGGTCCTGAGTTCAATTCCCAGCAACTACATGGTGGTTCACAGCCATTTGTTACGGAGTCTGATTCCCTCTTCTGGTGTACATGAAGACAGAGCATTCATATATATATATATATATATATATATATATATAAAATAAATCTTTAAAAAATAAAATCTCTAATTCTTTCCTAGAGGAACTTGACATTCCCAATGGGAAGCTTATAGCAGAAACCCCCATCACAAAAGGCTGCTACTTAGCCACAGGAAGCAAAGACCAGACCATTCGAATCTGGAGCTGTTCCCGCGGCCGGGGTAAGGTTGATGCCTAGAGGTTAACCTGCTTTCTTTTCTGTTGCTATGGTAACACAACAAACCACCTTGGAGGGACTAAGTGATTGTAGCTTAGTTCTAGGTTCTGGTCCATCATTGTATTACTTTTTTTAAGAATTGATTTGCTTTTATTTTATGTGTGTAGGTGTTTTTGCATAGACATATGTCTGTGTGCTATGTGTATGCTCATGGAGGCCAGAAAAAGGCACTGGCTTCTCTAGGAACTGGAGTTATAAACTGTTCTTGGTCACCATGTGGGTGCTAGAGAGCAACAAGTCCTCCTAACTGGTGAGCTGTTTTCCTCCCCTGCTCTGCAACCCATTCTTCAGAGGAGTCAGAATGATTCGGGCTGTCTCTTCCGCAGTGAGGAGCAGAGAGGAGAGCGATTGCTGCCCACCTGCTGCTCAGCTTTCTCTACGCTTAGCAATTCAGGACCTAAACCCACGGACGGCACCACCCATCTGCAAACTGCTCCAGCTCCTCTCTGCTGCTCTGATAAAACACAGACCAAAAGAAACTTGGGGGTCGGGGGGGAAGGTTTTGTTTCAGCTTCTAAATTACAGTCTGTCACTGAGGGAAGTCAAGGTGGGAACTTGACGCAGAAACCGTCCAATGTGCCGGCTCACTCCCTGGCTCAGCTGGCTTTTTTGGATAGCCTGGGACTGCCTACACAAGAAATGATACATCCCATAGTGGGCTGGGCCCTCTATCAGTTGACAGTTACCCACAGTCATACTCAGAGGCCAAACTAACCTAGATAATCCCTCACTGAGACTCTCTTCCCAGGTTTTCTGTTTTGTCCCAGTGTCTCTTCAGTGGCAAATCCTGTACTGTGACAGTAGAATTATCTACTTGTTTTGTTTCATCTCGTTCCAAGAATATCATCTAGTTAAAATCTTGCTTACCAGAAAGTCGCTGTCCCTATAACCTGTTCACACCTCTCTGTTTGGACATCTGGCCTTTGTGTCTGTTTTCTGGCTCCTTCTAGAAGGCAAGAACTCCAGCGTGGCTGAGAGAGCCTTGCCTGGCATGCACAGTAAGGCTCTCTTAGGTCTTGCTATGTGGACCAAGCTGGCCTCAAATTCAGAGATCACCTGAGAACAAGATCTTTACTGTAAGAACATAAATAATGGGCTTTCCTTGAGTGTTAAGAATGGAAAAGCAGTGATATAGACTCAGTGTGCGCACTGAGCCCATGAACAAGCTGGCTATGTTACATTGTCTTCAAATTTTTATTTAGCGCTGTGAGGTAGGGGCTTTGTGTGCATGAAGGTGCACATCGCCTTTATGTGAGTTCTGGGGATCAGACTCATCTGTGTGGCAAGCACTTTGTCCAGAGCCATCTCGCCAGGCCCATCACCTGGTTCAAATTAGGCTAAACATTCCTTTCCCCCCAAGACACTTATCTGAGAATCCGTGAACACAATGGGTGTCCACAGTAGCTTTGTGTCCTCCTTGTACAGCAGATCTGCTGGAGAGTTCTGAAAAAACAGTGTTTTCTGTACTCCACTTGGAATCTCCCAAATCACATCTCTGAACTTGGACCCTGGCATGTATGTGTTGCTTTGTTTTGTTTGAGACAGGGTTTCTCTGTGAAGTCTTGGCTGTCATGGAACTTGTTTTGTAGATCAGGCTGACCTTGAACTCAGAGATGTGCCTGAATCTGCCTCCTGAGTGCTGGGATTGAAGGTGTGCTCCACCATACCCAGCTGGCATGTATGTTTTTAAAGCTGTGCTTGTGGTTCTGATGGCCAGTACAGATGATTGGGTCAGTGCTGGTGAAGTTTTCCTTTTGAGGGTTAAGCGACCCTTTCACAGGGGTTTCATATCAGATATCCTACATAACAGTTACTTACATTATGATTTATAACTGCAAAATAACAGTTATGAAATAGCAACAAAAATAATTTTATGGTTAGGGGTCATGACATGAAGAACTATATTAAAGAGTTGCAACACTAGGAAGATTGAGAACCATTGAACTAGGAATAGGAGTTAACTAGGAGAATTCCACTATCGTGTAGTTATTGAAAAGTCTCAGGTTAGGTTCTCATTCTAATTAGGAACTCAATCCCCACACAAAGATACTACTAGCATGTGTGCATGTTCATGCATTTGCAGGCCAAATCATCTTTGGTGCCATTACTTAGGCACCATTTACAGACAAGATTTGGAACTTGACAAGCCAGCTAAGCTAGAAAGTTAGCCACCCTAGCAGCTGGACAAGGATCTTCCCGTGTCTGGTTTCCAATGTGGGTCTTGCGGATCAACTCAAATCTTAACGTTTGCAAGGTGAGCACTTACGGGCTGGACTGTCTCCTAAGCCTGTCCCAGACAGAAAGCCTGAAAAGGTTGGTTTGACCTAAACGTGGTTAGACTGGTCTTATCATAGTAATATCTCCACAGTAAAAGGACATGTTCTTTCTTGTGTGTGCACATGTATGTAGAGGTGATGTTGCATGTCTTCCTTGGTTCTTCATGTTTATTTTTTCTCTCAGCCTTGTTTTGTGAGACAGGTTTTAACTGAACTTACTGCTCAGTGATGAGGCTAGATCAGCAACTGGTCAGCAGCTCCAGGGATCTATCTGCCTGCGTCTGTGCCCCACCCCAGCAGTGGGGTGATAGGTGTAACCCACTGCACCAGGCTGCTGCTGCTTTTTCAGTGGGTGCTAGGGGCCTAAGCTGAGGTGTGAATGCTTGCAGGGCAGGCAGTTTCATCACTCTAGCCCCCAAGGTTTTACTGTTAATTAGCCAAACAATTTGTAAACCATAGAAATGAGGGTTGCTAGGAGGGGCACTCCACTGCTTCCCTGCCCTGAGAGCAAATCGACTTTCCTCTAATCTACAGGTGTAATGGTTTTGAAATTGCCCTTCCTGAAGAGAAGACATGGGGGTGTGGACCCAACAGTTAAAGAACGGCTTTGGTTGACACTTCATTGGCCTAAGAACCAACCAACACAGCTGGTATCCAGTTGTTTTGGGTAAGTGTTGGGGGTCATACTTTCTAATAAATATTGTTTTCCTGTTGAGATTCAAAAATTCTAGGCTAGTATGTTCAGAAAATAGAGAAATAACCAAGATTATCATTGTTCTTCCTTCTTTCTTTCTCTCTTTTTCTTTTTTCTTTCTTTCTTTCTTTCTTTCTTTCTTTCTTTCTTTCTTTCTTTCTTTCTTT
>NC_034603.1:26045504-26057166 GCF_900095145.1 Mus pahari | reverse complement strand
TTTTTTTGGATATTTTCTTTATTTACATTTCAAATGTTATCCCCTTTCCTATTTTCCCCTCTGAAAACCACCCTCCCCTTATCCCCTATCCCCTCCCCCTGTGCACCAACCCACCCACTCCCACTTCCTGGCCCTGGCAGTCCCCTACACTGGGGCATAGAGCCTTCATAGGATAAAGGGCCTCTTCTCCCATTGATGTCTGACTAGGCCATCCTCTGCTGCATATGCAGCTGAAACCATGATTCCCACCATGTGTGCTTTTTGGTTGGTAGTTTAGTCCCTGGGAGCTCAGGGGGAGCGGGGTTTACTGGCTAGTTCATATTGTTGTTCCTCCTATGGGGCTGCAAACCCCTTCAGCTCCTTGGGTACTTTCTCTAGTTCCTTTATTGGGGACTCTATGCTCAGCCCAGTGGATGGCTGTGAGCATCACTTCTGTATTTGTCAGGCACTGGCAGAGCCTCTCAGGAGACAGCTATATCAGGCTCCTATCAGCAAGCTCTTCTTGGCATCTACAATAGTGTCTGGGTTTAGTGATTAGAAATGGGGTGGATCCCCAGGTGGGGCAATCTCCAGATTGTCATTTCTTCAGTCTCTACTCCAAACTTTGTCTCTGTAACTCCTTCCATGGATGTTTTGTTCCCCCCTTCTAAGAAGGATTGAAGTATCCACACTGTGGTCTTCCTTCTTGAGTTTCATGTGTTTTGCAAATTGTATCTTGGATATTCTAAGTTTCTGAGCTAATATCCGCTTATCAGTGGGTACATATCTAGTGACTTCTTTTGTGATTGGGTTACCTTACTCAGGATGATATCCTCCAGATCCATCCATTTACCTATGAATTTCATAAAGTCATTGTTTTAAATAGCTCAGCCTGCCTGCCTTTCTTTCTTTCTTTCTTTCTTTCTTTCTTTCTTTCTTTCTTTCTTTCTTTCTTTCTTTCTTTCTTTCTTTCTTTCTTTCTTTCTTTCTTTCTGACATAGCCTCACTCATGGCACAGATTGGCCTAGAACTCAGGATCCTCCTACCTCAGCCTCTCAAGTGCCTCACTTTGCCCAGCCATCTTACCATGATAACTGATAGGAAAAGTCATGAGGCCTGTGTTATTTACTAACAAGAATGACTCCTCAGCACGTCATTATAGGCTGTGCAAAGCCCCGTCCCCCACTACCACCCTTACACATGCTTGTTGAAAATCTGAGGTGGATTAACTTGAGCTGCTCTGTAAACCAGGATTTCTACAACCTCATCCTCTGGTTCAGTTCACTGGCATGAGCCACTCATAAGCCTCACCTATGAATAAGGGCATTCAAGGGTACAGTTGAGATGCACTGTTCCCTCTTTAGGTTTTATGAGTTCATCATTACAGACATGTGATTATGATATCTGTGGCCATCAGTGACCAGCTCACCTTGACCACTCTCCTTTCCCTAAGATGGAACTGGGACTATAAGTCACACCCCTTCCTGCCTGGGTCTGCTGAGTGACTAGCCCACATCTTGAAACTACCTAGAAACTGCACCTACCAGCTTAACGTGCAGAAAGACACTGCTGCAAAGACACACCGTAAGAGAGCAAAGACTAAATATGTGTAACACAGTGTCGGGCCACCCTGGTTGCCAGAGACACTGAGAATTTCATGGGCCAGTCCCCTGCTTTGTAAGTAAGACACAGTAAAGCGCATACAAATTGCCCAGGGCGTTAGCCACATCCCTTCCTGACTGCTTCTACCTCAAAATAGATACATATTGAACTTTGCAAATTTTGGATGACTTTTATAAATTAAAGCTAAGTATGAAGAGAAATGTATTTAAAAGATAGCTCATGGATATGGCAACTCGTGACTTAAATAACCAGTCCTCCAGAGGCTGAGGCAGAAGGATCTTAAGGCTAGCCTGGGCAACATAGTAAGTTCCAAGCCAGCCTGGTATATATCCCAAGACTCCCATCTCAAAAAAACTATTTTAAATTTAGTTTTATGTCCATGGTGTTTTTCCTGAATTGCATTTTTGTCTTTGTGACTGGGCCGAATTCCCTGGTCCTGGAGTTATCGGTGGTTATGAACTGCCATGTGGGTACTGAGAACTGAACCCCAGCTCTAGAAGGTCAGCTAGTGTTTGTAACCAGAGCCGTCTCTCTAGCCCCTCAAAAAACAATTGTCAAAAGGTGCCCTGTCCACTGAAGTCTCAGGAATGCAAGCACACAAGCCTCCCTCCCCCTGCTCCCTCCCAGAGGGAGCCCAGCCTTTCCCTTCCCTTCCTGTAGATACAAAGTAAAGGTGGCATGTGTTGCAGTACTTTGCTTTGTTTTAGAATTTTTCAAAGATGAGGCTGGAGAAATGGTTCAGCAGTTAAGAGCACTGACTGCTCTTCCAAAGAACCGAGGTTCAATCCCAGCATCCACATGGAAGTTTGTAACTGTCGGTAATTCCAGTTCCAAGGGATACAGCATCCTCACATAGACATATATGGAGGCAGAGCACACCAATAAAATTTTTAAAAATCTTTTTTGAAAGACTTGTTTGTTTGTTTATTGTATTGTTTGCACATTCATACCAAGGCGTGTGTGTGAAGCTGAGGGAACAACTTTAGGGGTTGGTTCTCTATTAATGTGGATTCCAGGGATAGAACTCAGCTTAGGCTTGGAGGCAAGTGCTCTACCCACCAAGCCACACCACCAGCCCCTTTGTTTGTTTGTTGGAAAAGTACATCACTATATAGTTGTGGTTATTCTGGAACTATATAGATCAGGATGGTCTCAGACTCACAGATATCCACCTGCATCTGCCTTCCAAGTGCTGACATCAAGGGTGTGTACCACCACATGTGGTTTAATTTGCAGGAGGGCTCTCACTTGGTAGTAGGGCTCTGCTTCAGTGTATAACCCTCTGCCTCCCTCGGCCTTCTCAAGACCTTGGCTCACACCTCTATACCTAGCTCAGATACGGTTTTCTGGTAGTGGTGGTTGGTTTTTCAAGACAGGTCTTCTCTGTATCCCTGGAACTTGCTCTGTAGACCAGGCTGACCTCAATTCACAGAGATCCACCTGCCTCTGTTTCCCCAGTGCTGGGATTAGCTGGGATTAAAGGCATATGCCACCACCACCTGACCAAAAAAAAAAAAAAAGTCCTATTGGCACAGAGTGTGGCCATCAAGGGAGGGGGCATGCTGCAGGCCCAAGGCAGGACCAGCCCAGCAGTTGAGACCAACAGTTGAAGGTGATTGTAAATTCTGTCAGAAACTGATAGGCCCACTGTTAGATCCCTGTGGCAGATTCTGGTCTCCATGTGAGAGTGGTGTGGCATTCTGCTTCCTGTCTGTGAGCCTCTGGTGCTGAGAAGAGGATTCAGTTTCTCTCTTGACCCTGCTAACCTTTAGGACTTTTAGTTTCCGGGCAAGTATTTAGCGCTGCCTTCTGCTGCAGTCTGGCTAGCTGGTAAGAGCCATGCTCTGTTGTTTCAGAGGGGAGCTGCTGCTGTGGGACCTCACCCAGTCGTGGAGGCGGAAGTACATACTCTTTAGTACCTCAGCAGAAGGGCACAATCATTCCAGAATTGTCTTCAATCTGTGTCCTCTGAAGACTGAAGATGGCAAGCAGCTGCTACTGTCCACGTCCATGGATAGAGATGTAAGAACCAGTTCCTAGCTTTGTCCAGAGAAGTGTGGTGTTTCACAGTCAGGCTGGAAGCTGTCTGTCGTCATACACATCTCTGCCTTCCAGTTCAGGCCCCTGTTAGCAAGTGCACTGAGGAGGGGCTCAGTGGGGCTGTCAAAGGCTGCTGGAGACACTTTTGGGGACAGGTCTCTAACTTAGTCTGGCTTTGAATTCCCCTTTATCTTGAACTTTTGCCCCTTTTCATCCACCTTCCACTTGGTGAAGTTACAGATGCGAGCCACCAGATGTGGTTTATGCAGTACTGGGGATTAATGCCATGGTGCATGGTAAGCAGGTGCTTCACCAACTGAGCTGTGGCCCTAGCCCCTGATATAGGGCTTCAGTTTTCTCCTGCACTCCCAGGCCGTGAAGACCATGGCTTGTCAGGCAGCAATTCTTGCTATTCCTTGTGCAGGCCATGTGTATCCTTCCAGAGTTGTGAGAGGTAGTTAGCTGTGCTGTGACTTGGGGACATAGCAAGCCTGAACTCTCCAGCACTGATTGGACAGCAGGACGCTGAATTCATTAACCATTCCTGGAAGTAAATTTGTTCCCAGATCACTTTTTGAGACAGTGCAGATTTCTTCCCTCAGAAGAGAAGCTTCTTCCAGTTCCCTCGAAAAGAATTGTTAAATCCCATTGAATAATTCTAGCTGGGCAGTGGTGTCCTGAACCTTTGATCCCAGCACTTGGCAGGTGGACTCCCAAGTTCAAGGACAGCCAAGGCTACACAGATAAACCCTGTCTACAAACAAACAAACATACAAAAAGAAATAATTCCTAATCCCATTATTTTGCTTTTTTTAATCTTTACTTTTCTTAGGTAAAATGTTGGGACATGGCTACCCTGGAGTGTTGCTGGACATTGCCTTCTCTTGGAGGTTTTGCTTATAGCCTGGCCTTTTCTCCTGTAGACGTGGGCTCCCTGGCCATAGGTGTTGGGGATGGCATGATCCGGGTGTGGAATACACTCTCCATAAAGAACAACTATGACGTGAAAAACTTCTGGCAAGGAGTCAAGTCCAAGGTCACGGCGGTAAGTGCGCTTCTGGGAGATTTGTTCAAATTCTTCTTAGATACTGCCCACTTGTTTGAGTTCTCTTGAAAAATCAATGGATGTTTAAACATGAAGCATGAACTTCTCATTGTCAAAGCTGTAAATGTTCTTCACAGAGTGCTATGTACTTGGCTTAAATGTGTGAGGTATGTGGAATTAGCCAGGGGGTGTGCTGAACTGTGAGGATGCAGTGATTTCAACTTGGTTTCTCTTTTCCTTGCTGCATTTATGTTTGTGTGTCTGTCTGTCTGTCTGGACAACATGGCTCCAGTTCTTAGGTTCTAGGAGTTAGAAGGCCTGGAGGCAAGTGCTTTGACCTGCTGAGCTAGCCGCTAGTGGCTACACTCTGTTTATCCCTTCTTTTCCTTGTTAAACACTCCCACGGAGCAGTGAGGAGTACACACAGCTCCTTCTGTGTGCTCCATGCACGCTCATCTGGAAACTTCTCTTGTAGCTGTGCTGGCACCCAAACAAGGAAGGCTGCTTAGCCTTCGGGACCGATGACGGAAAAGTGGGATTGTATGACACCTGCTCCAACAAGTAAGTACCGTGACACTCCTCAGCTTAGTGACCAGATCTAGCTCAGCGCTCATAAACCTGGCACACAATAAAGTGGTTCTAGAGTAAAGTCTTGGCTCTGATACTGAGGTTCAGAACTCAGAATTTTGTTTAAAAACTTTAGAAGGTACTAAAGACACAGCTTAGTGGTAGAGACCTTCACTAGCATGTATGAAGTCCTCGGTTTAATATCCAAGACCTCATAAATTGGGAAACAGGCTCATCTGTGACTCCAGCATTTAGGAGGTAAAGGCAGAAAAGTTATGGCCAACCCAGTCTACACAAGAGATCCTGTCTACATAGGAAGGAAGGGAGGGAGGGTGGGTGAGAGGGAGAAAGACAAAGAGAAAGAAAAAGAATGTTTTTCAGGTGATGGCAGTGTAGCCTGCCTGAGATAAACCAGTGGATTTTTATACAGAAGTTTCCAGATCCACATCTAGGTGAAGGACTAATGTAGAGACATACCTGTGCCTTTTCTGTTTTATCTGTGGTTGTTCAGATCTTGAGTGACTCAATTGTAAGACTAAGGATATAGTTGACTGGTAGAGTATGTACATACACCAAAAAATACAAAATAAAGCTTGGGGAGTGTGAAGATGAGGTCGGGTGGATGTATGTCATGCATCTCCAAATCCTAAGTGCATTTTCTAAACCTCATGTTGTACTTGTCTGACTGTTCACTTGTGGCCCGGAATGCCTCTCCTGATGCCAGTTTTTCTGTTGCCTGCAAGTTACTGAGCAAGGTGCTGCATCTCTCTGTAATCCTTTTAGCACAGGAGCCTGGCTGCTGAATTGTGGAAGAACCCTGAGCTCAAGTGTGATATGCTATATGTGTCGTGGAATGTCTTAGTCTTTATGAAGAGTATAAAATAGGGCTAGAGAGATGGCTTAGGAGTTAAGAGCACTGGCTGCTCTTTGAGAGGACCCAGGCTCTAGTCTCTGCACCCACATGGTGGCTATTGCTGTCTAGAACTTTCCAGGGGATCTGATTACGTCTTATGACCTCCATGGGCACCAGGCACACATTTGGTATACAAATGTACGTGGATGTAAAACACTGTGTACCTAAAATACAAAACAACTTTTAAAAAAAATGAAATAGCTTATAAGGAATCTTGCTATAGTTATTCTGCTTTGAGACAAGGTCTCATCTGATCCTTCTGCCTCCACTTTTCAAGTTCTAGGGTTGCAGGCGTGTATCACCTTATATAATGTGAGTTGATGTATACTAAGTCATATCACTTGTTTCTGTGATTTTTGGTTTTTGGAGACAGAGTTTCTCAGTGTAGCCCAGGCTGTTTTAGAGCTCACTCTGCCCAGGCTGGTCTTGAACTCACAGAGATCTGCCTGTCTCTGCCTCCCAAAAATCTTTTTTTGTTTTTGTTTGTTTGTTTTCTTTTTAATATTTATTTATTTATTTATTTATTTATTTATTTATTATACGTACACTGTAGCTGTCTTCAGACACTCCAGAAGAGGGCATCAGATTTCGTTATGGATGGTTGTGAGCCACCATGTGGTTGCTGGGATTTGAACTCAGGACCTTTGGAAGAGCAGTTGGTGCTCTTAACCACTGAGCCATCTCACCAGCCCCCCCAAAATCTTTTTATTTAAAGATTTATTTATGTAAGTACACTGTAGCTGTCTTCAGACACTCCAGAAGAGGGCGCCAGATCTCATTACAGATGGTTGTGAGCCACCATGTGGTTTCTGGGATTTGAACTCAGGACCTTCAGAAGATCAGTCAGTGCTTTTAACCGCTGAGCCATCTCTCCAGCCCCCCAAAATCTTTTTCTTTTTGAAAAAGCATCTTACTAGGTATCCCAGGTTGAACTCATAGGGATCATGTCTGGTCTCTTTTGACCTTTCTTGACTGTGGCTTCTAACAAGTTCTGGTTATATTGGGTTGTACTGCACAGAGCTGCCCCAGTTATAGGTTAGTCTTGCTTGCTTAGCACTGTTGCCCCTTACCACACATGGCTGAAAGTGGTTGAAATTACATGCATTTAGAAATACAGGTCTTCAGTTACACTGGCAACGTTTCACATCACAAGAACAATGTGTGGCTAAGGTTGCCCCTTTTTAAAAGTGGAAGTGGGGTAGATTCAGTATCCATGATATAGGAAGAAGCAGGATGCAGATCTCAGTGTGTAAATAAAAACCTGTAAGCCAGGCGGTGGTGGTGCACACCTTTAATCCCAGCACTTGGGAGGCAGAGGCAGGCGAATTTCTGAGTTCAAGGCCAGCCTGGTCTACAGGACAGCCAGGGCTATACAGAGAAATCCTGTCTCGAAAAAACAGAACAAAACCTGTAGGAACTCATCCGTGTTCGCTGACTGCATCCTGCCCACTGCTTCCACACCACTGCAACACCCTGGATGATTGGCAGACCACATGGCTGCAAAGCCTGACCTGCTCGCCCCTTGTGAAGAGGATATGAGAACCATTTCTACTGCAGGGCTGCCCTTTTTGTATGTCCTCCCTACTTCTGCCATGCCTCTCTCTGTGTCTCTTTTCTTTGTTATGCAAGGGATCTGTCTTGGTTAGTTTTCTACTGCTGTGATTAAAACACATGACCACGGCAACTTACAAAAGAAAGTTATTTGGGATTCACAGTTCCAGAGGGTAAGTTCATGACTGGCATGACAGCAGGCAGTCAGGCATGGCACTGGAACAGTAACTGAGAGCTCACATCTTGATTCACGAGCATGAGGCAGAGAGAGCTAACTGGGAATGGTGGTGGCTTTTGAAACCTCAAAGCTCACCCCCAGTAGCATTCCTGCAGCAAGACCACACCTTCCCAGACAGTAGTGCCACATAGAATTCAAATATGGAACCACTCATTCAGACCACCATACGCCCTATGGATGCTAATCATCCAAGTCGAATCTCCAGGTCTATGTGCAGTGCTTTAAGTATTTGTGTAGAACCTATGTCTGCTTAACTATTTTCTCCCTTTTGCTTAAAAGCTATTTCAAAAGGATATGTAACTAAACAAAATTGTGTTGATTTAAGTAGGACTAAATCACCCCATAGGGTGACTAGTCATCCTACTGCTAGTTTAGCTATGTGTCAGGATGGAAGATGTCACTGTTAGATGGTCAGGATGGTTTATTTTGTTTTTTGTTTTTGTTTTTGTTTTTGTTTGAGCCAAAGAGATTAGTAGTTTCTCAGAATGTTCTAAGCATGTCTAATACTTCAATCAGCAGCATAGCTCTGTCAGCCACAGTTCTGGAGTTCTAAATCCATACCTAGACTATGATCGACACTAAAAGTCACAACAGTGCTGTCTTTTCCCAAGAAGTCAATCTACCTTGACACCCCTTAAAAGCAAGACACCCCTGAAACACAGTAAAAAGCTTTAGTTGTCTGTCCGTCTTCAGGTTTTGTGCAGTGTAAGAGTGTGGTGCTGGCTATCAGCTTGGTGACGCACACCTCTAATCCCAGCATTCAGGATACAGAGGCAGGTGGACCTCTGTGACTTCCAGGACAGTCAGATCTACATAGGAAGACCTTGTCTCAGAAAGAGGGAGGGGTGCTAACAGCAGAGGCTGGAGGTGAAGTGGCTTCTCCTCTTCAGCCTGTATTCCTTCAGAGCTACAGAAATGCCAAATATTTGACATTGCTTTGCTATGGGCTATTTAATCAGACTGCAGAGAAAAATCATTCTAGCTAGGACTTGTTTTGGTGGTACATGGTAAGTTAAGTGCTTGCTTTTTAGAACTATTTGGGACAAAGGTCGACTTTTTTCTCTACTACAACCACATGTATAGTAAGAACCTCTCCGAGGAAAATGGTCTATTTTCTAGTGGGCCTCTTTCTTCAGATCATCCTATTTTCCCCATCCACAGACCTCCACAGATTTCAAGCACGTATCATAAGAAGACCGTGTATAGGTTGGCTTGGGGGCCACCAGTGCCCCCCATGTCACTTGGTAAGTTTATGAATCATTCTTTACACACACTAGTGTATTTTTCCACTTTAATTCTGGAGTCTGAAAGCTGAGGTCATAGATGTTCTAGTATAGTCACTGCACGTGTGCTTGTGTAGTCTATGAGAGTAGCAGATGTGGGGGATCGTGATGGCTAAAGGAAAACCTTGACGCCTGCCTCCCTCAGCTCTCAAGTATTGCTCTTCTCTTTGAACCGAGTCTTTCACTGTGCAGAATAACCTTAGGCTGGGTGCCGGCCTCTGATTGCTAAGGTCTGTATCTTTCTCTTCTGTAACCCTGCCTCTTCTCATTTTCTCACCCTGGCCACTGCTTCTTTCCCTAAAGTAGTATGTCTGTCTTACCTTTAAAATGAGTCAGAAGTTCCCACGTTTTTTTCTTACTTTGCTGAAGTGGCTGGATTCCACAGCACTAGCTTTATGCAGAGAGTAGAGGTGCCTTGCAAATAGAAGGATAGCTCTGCAACCAAGGGCTGTGCCTTGAGACCTCTCCTTGGGCATGGGAAGTTCTGAACTCTGTGTTTGTACAAACAGTAAGAATCATTTCTGGAAGAAAAATGACTTTGTCATTTGAGACCATGATGTTTCCTCTGATCAAATCTTTAGTGTCACTGCTCTTGAATGTCAGAAAGCCTTTACAGTGAACGCAGTATCTCAGACGTCAATGATCATTTTTTTCTGCCCACGCTGTCTAGATTGGTAGGAGGGTGGCTTTGTCCAGCATGCTAGATCACTTCCCACACTAAGACCTTCTTCGTGTTCACAGTTTGATTAGCACAGCAGTGCTAATGGTGTAGCTGTGGAGGCAGGTGTGCTGGTGAAGTGAGAAACTTCACTGGAGGTTTTCTTTCATAGGAGGGGAAGGAGACAGGCCTTCCCTCACCTTGTACAGCTGTGGAGGGGAAGGCACTGTGTTGCAGCATAACCCCTGGAAGCTCAGTGGAGAGGCCTTCGACATCAACAAACTCGTGCGGGACACCAACTCCATTAGAGTAAGTCCCAGTGGCTGAAGTCTACTCAGTCTCCCTTGGTTTTTCATCTTACTCACTCAAGGCCATCCGAAACGCTTGGTCATGCTTGGCCAGGCTCGTCAGTTGATTAGGTTATTGGTGAGTTCGTGGGTCGCCTGCTATCCTTTACAAGTCATTATCACTGAGTAAAGCAAAGGACTAAGTGGAGGAGAGCAACTTCGCTGCAATGGTAATGATAAAAATCTTCCATAGCTTCACTGTAGGCATCCTCTTTGTTTTGTTTTTAGGTGTTTCTTTTTGAGACAGGGCTCGCCATATGTAGTCATGGATGGCGTGGAACTCACTATGTAGACCCAGCTGGCCTCAAACTCAGAGCTGCACCTGCCTTTGCTTCTTAAGTGCTGGGAGTAAAGAGAAGCAAACACCCTGGAAGCTGAGCGCCCTGCTGACAGTGACTATGTGGTTGTGCTCGGGCCTCATCTGCTCTTTTCTTTTGAAGCCCAGGCTGACTTCAAATTCCCGATCCTCTGCCTCAGCCTCCCAAGTGCTGGAATTACAGGGCTGTGCATACACTCAGTCACACATGTACACCAATACAGAAAACTCTCTTGGGTCTTCTGTCTAGATCACACTGAGTCACATTTGTTTTAACTTTGTGTCAGTGGATTTGTATGACTCAACTAGGTTTGTTCTTTTTCCTCCCTCCCCCCTCCCCCCAGATGGAATCTAATGTAACTCAGACTAGCTTCAAGTTTGGTTCCTACCTCCACATCTCAAATGCTAGGATTATCACAGTTGTATACCACGATGCCTGGCGTCTACAACTGTCCTTAAGTTAGATCATAAATGTTGAGGGTTTGCTGTTTTTGTTTGTTTGTTTGTTTGTTTTTTGAGATTTTATTTATTTTATGTATGTGAGTACACTGTAGCTGTCTTCAGACACACCAGAAGAGGGCATGGGATCCCATTACAGATGACTGAGCCACCATGTGGTTGCTGGGAATTGAACTCTGGACCTCTGGAAGAGCAGTTTGTGCTCTTAACCGCTGAGCCATCTTTCTAACCCCACGTTGAGATTTCTTTACCCTTGAAAATGAGCAGCTTTAATTGCTGTTTATCATTTTTTGTATAATTACCAGAAGGTAACATAATCATAAATCATACTTGATTGTATTCTTTCATTTTCTTCAATGTTGTTCATGTATTAATGGTGATGAACAAATTTCCTGTCCTGACACTAGTTGAGTGGTAGCCGAATTTCTATATCAGAGTTCAATTAAAGATTCTATGTAGGAAATACAAATTTTGAATCTCTTTACATAAAGGGTTTGAAGAAGCTGTGAGCATAGATGGGAACAGACAAACCAGTAAGAAAGTAGGCTGTGAGCCGGGCGTGGTGGCGCATGCCTTTAATCCCAGCACTCAGGAGGCAGAGGCAGGTGGATTTCTCAGTTCGAGGCCAGCCTGGTCTACAAAG
>NC_034603.1:26036537-26045084 GCF_900095145.1 Mus pahari | reverse complement strand
TTTTTTTTTTAAGATTTATTTATTTATTATATGTAAGTACACTGTAGCTGTCTTCAGACACTCCAGAAGAGGGCGCCAGATCACATTACAGATGGTTGTGAGTCACCATGTGGTCGCTGGGATTTGAACTCAGGACCTTCGGAAGAGCAGTCGGGTGCTCTTACCTGCTGAGCCATCTCACCAGCCCATTAGAGCACATTTTAACTCCAGGGATTGTCTTCCTTGTGATGCCATTGTTTGTGAGATGAAGAGTGGGAAGAGAATGCTTATGCCCACGCCTGGCTTGGTTTGCTTTCTAGTACAAGCTGCCCGTGCACACAGAGATCAGCTGGAAAGGAGATGGCAAAGTCCTGGCTCTTGGGAATGAAGATGGGTGAGTGCATCCTTTATAAAAAGCTCTTTGATTGCAGCATTCCCTGACTGGCCAAGGCTTTCTGTAGTGCCCAGTTGTAGCCCTGTTGGTAGGATTCACGTGGATATCCTCAGCTGATCTGGACTCTGCATCTTTGGGAAGACAGAATTGTTTGAATCTTTACAGCTCAGTGGCAGTGTTTCCCTACCCTGCTGGCTACTGGAGTCTGGCTGTGTATTGTTTGTTTGTTACTATAGTTGTAGTCCTGCAGCCATTAGTTCATAATTCCCTCCCCACACCTCCTCACGCAGCACCTCTGCCGGGGATAGAGAGTCCCATGCTTTCTATCTGACCTTCCTGGGCTGAGAGAAGGGGCGGGACATTAGCACAGATTATAACTTGGTGAACCATCGTTCTTGTCCTGCTGTGTCTTGTTCCAGATCAATAGAAATATTCCAAGTCCCCAACTTGAGGCTGCTGTGCACCATCCAGCAGCACCACAAGCTTGTGAACGCCATAGTCTGGCACCATGAGCATGGCAGCCGTCCAGAGCTGAGCTGTCTCCTTGCTTCTGGCTCCAACAATGCAGTCATCTACGTGCACAACCTGAAAGCTGTCGTAGGTAACACTAACTTCTGGGCTGGGATGATGCAGGAGTTTTGAGCCGGCCTCGTGTAGCCTTGAACACTATCCTCCTGCCTGTGCCTTCTGAGTGCTGGCTTGCATCTTGTACTTCATGTCCAACTATAGTCTGTAGTCCTCTGCTCAGGGAAAGAACCTTTAAAATATAGGTATAGAGACTTCACAGATTGGTTGGGTTTTCTTGTTCTTTGTTGTTATTGCTTTTGTTTTTTAATATTCTTAATTTTATTTATTTAATCTATGTATATGAGTGCTCTGCTGTATGTACACCTGCATGCCAGAAGAGAACATCAATCCCTTTATAGATGGTCATAAGCTGTCCTGTGGGTGCTTGAACTCAGGACCTCAGGAAGAGCAGCCTTTACTCTTAACCACTGAGCCATCTCTCCAGTTCCCTCACCCCATCCCCTTTTTTAAGATGAGGTAATCTGTCACCAGCAGAGCAGACCATATTACCAAGAAATGTCAGATTTCTTCAGGTAAGGGAATTGATGGTAACTGGAAACAAGAACAGTTGTTTGATTGTTGTTCTTGCTGTTTTATCTAGTATTTTCTCACAAGTGGCTCCAGATGATCTCTTGCTACCTAGAATCCTGTGTGAATGTAATTATAACTTGGTGACAGGACAGGTTGCTTTAGAGTCGGTGCTTTTGTGTGGCACATTTCCTATGTTGGCCTGCATGTCAGGTGTCAATGAGCTGCATTCATCTTTAACAGTTCTTTAATTTTGAGCTTATAATGCAGTTATGTCATTTCCTCCTCCTTCCCTCTCTCCAAACCCTTCTGTGTACAGACCTTGCTCTCTATCAAATTCTTGGGCTTTTTTTTTCTTTAATTATTGTTGCACATACATATTCCTAAGTATGTATGTGTTACCTGCCCAGTATGTCCAGTGTTGCTCGTATGTTCATGTTTTCAGGGCTGATGGCTTGATGTTGGATAACCAGTTGATGTGTTCTTCCCTGGGGAAGACTGTGTCTCCCTCTCAGTATTTCTAAGTTGCATGTAGTTCTTTGTCTCGTGTAGGCATCATGGTTCGTTGCCCTGGCATATTCCAGCCTTCTCCCTTCTACATTAGTGTGCCTAGTGGTCTTTGTTCAGGTCATGGTTGGGCAACCATATTGATGAGACCTCATGGTCTTTTAAAGGTGACACAATCTCACAGCAAATTCCCTGATCCTGTGGCTCTTAAAATTTAGTGAGTTACATTCTTGGTCCTGTCATGTTCTGTCCCCCTGTGCATCCTTCCTGTGGCTGCTGTTGTGACTTTGTCCCCTTACCCTTCAGAAAGTAATCCTGAGGCTCCAGTGACCATCACAGAGCCCTACCGGACCCTCTCGGGGCACACAGCCAAGATTACCAGTCTGGCATGGAGCCCACATCATGATGGAAGGCTGGTATCTGCTTGCTACGATGGAACAGCTCAGGTACTGTGTGTCCTTGATCCAGGATCCTTCACTGCATAGTCTTAATTTCATTTCCTCTTCCCTGTTTGGGATGTTTTTCATTCCCCTTCTGTTGTCTGTAGAAAGAGGAGCTGGAAGACCCTATAGTTCTGCCATACATTTTGCCTTACAGTCAGTGTGCTGACTTCTGATTACTCTCAGTGGACCCAAGTAGCCCAAAAAGTCTCAGCCAAACCAACATAAAGATTTTAGTTAACTATAGGCAATTTTTTTGTTTGAGCTTTTGCTTCAGGGTCTTGCTGTGTAAGGTAGGCTGTGCTAAAACTCCTGGTATTTTGTATTGTTTTGGTTTTTTAAAATTACATTTATTTTATAGGTACGTGCATGCATGAGTATATGGGTGTCGGGGGATGGAGAGAGAGACAGAGACAGAAACAGTAGGAGTCTGTGTGCATGCTGGAGGGGTGGAGGGGCCAGGAAAACGTGTGGGTGTTGGTGATCTCCTCCCATCATGTAGGTCCTGGGGATTGAACACAAGTCATCAGACTTTGCAGCAAGTGTCTTTTCCACTAAACTGTCTCATGATCCTATGCTCAGAGCTTTAAACCTCTTGCTTCAACTTTCCATGCTGGGATAGTAGGTGTGGGCCCTGGTGCCAGCTCCCCAGGACAAATATTAACACAGTTCTGGTTTGAGACAGTGTGGTCCATAGAGCACCCGTACCTCATTTCCATAGGAATGCCTCTCAGACACATGCTCCTCCCCTGGGGAGCTGGTATTGTCACATGAATGCCCTAGGATGAATGCAAATCACATGAGAAATAAAAACCCATCATGAGTGTATTTGTAACTACAGATAATGACACAGAACAATAGAATAACCAGCAATTGTCCATTCTGTCCACTGCTGTGGTTTTAGGTGTGGGATGCCCTCCGGGAAGAACCTTTGTTCAATTTCCGAGGACATCGAGGCCGGCTGCTATGTGTCGCTTGGTCCCCAGTGGATCCAGAATGCATCTACTCAGGTGCAGATGACTTCTGTGTCTACAGGTGGCTGACTTCCATGCAGGACCATTCCCGGCCTCCTCAAGGTTGGTTTAGAAGAAGTTGGAGAGCCTACACACTGTTGTTTCTGATTTTCTTTTCCTCGGCTTTAGTCATTGTTCTGAACCCACCTAGCATCAGTAGGGTGGGTCTGTAACCTACAGGGCCAAGGATAGCACTGCCAAATTGTAACAAGTGTGGTTAAATTGGGGAGGTTTTTGGTTTTTCGAGACAGGGTTTCTCTGTGTAGCCCTGGCTGTTCTCAAACTCAGAAATCCACCTGCCTCTGCCTCCCAAGTGCTGGGATTAAAGGCGTGCACCACCAAGCCCGGCGTGGCTGAACTCTTACCAGGGTTGCAAGGCAACCTTGGGAAATGAAAGAACCTACAACATCTTATGCAAAAAAGAAAAGATGCACTCAAAGAACTGAGTCACATCAAAGTATAGGGATCAGCTTAAAAGGGACCTTACTAAACAAACGGGACAGTTGACAGGGGTGGGGGCGGCGATGGAGGACAGCAAGATGTCTGACAATGGGTAGGGGATTAGTCAGAATTCTAAAGGAACAAAACTGATAGAATGAAACACACACACAGGATTTATTGGAGTGTTTTACAAGCTGTGGTCTGGATAGTCTGACCACAGTTGACTCCTGATGGAAAGGCCAAAGATCTAGTAGCTATTCCGTGCACAAGACTGCTCAGCAGTTGCAAATCTAGTGCTGGAGTCTGGAAAGACTCCTGGAAAGCTGCTGGTCTTCAGTCTGTGTTGGAATCCTAAAGAAGTAAGTTCTGATGCTGACAAGAGTGAGGGCAAGTGGTCAAAAAGCAAAGGTTTCCCATGTCCTTTTCTATAGGCCTGGAGGTGTGGCCCAGGTTTGGATGGGTCTTCTGATCTCAAATCCAATCCAGAAAATCTCCCACAAAGCTCAGCATAGTGCCACATGCCTTTAATCTCAGCACCTGGGAGGCAGAAGCAAGAGAATCTTTCCTCTTCAAGGCCAGCCTGTTGTACATTGCAAACTCCAGGACAGTCCTCTATCAAAAAATTAAAAGAAGAGAAAATTGCTCACAGATGTGGCCCCACTTGTTGGACTTTAGTTGATTGCATATGTGGTCAGGTTGGTCATCACAGGGTAAAGGGTCTTGCCAAGCAGGCCTGTCAGCCTGAGCTCAGCCTCTAGGACCCATATAAAGATGGAAAGAGGGAACTGACTCCAGGGTCAACCTTTGACCTTCATAGGCATGTTGTGGCGTGCCTGGTGATCACAAGTGCTCAGATTCATACTAATTAATATGTATATATTAATAACTTCATTATATGTATGTTATTATTTTTATATATTACATATACACACATATGTATTAGTTTCTTGTGAGTTCTATACATGATAGATGGATGGATGGTGGGTGGGTGGGTGGATAGATTAGATAGATAGATAGATAGATAGATAGATAGATAGATAGATAGATAGATAGATAGATAGATAGATAGATGATAACACCAATGGTGTCCATGTGATGGTGCCATATGTTTCCTTGGGATTATTTATAGAACAGAAGTAACTCAATAACAGCTGAATTTTCAAAGTCCACCCCAACATGGGCAACAGCTTACAAAAGATGAGAATCTGGAGCACACTGAACACACAGCCTATAGTCAGCTCAACAGATTGGAAAGTGGCCTTGCCAAATGACTATTCTAACCCTCCTCTAGGTAGCAAAGCTAGCTTCTGCTTTTTCTAAGCAGTGGTCTAAATCCCGAAGTCTTGGCAGCTTGGCTTGTCTGAGTCTTTGCAACACAGCTTCTCTTCCTCTGAGGGGGACTCTCAGCTTTCATTGCTTTCTCTGGAAGGGAGGGACCTAGTGAATCCTGCCAGTTTCAGGGACTTTTGAAGCTTTTTTGAGTTATGTGCCTTCCTGCTTAAAGAGCATCCCTGTAGAATGGAGTGTTTGAATCTCAGAGGAAACTGTTACACAGCATTGGGTATAAAAGTGTATTTGCTGCTAAGCCTGACAACTTGAATTTGGACCCTAGAACCCACATAGTAAGAGAGAAGGAAAGAGCTAAGTCCCATAAGCTGTCCTCTGATGGATCTCTCTCTCTCTCTCTCTCTCTCTCTCTCTCTCTCTCTCTCAGATACACAATCATATAAATATAATGTTTCTAATTTATATGTAAATTTTACAAATTTACAAAACTAAGTGTAAATTTTATGAATATGATTTTTTTTTTATTTTAAAGAAAATAAACTAACTGATGTTTGACACATCTCCCTACCATAAACAACTAAAAACAGGAGATGAAGAAATATATCTCAAATGCTAACATTTCCCATCCTCTTACAGTCTAGTAAAAGAATACTCAGATTAGCTTTGTCTGTGGTCAGAACCTGGACAGAGCTCAAATGCTAATGAGCGTATGAGCATGAGTAGCCATAAGAAAGAAGTTGTAAGCTGGAGGGACAGCTGAGTACAGAGCTTGTCATGTGTCCAAGGCCTGGTTCAACACCCCCAGAACAGACAAAGAACAATAAATAAATGATAAATGCAGCAGATTGATGAGTTTCTGAGAAACCACAGCGAGCAGAAGCAGCCAGGATCAGGGGACTGCACAGGATACCTACTGTTTCTATGAAAACCTAAAACAGGTGACATTCAAACTGGTGGCAGATTAGCAGGAACCTGGAGCTGCAGAGCCAGAGCATTTACAGGACAGGTGGGAGTCTTAGGTCGAGGGGACACTTTACATCTGGTTTGTGGTGGGAGCGCTGGGTTACACTGCTATGAATCTGTCAATAGCAGCTGAAATATGGTAAAAATGACTAAGCAAGCAATAAAACCTTTAAGGAAGAAAGAGAGTAATACTAAATGCTGCAAACTAGTAAGTGCCAGGTGTGTGAGAATCATACATAGTCTTCAGGTTCCAGAATCACAAGGAAGTCTAATTCATACTTCTGGAGTTTATAGGCCTCTCCTGAAAACCAGTTCTGTTCAACAGTGCATTCCAACCAGGGAATCACAAGAGCCCCCTGGTTGGGATAGAACCAGTCAAGAAGCTGGAACCAGAAGTGTGGTAATAGACAGCAGACACTGTCAGGACACCCTCATTACATGATTAAAATAACCACAAAAAAGCATGTACTAACTCGAAGGTACCCCATGAAGAGTGGGAAGACATGAGTAGAATAGATGGGTTCCCAGAGGGTTGACCTCTGGTGGAGCATGCAGCTGTCGTCAGGTGCAGTGCAGGAGTGGGTGTGAGCCTGTCAGAATTGTGCTGTGGGCTTTGGAGGAGCTCACCAGGATGCTTCTGATCCACAGTGTGTATTTTATCTATTTTTATTTTGTAGGGAAAAAATGTATTGAACTAGAGAAAAAACGACTCTCTCAATTTAAGCCAAAGCTTAAAAAGAAGAAAAAACCTACCTTGCGACTGCCTGTAAAGCTAGATTCATCCGTTGGCAATGAAGATGAGAGTGTAAAGGAGAGCTCGGGACCTGTTGAGAACGGCTTGTCGGACCAGGATGTTGAGGAGGAAGCCCAGGAGCCAGAGCTGCCTCCTTCTCCTGTGGGTAGGTGCTTGGAAAACACTGTCCGTGCTGTTGTCTTCATGCAGCAAGTCCTTCCTCAGCTGTGTAGCCTCTGTGTCAAATGAACCTTTGCAAACTGTGTTAGCATTGGTTAAGGGGAGTGTGGTTGGTGTTGATTTTTAAGATTTATTTTTGTTTTATGTGTATGAGTGTTGTCTGAATCTATGTCTGTGTACCACAAGAGTGCAGTACCCATAGAAGCCAGAAGAGAGCATTGGGTACCTTAGAAGTGAAATTATGGACAGGTGTGAGCTGCCGCATGGGTGCTAGGAACTGAACCCAGGTTCTTTGCAAAAGGAACCAGTGTTCTTAACTTCTGAGCCATCTCTCCATCTCTTTAAAAGATTAAATCTCTAAATGCCTCTTTGAAGTGTTACAGATGTAGTGGATAGTTGTTCTCTTACTAGTGAAAACCTAAGAAGGATGTCTTAGTCACTGTTCTGTTGCCATGATGAGAAACCATGACCAAGGCAAATGTTACAAAATAAAGTGTTTAGCTGGGAGCTTGCTTATAGTTTCAGAGGCTTAGTCCAGTATCTTCACGGCAGGGAGCACAGCAGCACTCCTGGCTCTGGAGCAGTAGCTGA
Source organism: Mus pahari (assembly GCF_900095145.1). Classification (NCBI taxonomy): domain Eukaryota; kingdom Metazoa; phylum Chordata; class Mammalia; order Rodentia; family Muridae; genus Mus; species Mus pahari. The sequence goes on along the minus strand of NC_034603.1, from coordinate 26,037,461 downwards.
GAGCTATATCCTGTTCCAAAGACTAAGAGAGATTGGGCCTGCCATGGGCATTTGAAGCCTCATATGACTGTTGTCTTAGGGTTTTACTGCTGTGAACAGACACCATGATCAAGGCAACTCTTATAAGAACAACGTTTAGTAGGGGCTGGCTTACACGTTCAGAGGTTCAGTCCATTATCCTCAAGGTGGAAGCATGACAGCATCCAGGCAGGCATGGTGCAGGAGGACCTGAGAGTTCTACATCTTCATTTGAAGACAGCTAGAAGAGTGGCTTCCGGGCAGCTAGGACGAGGGTCTTAAAGCCATGCCCACAGCAACACAGGAATATAACAAGGCCACACCTCCTAATAGTGCCACTCCCAGGGCCAAGCATATACAAACCACCACAGCTGTTTATAGCTAAAATAGCATTTTTGTTTTCTTACTATCTTAAGTTTGGAGGTCCAAACTTTCTTAGCCCAAACTATTATCTTGTGTTTACACCTGTTAAAATGAGTGATTAAATACCAGAGACTATAATCTGATTTATGCTGAATTCTGATATTTCCATGTGGCAGGATTGAAATAACCAAAGCAGAGATATCTCTGACCTGCATTCCAGATTGTGGCTGGTGGGTAAATAAGAACCTACCGTGTTTATATGTTATGCTTATCAAAGTGCTTTTATCTTGAGGGATAGTGAGATGGCCACTAGGAAACTGCATGCCACACAGTCCTGGGCTTGATCCTGGAACACCCATGGAAGGTGGAAGGAGAGCCCTGACTCCAAAGCATTGTCCCGACCTCCACAAACAGGAACACATACTGTCATAATAATTTTTTGTTTTTGTTTTTGGTTTTTGGTTTTTCGAGACAGGGTTCTCTGTATAGCCCTGGCTGTCCTGGAACTCACTTTGTAGACCAGGCTGGCCTCGAACTCAGAAA
>NC_034603.1:26014667-26036392 GCF_900095145.1 Mus pahari | reverse complement strand
ATAACAAGATCTGACGCCCTCTTCTGGAGTGTCTGAAGACAGCTACAGTATACTTACATATAATTAATAAATAAATAAATAAATAAATAAAATAATTTTTGATGCCGTTGTATCATATAAGGATTAAACAATATCCTTTGCCTCCATAGGTCAGAACAGTCTGTGTGCTTAGGATTGTGACTGTCACATGTACTTGCTCTTTTCTATTAGGAGAACCTTTTCCTGTTTGTGCTGTAAAACATAAGTTATCTGACAGGTAGCTTGTTCATGTGAGCAGTTTCCAAATCAACATTGGTGGGTGGTGATAGATTTTGACCTTCCTGAATCGCAATCAATCTGTGAAGCAGGTGAGGCACCGCTGCTGGAACTAGATTACTGAGCCTGGTAATGCTCTTGAAACAAGAGCTAGGCTCCACAGTGTATTTTGAAACAGTCTCACTCTGTAACAATAGTTGGCTGGAATGCCTAGGTTACAGCTGTGGGTCTCCCTGTCAGCTGCCTTTCTTGTCTCAAACCTTTTGGTTTTTCTCTCTTGATGTAGTTTGTGGAGAACCCATTTCCTGCACTACCATTTCCTCGGGCTTTGAAAAGTCAAAAGTCACTGTTAGTAGCAAAGCCACCTCACTGAAAAAGGAGCCACCTAAAGAAAAGCCAGGTCAGTATCTTCTGTGAGCACATTTTACTGAGCATTCCTCAGACCTGTGCTCAGGAGAGCCTTTGCGTAAGTGTGCGCTGTTCTGATTCTGGCTCTGATCATGTTGTTGGGCATCATTTCATTTTTTGTTTTTTCTCACATTTCTGAGCACTTGAAATGTCCTACAGTTGTTGAGAGCACTTGTTAATGTTAGTGAAGGTATTTGGCATGTTTTATGAACACATACCAGCCAGTGTGGTGTAAAAGCTGTCTGGGAGTGAAGCTTGCTCCCTCCTCAGGCTGCACCCTCACTGCCCACATCTGTGGTCCTTCGGTTCTGTCTCTGACCTGTTGTTCTGATAGTGTGCTGTTGGTGCATTTCAGAAGCCTTGCTCAAGAAGAGGAAGGCTCGCTCCATGCTCCCTCTGAGCACCAGCTTAGACCACAGGTCCAAAGAGGAGCTCCATCGAGACTGTTTGGTACTAGCAACTGCAACACATGCCAAAGGTACCAAGCCTGCCCCTTGTGCTTGCTCAGTTGATAGTGGTGCCATGTGATCAGAAAGCGGCAGATGTCTACGATGGCCACTTGCCTGTGCTTTTCGCCCTGCTTACCCTGTCCTTGGCCTCCCCTACACTGCTGCCATGTCTGGTCCAATATCCAAATACCTTTGTGCCACATTTAGCTAGGCATCTACATATCTCGGCGAAAATCTGTTTTCCTCTCTTCCTTACCAGTGTCTTAAGTTTAGAAAAAGAAAAGGTGTTTTCTCCCCAGAAGTGCCCCGTAATGTGGCAGTCACTTTCAAGTATCTCATCACGATTTTACTTTTCTTTTTTCTTTTCTTTTCTTTCTTTTTTTGATTTTTCAAGACAGGGTTCCTCTGTGTAGCCCTGGCTGTCCTGGAACTCACTTTGTAGACCAGGCTGGCCTCGAACTCAGAAATCCGCCTGCCTCTGCCTCCCAAGTGCTGGGAGTAAAGGCGTGCGCCACCACGCCTGGCTACCATGTAGGGTTTTTGTTTTGAATTCTGTTGAAAAGAAGAGCACAATAGAACACAAGTCAGAGAATCCAAAGAGAGTGAGTCCTGTGCCCCTTCACAGCCTGCTGCTGTTTTCTCCCATGGTTTTATAGGTATGGCCTGGGTTTTGAGTTTTGAGGCAGCTTAGAGCGTCCTTAGTTAACAGTAGTTGAACTTAATTGGAAATTGGGAGGGGGGGGTGTTTGTTTGTTTTTTGTTTTTTTTAAATATTCTCAGAGTAGATGCTCTGAGGAGAGCCCAGAACCTTCACATGCTAGGAAGTCCTCCACCACTGAGTCACACACAGACATGAGTGGCTGTTCTAAAGGGTAGAGAGTGAGCATTGAATCCTTTTGTGATAGGTCTCAGGCAGGAACCCTCCTGTTTCTGTCTGCTTAGCACTGGGACTAAAGGTGTGCAATAGCTTGCCTGGCTTCTAGGGAAATCTTGCGACACTCTGTTTAATTTGGATTTACTTCTTAAAACAGTATTTTTAAAACATATTGAATTTGCAGTCCTATTTTAGTATTTTTCTCTCAAACCTTTGTTAGCCCAAACTACAAAACGGTATTGTCTCATTGGATTTTACCCGAGCTGAGTTTTAAAGGCTTCAGACTTTGTGTAACAAGCAGGTCTCTTGGGTATAGTAATGAGTGAGGTGAATCAGATGTTGAGGTATGTATCAAGAAGTTAGCCATGTTAGCACTTCCTGTGTTGACTTTTTTCGTTTTAAATTAGCAGAACTCAATGAAGATGTGTCTGCCGACCTTGAGGAACGATTCCACTTGGGCCTTTTCACAGACAGGGCTACTCTGTACAGGATGATGGAAGCAGAAGGTGAGAGCTGCTCAGTCTTCTTAGCCTCGTCTATCCTCGCTCTCCCTAATTTTGACACATGGCTCTGTGGCTGCCAGTGTATACATTGCCATGCCATTCAGTTGGATCTGTTTACAAACATGTTGCCGTCTTGACTGCACCCATATGTCTTTATGTGGTCATCCCATTCGGATGTGTTGGTTCATTCCTGGAATCCCAGAACGCTGGAGGCTAAGCAGGAGCATGGCAAGATTGAGGCCATCATCTGTGACCATCCCTTGAGTTCTAGGGCAGCCTGAGCTGAGGAGATTTTGCCTGAAAAAAAGAAAAGCCAGGTGATGGTAGCACAGAATTTTAATTCCAGCAATTGAAAGGCAGAGGCAGGTGGATCTCTGTGAGTTCAGAGCCATCCTAGTCTACATATAAATTCCAGGGCTACACAGAGAAACCCTGTCTGGGGGGAGAAGAAGAAAAGCCAGGGAGCGGGGAGTGGCTCAGCGGGTGAGAGTGCAGTCCTCAGAGCACGCGGAGCTGGGATCGGAAAAGTCATTCTGGCGGTAGCATCCTCATCACGAAGTGACTGGATACTTCTCTGCCAGTGTGACTTGTTTATAAAGGTCAACATAGCTTTCACATCTTGTCTCTTCTAAACAGGGAAAGGTCACTTGGAAAGCGGCCACCCCGAGCTTTTTCACCAGCTCATGCTCTGGAAGGGAGATCTCAAAGGTGTTCTCCAGGCTGCGGCAGAGAGAGGCGAGCTGACAGACAGCCTCGTGGCCGTGGCACCAGTGGGTATGTGCTTCTTCAAAAGTGTGTCCCCTCTAGGATGTCCCCATTAAAGATACCTCAACCCTTGGGTGGTGATGTGGTGGCACACAGCTGCAGTGCCAGCAGCTTCAAGGCTGGGGCAGAGGAATCACCAATTCAGGGCCAAAACCAGAAAAGATGACTTGGCAGCCCTTGCCTTAAGCTTAGTCCCGCACAAATGAATGGTTCTACAGAAGCTGGCCCCGCAGTAGTGGCATAGGCTCAGGACACGTGTCCATTGTGTACAGTCTAGACAGAAGAGCTATCAGTGTTCTATAAAATAGGAGCTTCATTTTGCTTATAGTTCTAGAGGCGAGGGTGCCGGAGCCTGCATTGCTCAGCGGTGGCCAGGGCCTCCTGGTCAGCTGCATCACAGTGTTCAGAGAGATTGTTTGTTAAGACAAGCATCTGAGACCAGAATTGGGACAGGCTGGCCTTGTGGGTGAGCCAAGCCTTCCTCTTTTTCTAACAGCTCATGGGAATTAGTTGACTCCACACATCAGTGGTAGTCAGTCTATTCAGGAACACTGCTGTTTTTTAATTAATATCCACCAGTCCCTAGCTTCTGGAGATGCCTCTAGCCCATAAGCCATTGATGGAGAAACTACATATTGATGGACAACTGGTCCATATATGACAAATTTGCAAATGTTTAAAACCTTTAGCCCAGCAGGTTTTTTTTTGTTTTTTGGGCTTTTTTTTTGTTTTTTTTGTTTTGTTTTGTTTTGTTTTGTTTTTTTGGTTTTTCAAAACAGGGTTTCTCTGTATAGCTCTGGCTGTCCTGGAACTCACTTTGTAGACCAGGCTGGCCTCGAACTCAAAAATCCACCTGCCTCTGCCTCCTGAGTGCTGGGATTAAAGGCGTGTGCCACCACACCCATCTGGCCCAGCAGTTTTAAATGATAGAAAATAAACTATACTCAGCTCACACTTATTGACATAACAAAAGACTGTAAGGTCTTACATGTCCATAAGTAAGGAACCTGTCAAGTGGTGTAGACAAGAGTAGAAACCCTTACAGGTGACCAAAGACTGGGTCAGCCTTGTACACTGACCATGAGTGAGCTCCAGAGTAGAAGACAAGAATAAAGATGGCGTTCACAGAGACAGCTCACGTGAGCCTGAGAGCACTGATCAGTGCTATGGTCTATGAACCATTCGGTCAAGATGGCTAAAGGAGACCCCATGAAACCAAAGGGCAGCCTGTCTGTTTATGTCTTTTTAAGAAAACGCTGGATATCCGTGTTGGTTTTGCAGTTTTCTTAGAAGTGCAGTGAGGAGTGAAAGACAAAGTCGGCAAAGAGAAATCTAAGTTTGGTGAAACGATGAAGGCAGATGAAGTACACTGTGATTAGAAAATGAAGAATTATGGCCCAGCTCAAGGAAGCAAGGAAAAAAAAAAATTCCCCTAATTCCCTTAAAATAAGACCATCATTCCTTCATTACAAATACTGGCATCCCCATTGGAGATGTAGTAAAAAAAAAAAAAAACTGGGTATCAGCTGTACAAGGTTTTGCACACTAATCCCAGTGGCTTCCTGTAAGCTCCAGGCCAGCTGGAGGTATGTAATGAAACCCTGTCTCAAAAGAACAAACAGCTGGTGAGAGGTGGCAGCAGAAAGTGTCCTGTCACCAAGGCAGCAAAAGCTGAAGTAGGTAGAAGAGATACAAGAGGAAGCAGGGGAAGAGGTAGAAGAGAGAGAGTTTTAGAGTGTGTGTGTGTGTGTGTGTGTGTGTGTGTGTGTGTGTGTGTGTGTGTGTGCTTAAAATCTGTCTTCTTGTGACTAAATGCCTTAGAGTAGGGGCACTATGATTGTGTATGCATCACTTATAGCTGTGGGTTGAGGCTGTTGATGCTGTGATGAACAGTTAAGTGGACCACACTTAACCAATGTATAGTGGTCTTAGGAACCCAGCCAGCTCTCTCTGGACAGCTCCCTCAGCAGAAGGTGTGCGTGACCACCCTGTCTCATTGTGATTGTCTACTCCCACCCAGATGCCTTCCCTGAACCTCTTATATGACAGAGTCAAAGAAACAATTCCTGTTTCAGCATATGGGTATGGGGACGGAGGTGGAACAAAAGTGCTTCGGAGTGCATTTGAAGTCATTCCTGATTGTTCTGACTACTGGAGTGACTGAAACAAGGCATTTTTAACTCAAGTTTACCTCCTTTTTTTTTTTTTTTTAAAGATTTATTTATTTATTTTATGTAAGTACACTGTTGCTGTCTTCAGACACTCCAGAAGAACCCGTCAGATCTTGTTACAGATGGTTATGAGCCACCATGTGATTGCTGGGATTTGAACTCCAGACCTTCGGAAGAGCAGTCGGGTGCTCTTACCCACTGAGCCATCTCACCAGCCCGTTTACCTCCTTTTCTACAAGCCCCACCCCCTTGATTTCTTTCTTTTATTTTTTAGCTGGCTACAGTGTTTGGCTGTGGGCTGTGGAAGCTTTTGCCAAGCAGCTATGTTTCCAGGACCAGTACGTCAAGGCTGCCTCTTATCTGCTATCCATCCACAAAGTGTACGAAGCTGTGGAACTTCTCAAGTCAAACCATCTCTACAGGTCTGTGCCTTTTGGGCCTCAAGCAGCATCCAACATGCTGGGATCTAAGTTGTGAATGAAGTAATGAGGACAGAGAAGACAGCATAAAACTGGTTGGGGTCTGATGACTCACGAGAAGAGCTCCCTTAAAGATTTTCTTAATGAGTATGTAAAGGGTGTGTGCACATGACCAAAGGTGCCCACAGAGGCCACAGGCAGTGGGTGTCCCTAGAGCTGAAGTTACAAGAGGTTATGAGCGAGCTACCTGGCATGCTGGGAACCAACCTTGGGTCTTGCTCAGGAGAGCAGGAAGTATTCCTGACTGCTGAGCAATTTCTTTGGTCCTCTCTCTAACTTTTTTTTTTATTATTAATGAAAAATTCAACATAACTGTCTTAGCATTTCTATTGCTGTAATAAACACTGTGAGCAAAAGCAACTTGGGGAAGAAAGGCTAAGTCTCAGTGCTGAGGGAAGTCAGGGTAGGGACTCAAGGCAGGAGCCTGGAGTAGGAACTGAGGCAGTAGCCATAGAGGAACTGTTTCCTTCCTTGTTCTTTTTGGCTTCTTCAGTTTGTCTTCTTACATAGCCCAGGAGCACCTACCTAGGGATGGCATGAGCCCAGTGGGCCAGACTCTCCTATATCAATCATTTATCAAGACAGTCCCTACAGACTTGCCTTCAGGCCAGTTTTATGTTGGCATTCTCTCAGTTGAGATGTTGAATTGATAAAAACCAGCCAGCGCAGTTCTCAGTTTAGATGAAGGATCCTTCTACTTTTTTTGTTCTGTTTTTGGGGTAGCAGGTATAACACTTGTATGAAGGTCAGTCACGGTTGAAAAAGACCGTTCTAGACAGCATACATCACCGAGACCCTTGGGTCTCTCGGTCACCATGTCTGCCATCGAGGGGAGGTATGTGAATCAGTGTACAAGTACCTTGGCCATATAGCTAGGCTCTTCTCTGACTAGATATAACTTAAAATATCCCATTTATTCTAGCCTCCATTCTGCCACATGGCTGGTTACCTGTGCTGAGGTACTATTTTTCAATCTCCTCACATCTTCCCATCTAATCTCCCTGAATCCTTTCTCTCTACTGGATGTCCCACCTCTAATTCCTGCCTAAGCCATAGGCTTTTTAATTAACAGTTCATTTTATCCATATAATACACAAAATAGTCTCTTTACAATTCCCCTTCTAAGTCCATAAAAGTCTCCTTTTCTTTCAAATATAAATGAATACAATCATAACAATTTTGAAACAGTTACGAGAACTATAAGGTATGAGTTAGAGTCAAGCCCGTCTTATATCAAGCAGAGCTCTGGCCACCTCTGTCTCAACAGCTTTTTCCTGTGCTACATGGTTTTGGATTAAAGGATTGGGCTTAGAAATAAAAGCCCCAGGAAGTTCAGAGATTTCCCTCCTCTTTCTCAGGATTGATTAAAGGTGTGCGATGCCAAGTACTTAGCACCCAAGTAGGGGTTGTTGTTGTTGTTGTTGGTTGGTTGGTTTTGATTTTGGTTTTTAGAGACGAGATTTCACTCTGAAAACCAGGCTGGCCTCGAACTCAGAAATCCGACTGCCTCTGCCTCCCAAGTGCTGGAATTGAAGAAAGCAGCTAACTAAGGCTGGAGAAATGGTGGGCAAGGTTGGTAAGAATGTTGACTCTGGTGCCGGGCGTAGTGGTGCACGCCTTTAATCCCAGTACTTGGGAGGCAGAGGCAGGCGGATTTCTGAGTTCGAGGCCAGCCTGGTCTACAAAGTGAGTTCCAGGACAGCCAGGGCTATACAGAGAAACCCTGTCTTGAAAAACCAAAAAAAAAAAAAAGAATGTTGACTCTGCAAATAGGAGACATTTGGTTCCCAGTGTCCGCAGGTGAGCATAAAAGGATCTCACGGGCTCCCTGAACGTCCAGCCTCGCTGGTTCAGTAACAGCCTGTCTAAAGGAGTGGGGAAGTGCAGTGGGTAAGGGCTCTGGCTGTGCAACCTGTGGCCCCATGCTGAGGAAAGCCCTACAGAACCAACTCCTGCAGGTTGTATGGCCTCTGCACACAATTTAAAAGGGGGAAGAGTAATAGAAGAGGGTACCCACCATCCTCTGTGACCTCCATGTGTGTACACAGGCATGTCTACTCACATGCCCCGCACATGCTCAGATAGTAAAAGTAAAAAGCACTCTTACAGGTTTCCCCAGAGATGACTGCCATGGTTTAGAATAATGCCAGAAAAACAACAACATTCTTGCCATTTTGTGGTGGTGAGGGCTAAGGGCTATTGAGAGAGTTTGTGAGTCTAATTATTTGTCTGCCTCACCAGGCACTTACTGTTTGTATTGGTGTTGGAACAGTTGTGGAGGAGCCCCTGAGGATTTGTTAACGCCTGTTTTTCTACAGGGAAGCTATTGCAGTTGCCAAGGCTCGGCTGCGCCCTGAGGACCCTGTTCTGAAGGACCTATACCTCAGCTGGGGGTCCATCCTGGAGAGAGATGGCCACTATGCGATCGCAGCCAAGTGGTAAGCAGAGAGAAGTCAAGGCCAACTAAGTATCTGCCAGGAACTCAACAGAATGAAAGACTTGGGTGTAGACATGGGCACCATGACTGGAACTGTAAAAAGAAGGGAAGATTCAAAGCCTGACTGCATGCCATGGTTACATCATTGCCACAGGCACTCAGGAGAGCTCAGTGGCAGACTTGGAGCTCATGCCTGTTCCCATTGATCAGATGAGCAGATGGTGGCCTGAGTCCTCTGTTCAAGTCAGTCTGCACCTGTAGAGTTTTTCAGTGCACAAGTCAACAGCATGTGGCATTCGTGGTCCCACAGAGACAGACAGAACAGAGCCACCAGAGGGCAGTCTCATAAACACTGGAGGCACTGGGACATGGGGAGGCAATTATGGCTGGTGACTGGGTTTCATTCTTGCCACAGCTACTTAGGAGCCACTTCCGCCTATGATGCAGCCAAAGTTCTGGCCAGAAAGGGAGATGCAGCCTCGCTTAGAACAGCTGCAGAGCTGGCTGCCATAGCAGGAGAGCATGAGCTGGCTGCTTCCCTGGCTCTTAGATGTGCCCAAGAGCTGCTTCTGGTGAAGAACTGGGTGGGTGCACAAGAAGCATTGGGACTGCATGAAAGCCTGCAGGTTAGTCTCTGGGGTCTGAGGATTGGAGGGGCCCTGGGTTACTCTGACCAAACAAGTCCCCAGTAGACAAACTTCCAGTTCAAGAAATGTCCGAAAGCCATAATGACTATTCTATCCCACCAAAATACTACAGCTTACACATTACCATGTTTGAGGTAAGAGATAGCCCAATATTCACAGTGATTCCCACTACTTACAAATTTGTACAAATTGTCTGCCCAGCACCTGGACAGTGCCTAGGATTTTTGCATTAGTATTGTCTTCCTATGGGGAGAGTAGTTGGCCTCTCACTGGAAGATCATGGTGAGTAACAGACATGTCTGGTTTCTGAAAAGCTTTATTCCAGTGTGGCTAGAAATGACTGGGGCTGAGATGTACCTCAGGGGTATCACATTTCCCTGGCACAGGCAGAACCCTGGTTCCATTCCCAGCACTTCAGATAATAATGGCAGTTTAATGAATTAGCAAGCCCTACGAATTGTGCAAACAGCAGGTTTTCACTGACATGTTCAGACTCCCACTGCCACCACTGAGTTGTCTGACATGTAAGAACTGACATCTATTCTATAGGTCAGGCTTACCATAAATGTATTATACAGCCCAGGGTGGCCTCAAACTCAAAATCTTACTGCCTTAGCTTCTCTGGGGTTGGTTTTGGTGAACAACGAGGCCAGTTCTGACATGGACTATTTAAGCTCCTCTTTCCCTAGCACAGGAATGAGACCTAAACACAGTACCCGGCTGAGTGCTTAGACCAGTGGAGATACAGATAGGTGGTTAGCATCCTTTGGAATTGGAAGATAGTGCTGCCACTGGGAGTATTAGCTATACAATGACCAAATCTAGACCATCATTTGTCTACAGCTAAGAAAACCTGATGGTATAGGAAAAGGGGTTTAGACCTGGATGTGGCTTCCAGGATAGAGATTGTAGGTGTCATTAAGGATCCTGTGTTAGGGACAGTTTCCTGGACTAGAAAGGCACCTGCAGGGCTGCTGCATTTTCTCCTTTGTATGACTCAGCAGGCTTGCCAGAAGTCTTGGACCCATCATGTGCAGACTATAAGATTTACAAGCCATGCCACGTATGTTTTCCTGTGTCACACCTCTTTGTTGCTGTATCCCAGGGCCAGAGACTGGTCTTCTGCCTCCTTGAACTTCTCTGCCGGCACCTGGAGGAAAAACAGCCTCCAGAGGTCAGAGGCCCCTCTTCCATTTACCACCAGTGGGCCACAGGTTCTGAGGGAACCTTGGTGCAGAGAGTAACTGGTGTGTGGTGCAGCGCCTTCAGTGTGGACACCCCGGAGCAGTGTCAGGCCGCCTTACAGAAACTGCAGGATGTCGAGTACCCATCAGCAACAAGTAACACTCCCTTCAGACAGGTGCGCCATATCTCCAACCTTACCGGGAGCCATGTAGGATAGATGCTCTTCATCTCTCAGAAAAATCAGTAAAATAATTTGCATCTCAGAAAGGACACGGCAATCCTTGGGGAGACCCCACAGATGAAAGCCTTGAGCTGTGTATTCATTTGGAGCTCTATTTATTTAAAATACAAGAAAGTTTGGGGCTAGAGTGATGGCTCAGTGGTTTAGAGCACTTCTGCTCTTGCAGAAGATCCAAGTTGGGTTATCAGCACCCATACACAGTTAACGACCATCTATAATTCCAGTTCCAGGGAATCTAACACTCTCTTCTGGCCTACATGGGCATCAAGCACACACATCATGTACAGTTAGTTATGCATGCTGACAAAACACTACCTTCAGTAAAGTTGAAGTCTTCTTGTTCTCCTCCTCAACTACTGTTTCCCCACACACCCACTCCCCAGAGAGAGTGCCTGCCTCCAAAGTTATCTATACCATGCAGAGATGTCGGGCTGACACACCCACTCACCAGAGAGAGTGCCTGCCTCCAAAGTCATCTATACCCATGCAGAGATGTCAGGCTGACATATTAGACCTCTGTGTTCATCTTGTGGAAAGTCAGTTTGTTGACTTTTTAATTTTTAAATCAAAAGACATTGTACTCTTAAGTAAGGAGACTTTCTCAAATGAATACAACACAGAAACAGCTTTGGCAGTTTCCTACAAAGATCCATCCTCCTGTCCAGGCAACCCAGTGACTGGGTGGTTCACAAAAAATAAAATCAAAAGGCCACTCAGAGACCTACATATAAATATTTGCACGTTTTGTCCAAAACAGCCAAACTGAACAGCCACGTGACTGAAGGAGAGACTTCTGGTGCACATTATCATAAGCGCCAGAAATATTCTGACAGTCCCAAGAGATAGATGTGTGATTGGTTTCTAATGCAGTTCCTAGCCTGTGGGACAAGACTTGTCAAGTCTCTGCCACAGGAGGGCATTAGCAGGTGAATGACATCTGGCCTCTTTCCAGCTGCTGCTTCATGTCTGCCATGACCTGACCTTGGCAATGCTGAGCCAGCAGGCTGCTGCCTGGGAGGAGGCGGTGCCTGCACTGCTGCAGGCTGTGGTTCGGAGCTATACCTCAGGGAACTTCACCCTCATGCAGGAAATCTACTCTGCCTTTCTCCCAGGTGGTAAGTAACACACACACACACATACACGCACAACCCTCTCACACATACACGTCCTCCCATTATAGATAGCACAATATAACCACCTCAAATTGGACTGGACAATGTCTTTAAAAGGCAATGATGCTGTGGCAGCAGGATCACTACAAATTCTGAGCTGTGTAGGGATTTCCATGTTTCCTGAGGTTACAAAGTGTTTGCACTGACTGGGTTCTTTGCCTGGCTCTGCTCACTCTCTTAAAGCTCAGTTGGAGACGTAAAGAAACAGAGCTGGCATACGGTGCATGCATCCTATCATCCCAGCATGGTGGGGGTGGGGAAGGGAGATAGACAGATCAGCACTTCAGGGTAATCTTTGGCTACGTGGTAAGTTTAAGTCCAGCCTGAGCTACATGAGATCCTGTTCAACCCACTACCACCACCACAAGACTGGGGAGGGTGCATGGGACTAGGCATTCCTTACCTTTGTGAGTAGACCCTGTAATTAATCTCAGTTTTTAGAGCACAGTATGGTTCACCCCCAGCCCCATCAGTTGTAAAACAATAAATTTCTGTTGTGCTATGAGTGATGCCATCTAAGGTAATGATGGCATTGTCCCAAGGCAGAAAGGAAGTGATTAGTTCCTTTGGCTTTGGGCAAAAGGACATAATCCCAAGAGTCACATCGCTGTCCCTTTTTCTTGGGTGACATTATATAAGGGTGAGGAGCCAGGTTTCTCACCGAAAAAAATACATATCATATTCCAAGGTCCTTTCTTCTAGGCTGTGACCACCTACGAGACAAACTGAGTGACCTCTCTCCTGCCATGGCAGCTTTCAAAAGCTTACAGGCCTTTTGTATTTATGGGCAACTGTATGAAGTCTGGTGGTCGCTCTGCGGGCCTGGCCGTGAGTCAAGCATCTGGGTGTTGTCGGCTGAGAGCGCGGTCTCTGATAAACCGAGCAAGCCAGAGGACAGTGCCGGTGCTGAGGACGCGGGGCAGCCTCCAGGCCTGAGGCTCAGTGCAGAGAGTGAGCGTCTGCTGAGTGCCTGCAAGGAGCTTTTCTCAGAACGGCATGCCAGCCTGCAGACCTCCCAGAGGACTGTAACTGAAGTCCAAGAGACACTGGCAGAAATGATCCGCCAGCACCAAAAGAGTCAGCTCTGCAAGGCCACAACAAATGGTCCCAACAGAGATGAACCCAGCCAGGAAGCAGAGCGGGCTCCTTCTCAGCCTCCAAGCCCAACGTAAGTTTAGGGCCGGGATCATGATTGCATGTTGTCCACATTAAGCATGTGGTACCATTGAGTAGGCCTCTGGGAAGCAGCAGACCTGGGTCAGGCAGCTAATTCCAGCCCTTCCGCAGCTCTCAGTGCTCTACAGATTACTACATCACTGAGATTACAGTCCCCAGGCTAAAACCCAGGAAACACCCTAAGTTCAGTAAACCTACAGAGGTTAGATTAACTTCAGTCTGCTGATTATAACTGGGGGGACCTGCTCTTTTAGAAGACCTGAGTTCAGTTCCCAACACCCACATGGGGGCCTCACAACTGCCTGTGATATTAGCTCCAAAAGACCCAGCACCCTTTTCTGTCCTCCTGGACACTTGCTACTATGTGCACATACCCAGTCAGAGACATGTGCATACATACCGGTAACATGTCTTCAAACGTGAAAAACCTGTGCCTGTAATTTCAGCACTCCAGAGTTAGAGGCAGGAGCTTCAGGGGTAGTTCAAGGTCACCTGTGGCCACTTAGGAAATGTGGGTCTCCAAAGGAATTAGAAAATAAGTCTGTTTGAACTAGATCCCAAGCAGCTGTAGGCAGTTCCCGTTTGCTTTTTATTTATGTGTAAGACAAGATCTTTCCCTATGGCGGGCGGCCCTTCTTTCTCTCTTGCCTCCCAAGTGCCAAGATAGAGATGTGACCCACCATGCCCAGCCAGGTTTGCTGCTACAAACAAATGCTGAAAAGCCTTCAGGTTGGCTCCTACCTTTTGCTCACAGGATCCCGTTCCTGGCTGTCTTTTTTCTAAAGCCCTATGTTCTATGTCTCAAATAGAAAAGTGACAAACTACATCTCCGTGGGTGTGCATCTCATCCCATTTTGTTGCATTCTCTTGATATTTGTATTTATGAGTTGAAATTGCTCAGGCATAACCAGTAGCTGGATTCAAGTACAGAGAATGGGAAAAGAATAAGACAGATGACCGGTGAGCCCAGGAAGACAGTCACTGTCACTCGTCAGCTGGGACATACAAAGCAAGACACGGTGAAAGACTGGGTATATGGCTGAATAAGGAGAGTCGACCCCCAGCATGCAGGAATCCCTAGATTCTATCACCAGCGTCACACTGGGCATGGTGGTGCGCGCCTGTAATCCCAGCACTGGTGGGGTTGGATCCAGGTAGCAAGAGGATCAGGAGTGTAAGGTCATCCTTGGCTGCATAGTGCGGTTCCAAGTCAGCCTACTAAACAGAAACTGCAGTGAAGTAGCTCTCGTTTCTGGCTACTGCCAACAACTGTGCAGCACAGTTTGAACCTTTGGCCTTGGTGAGAAGAACACTGAGCAATTCATTGGGAATTAGAAAGTGAGAGCTGATAGGAGATCCAACCTTTCTACTCATATGTCAGAAGACTTAAAACAGGACAGCCCGGCATGGTTCTTGGGACCTCAAGTTTGAAAACACTCTGGGCTACACAGTAAGATGCTATCTAAATAAATACAGGGAAAATGAAATAACTGAAATCCCACTGTTTGTATAAGCATCTGGCGCACTGTGCGTGATAGCATTGAAATGGGGAAGCAGCCCAGTATGTTTCACTCAATGGAATACTACTTAGTGTTTACAAGGAAAAGCATCATGGTATATACCATAAGGTAAACTGCAGAATGATGAGTCCATGGTACAGGAAATGTGGGCTGCCAGGAAACAGAGCAGAGGCAACATTACCATGGAAGGGCGAATCCCAGTCTCACAAGAGCTCTGATCTTGAGCAGGTGTGGTAGTGAAGGCCTTTAGTTCCAGAACTCAGAGGCTAATCTGATTTACAAATCAAGTGCCAGGCCAGCCAGGGTCACACACTGAGACACTGACCCCCTTAACCCTCACCCCCAAGAAAGCTCTAGTCTTGAGTGGTAGTGACAGCAGCCCAGCACGGTGCATGCTTGAGATGGCTTTAAGTATTATTTTACTATAATGAAAACAGTGGGCACAGGGCAAGTTGCTTGGTGGGTAAAGGCACTTGCCACCAAGCCTGATGACCTTAGACCTACATATGAAAAGAGTGAACCACCGGATGTGGTGGAACACGCCTTTAATCCCAGCACTCAGGAGGCAGAGGCAGGTGAATTTCTGAGTTCGAGGACAGCCTGGTCTACAAAGTGAGTTCCAGGACAGCCAGGGCTACACAGAGAAACCCTGTCTCGAAAGACCTAAAAAAGAAAAAAAAAAAAAAAAAAAAAGATAAAAAGTAGCTTGGCTACTTGATAAAGGAGTAAAGTTCTCAAGACTTAAAGAGTCTCAAAAAAAAAAAAAAAAAAAAAAAAAAAAAAAAAAAAAAAGAACCATTTCCCAAGGCTTGTCTTCTGACCTCCACTATACACGGTGTAGCGTGCAAGTACAACCACGGCTGCACAAATAGATGTACAGTAAACAAGACTTTATTATTTTATATACATTGGTGTCTTGCCTGCACAAATGTCTGTGAGGGTGTCGGGTTCTGGCGTTAAGACAGTTGTGAACTGCCATGTGTGTACTGGGGTTTGAACCCAGGTCGCCTGGAAGAACAGTCAGTGCTCTTAATCACTGAGCCATCTCTCCAGCCCCCAAAAGATTTTTTTAATTGAAACATCTGGGGTAGGTAAAATGTGAGGTGACCACTATATGTGACTTCAGTTTATTGTTACTTTTAAAGCAGAGAAAAAAGAAATGCACTAGTGTCTCTCCCTGAATTAACCAGAAGGCTCACAGAGGCAAACAAGAGAATAGCGGAGTTTCCAGAGAGTGTAAAGGTAAGGGGATTTGGAGATACTCCACGACAAACCCAGAAGTCGTCTACATCTACTGTCACTGCATGTGTTTAAAATTTTAGGACACAAGAGCTGGATGTGCTGGTACCCACTTAACCCCAGCACTCAGGAGGCAGGGCAGGCGGATCTCTGCTGAGACAGTTACCTTTGTCTCTGCTTCCCTGAGATGATTGAAAAATCAATACTAACCACACAGCAGACTTACAGCTCAGTCGGGGAACCAAACAAGAGCTACGTGTGGTTTAGGGGAAAACATTCAACTTGGATGTTAGATGTGCCTGTGCGCAGCACTCGGGGAGGGGCAGCACTTGGCTGTGGCATGGTACTGGGAGCAGTGGTGTGTGGGTGTTGGTCTGGGGCACTGTCACCCATGAGAATATGCCACCAGACAGCCAGTTTCGCCCATAGCCATATCCATAGAATTGTCAGTGTGTGCCTCTACAGACGCTTGTCTGTCCTGTCATTTTTACAGGCCTGGCCCTTCCCAGATGTGCTAGAATGCTGTCTCGTCTTGCTTCACATTGGGTCCCAGTGTCCTGGCGCTGTGGACCCTGAGATGCAGCAACAGGCCCAGACGCTCCTCCAAAAGTATGGCCACTCTAGAGCTTACAGAAGACACTGCCAGATTCGACACACATGAACTTTCAGAGGCCATGAAGCTGTGCCACACGACCCATGACAGCTTCACCTCAGTCGTGGCTCACCAGGCCTTCACCCTGACCTTCAACGGAAGGATGCTGTGATCCAACTGACAGATGAGGGTGAAGTTTGAATCCATTCACAATGGAGCCTGCCTCATGCCTCTTAAGTGACTTCCTGTAGTGGAGGGAAAAGCCAGCAGGGTCACTAAGAACTAACCCTGCCAAGACTGTCTCAAGCCTTATACGGTTTCCCCAAAGAGAAACCTTTGTATTGTCCACCCCAGATGCCGCTGCCTTTATATAAATCCTCACCCTCAGAAATGTCTCATTCTGTGGGAGGTACACTCGACACATACCTATCACTGTTGGAGTTTGGGGTTCTTAATTATATTGTTAGCTAGGCCTGCCCACCTCAAAAACTAAAGTAATTAGCCTTGGAACATTAGGTTATTTTTTATGGAGGTGGTTACATGGACAAGTAGCAAAAGCTTTCCCAGAACAGAGCTAATAAGGCAGGTTGTTGTCCTCCAGGTTGTGTGACTGGCGGTGGTCAGACAGCTCAGGAAAAAAATCACTCTTAGTGGTTCGTAATCTTTTGGGGTAATAGAACCCTTTTTTTGAGAATTGACTTAACACGGCCTGGAGAGAGTGCATGTTCCTTTTGTGTGTGCCTCCCAGGACAGTAGGCTCCTACCTTACACCCTGCAGCCCCAATACTATCTATTCACCAGTCCTGGACTGGCTGCCAGAGTTACCACCCAGCAAGGAAGGTCCGAGACCTGTGCCTCCATTGTCACTGGTTTCTAGAACAGAAGCAGATGTGCTCAGGCCGGGTGGGAAGAGCATGCCTTCCTCCTCTCTCCCTGAGGTCCATTGTAAAGGCTTCATCTTTGGGCAGCAAGAGATTTTCCCAACTGGAAATCCTTGGGACACACATCTTGAGATATTTGTGTATATCTAGCTTTGGAGTCTAAAAAAATGCTAAGCCCCCAAAAGAAAATACTGTCCAGATGAGGGTGAAACTTGAATCCACTCACACTAGAGCCTGCCTGCTGCCTCCCAAGTGGCTTCCTGTAGTGGAGGGAAAAGCCAGCAGGGTCACAAGACTGTCTCAACCCTTACATGTGAACTCAAGGAAGATGCATTGGTCTGAAAGGCAAGAGTCTTGACAGAGATGTGAGTGGGCATAACTATATGGAAGACTGGATTATTCCAAGTAGCTTCATCTATAGAGATGGGAAACGTTGGTTCCCTCCACTTAAATAAAGAGCAGTTGGTAAACTACACACTCAGCTTTGTGGTCTGCTGAAGCTACCCGTCGGAGTAATCCTGCACACTGTGCCTCTTACTTCTGAGGAAGACCAGAGGCAGGAGGGATTCAAATTCAAGTCCAGCCTGGTCCGGGAAGGGAGATCTTGTCTCAAAATAGTCGATAATCTAAGAGACTAGAGAGATGGCTTGGGTTAAGAGCACTGGCTGTACTTCACAGGACCTGGGTGGTTTTAGCCCCACAAGAAACCTAAAGTAAAACTACCCAATAGGAAAATTAAAATGGGAACTGTTTTCCTCTTATCTGCTCTTTTCAATAATGTATATCAACTTTAGTACTTGAATATTATCATTTCTATATCCATAAGAACCACAAAGACCCTGAAAAGCAAAGGCATTTACTCAAAGTTCTAGCAGAAAATGTGTTACTCCAAAAAAAGAATGTGTTACTCCTTTGTGTGTGTGTGGGGGGGGGGGGGGTGTAATTATCCCTTTCTAAGGCAATTTGGTCTAGACCTCCATTCCAGTTACCTACACCACCCCCTCCCCTACCTGCTGCCTCGTCCTAGTCCTAGGATTCCTGGTGGCCACCACCTTGCAGCACTGTCCACCTCTTACTGGCTGCCTCATGCTCTGAATCCGTTCTCAGCAGCTCCCTACTCCTCCCTCCGACAGTGACAGTGGCTGCATTTCTTCCCTCCTGGCCTCCTGTCAGCACCTTATCCCATGTCTTTCTGGCCCCGCTGCTGCCACCTTGACTTACTCATCCCTTAACCTCAGCTGAATTTTTTTTTTTTTCCACCAAAAAAAAAAAAAAAACACTCCCAATCCCTAGACCTTAAACTCAGTGAGTTTATATATTCAGATTATATTTGTGTAAAACCATTTACTGTCTGGATAGGCATCTCTGTGTTCACTCCAGCACCTACTAGAGTGTAGTTAACGGAAGTTCATTGGCTGAAAAAAACTAGGAAACTAAGGGACTTGTTGGAAATTTGGAAACATGGGGCTCACACATGCCAGCATTGGCTAAGAGGCTTAAGGATGATACCCAGCCTTTCAAAAATGTATCCAAAGTCAGAAGGACACAGGCTGGCTGCTCATGAAAGCTGTTCTCTTCACTCTCCCCTAGCAGTTTCTCAAAAGACACCTACCCCTTGCATGGCTGTGTGCTCAAGTGACAATACTTGCCAGTTCTCACAGACCTGTGCCCTTCCTCAAGCACCTCACTCTATGTAATACATGGCCCCTCTCTTCAACTGAGCACTTGAGAAGACAGGTTGGTCTGCCCTCTGAGAAAAGCTGTTTTTTAATCCAAGGTTTGAGTCCCTGTGTAAGACCCAGCAGCACACCAAGGCACCTTTACTGAGAACCACTCTGCTGCCAGCCAGAATTCTAGATTTGTTGAGTGTAGTGGTAGAAGCCGACACAGGAGGATGACTTGGAGGTCAGGGCTGGCCTAGGGAACAAGACCCTGACTAAAACTCTAGAAGGGCCCTACAACTTGACTTACATTTTTGTGCCAACAGAAAAGGCTAGGGGGAAAGCTAAATCAGGAAGTCTTAAGTCCAGTGTTTCCTGCAGAATCCCACTGACTATAACGGACTATATGTGAGTAGCCAGGGGGAATACGATTAGAGCTGCTCTACTGTCCTAGTAAGGCCCAACAGCCAGCAGGGTGTGAAGTGAATAGCTGTGAATTGCATGTGTGCTCCCTCAATACCTCGGGGCTCTTAGGTGAGCCAATCCTGCCAGTCAGATTCTAGCTAGCAAAGACCACACCTCATGCCAATGGTTAAAAAGCGATCTTTATTTTACAAAATTAAAAACATAAATAATATTTACAAGCATCTTAAATACCAGCTTTAATACTTGACATTTTGTCATTTCAAATTCAGTTTCCCACAAGCTTTTAAAAGGTAAGACCATTCCTGCCTAAGTGAGCTGCTGCCATCTGTCTCTGCCTTCCAAAGAAGTTTTTTTTCTTTCTGTAGTCATTTAAAAAGCAGTGTGCTTCCTAAATGCCTAACTTTAAGCACAGTCAACAGGCTTCCAAGCCCGCCCAGCTGTAGGGTGGATGATGATGGGTTCTGAGGAGAATCCTTTACTGTCCTGCTCACAGTCACTCCTGGGTCTTCCCCAAGACTCCACCTCCAGAGCTCAGCTCTACCACCTCTTGACAGCTCAGGCTCGTTAAATACAGATGGGAAATGGCGGCTAAGAGAGCACAGCTGACAGATCACTCTGCTGAGAACACGATGGACTTAGAGCATGATCTAGTCTGTGGCAGTTCATCTGAAAACCAAGGTGAACAAGGGAGGCTCGGGACAGCCTAACAACAGGGAAGGAGACAAAACTCTCCAGATTTCAGCACGGGCCATCAATTACTGTATCATCAGGACTGCTCTGTCCTGAAGAAGCACAAACAAGGCAAAACAGCCCGCTGGCACAGACCTGCTTCCCAAGAACATACACCTTATTCTCTGGCAGCCTCAGCTCGTCTGAGCAACTTCATCAGAGCAGCAAAGCCAAAAGAAGAAGAATGACAACATGTAAGAGTCATAGACATTTTACTGGTTTGTTTCAGACATCGTGGAGATTTAAAAAAGTGTCCATGGAGCCATGGATGCTGGTGGCAGGAGGCAGCAGAGGGGTGTGGGCATGAGGACAAGGAAGACTTGTTTACAAATTCAGAGCAAACCCCCTCCTGGATCTAAAATAAAGGCATCTTTAAACAAAAACCCGAAGTCTCTGCCTGGAGCAGATGCAGGTCAGTGGCTGGGCAGACGGCATGTGCACGCACTGTCACTGCTGCATGCTGGGCAGACGGCCCAGGCGGCATGTGCACGCACTATCACTGCTGCATGCTGTTGATCATGGCCAAGATGCTCATCTTCTCCTGGGCACAGTCCACATCCTCATTCTGCTTCTGGGCCACTCCTGTGCCCAGGCCATAGAGGCGCCCACAATACTTGGCATCATCAATACTGTCCTCAAAGAATAGCTGCAGAACAGGACAAAACCAGCTGAGAATGGAGCCAGGAGTCATACCAACTCCCAGCTTTCTATGCCCTGACACACAGCACCCTGGACAGTATCTCAACAAAGATACCAAACATCCCCCTCATAGACATTTCCGCTACACTCTCCACATCTGGGCTCTGCGTCCTAAACAGACTTGGCATTCTTAGGACTTGCCAGTGCTGAAGCCCTGGGCTGCTGCTGTGTAGAGTCACAACCCTGCCAAGCAGGCAGTGAGTGACTGAGAACTCAGGCTTGCCAAGTCACTTCAGCTCCATTGCATCATAAAGTCCTGTAAGCCAGGTGTGCTGGCACACATGTAATCCTAGCACCCAAGAAGCTGAGGCAGGAGGAGACCAGGCACTCAGCAAGAAACTCAACCTTAATATCACTGGGCGGGAGCTGTCCAGTGCAATCACAAGATGTTGAGCACAGCCCGGGCCAGAAGTGCCACCTCTGTTAAGTATAACAAACATCTCCAAGCCATCAACAAAGGAGCCAGTTGGCAAGGACCGGCCTAATACGCGTGTTACTCTTTAGATCTAAAATGCCCCTAGAAGTCCAGGTGGTAAAGACTTAGCACCAACTGGCAGGTTTACTGGGAAATGGTCGAGGTTGGGGCCAGAATTCAACCTCTTCTTGTTTCCAAACCACTAAAGGATGAATAGACACTGCTTTGGCGTGCCATAATAGAGCCAGCCAACCACTGGCTCAGCTGTCTCAAGTTAGAAACCTGGTTATAAACTGGTCCTTTGAACTTGGCCTCATATATTTTGTTAATAGTCACAAAAAACTAGTTAATTGAACACTGGAACCCCTAATAGTGGTTAACAGAAATACTAGCCACACAGTGCAGATCACAGCTATAATCCCAGCCCTGAGGCTGAAGTAAGGAGAGAGCCATGGATTCAAGGACAAGCACAAACCTTTACTTCTGTACTCAAGAGGCTGAGCAGGAGAGCAGGCAGATCTCTAGACTGAGTTTAAAGCTAGCCAGTGCTACACAGTGAGGCCCTGTCTACAAATATCAAGTGCCATTTTCTCCATCCTAAAATGAGACCCGTACCATGTCTCATTCCTTTTTACCTTTTTATCTACAGTCATTCCTTACAAATATCAACAAACAAGCCGGGCAGTGGTGGCGCACACCTTTGGTCCCAGCACTCGGGAGGCAGAGGCAGGCGGATTTCTGAGTTTGAGGCCAGCCTGGTCTACAGAGTGAGTTCCAGGACAGCCAAGGCTACACAGAGAA
>NC_034603.1:26009661-26014292 GCF_900095145.1 Mus pahari | reverse complement strand
CTTTATTTTCTTTTTCCTATCCTGGAATTTGATCTGTAGACCAGGCTGGCCTTGAACTCAGAGATCTATCTGCCTGCCTCTACCTTCCGAGTACTAGGCTCAAAGTTGTGAACCACCACCACCTAGCTTTCACTATAATTTTTCAAAGTGTCTTCCTCTTCAAATATATATTAAAACTTAAAAGAGTACATAAATAAACTAAATAAGGAGCTGGAGAGACGGCTCAGTGGTTAAGAGCACTGACTGCTCTTCCAGAGGTTCTGAGTTCAAATCCCAGCAACCACAAGGTGGCTCACAATCATCCGTAATTGGATCTGAGGCCCTTTTCTGGTGTGTCTGAAGACAGTGTATACATATATAAGATAAATTTTAAAAAATCAAAACAAAATAAAAACCTAAAAGAGAATTCACTTTTCCTTAGAGAAATAATATCCAGTAATTAACAGAACTCAGCCTCTGTGGGTAGACTAACAAATAACATTCCTACTGTAGAAAGCAGAATGCCAGACATGGTGGCACACGCCTTTAATACCAGCACTTGGGAGGCAGAGATAGGCGGATTTCTGAGTTCGAGGCCAGCCTGGTCTACAAAGTTAGCTCCAGGACAGGCAAGGCTACACAGAAACCCTGTCTCAAAAACGAAAAAAAAAGAAAGCAGAAGAAAATAAAGGGAACAGTGTCTGGACAGTCAGGCCTCACATACTCAAGAGACCCCACACCTGGAAGCTGTCATCTCAGAGACCCTCACACTCAGGGGCCTCACACTGCGCCATTACCTCTTTCATCCTGAAGAAAGCCATCCCTGTCAGCAGAGAGTCTGAGCCTGCTTGATGCTGTCTTCCGATCCTCTGCAGATCCAACTGATCAGCCACCTCCTGAAGGCCTCCCTAAGGGACAGAAAACAGGGGTGTCACATACCAACACTATGCTTCTGGACTCAGCTAAGTCTACTCATGAACATTTACCAGTGGGACAGGCCATTCATCTAACAGGCCTCAGGAGCCATTTTTCAGACTTTCGTCCAAAACAATACCCTGCTGCATGCACTGTGTGCATGCAGAGAGGAGAGACAACCTTCACAAGTCAGCTCTATCATATCGCAGATCAAACTCAGGTTCATTACGTTTAGCAGCCGACATCTTTACCCACTAAGCCATCTCACAGGACCAACTTGAACTTTTTAAGAATTAAAAATCCCGCCAGGCATAGTGGCACATGCCTTTAGTCCCAGCACTCGGGAGGCAGAGCCAGGCGGATTTCTGAGTTCGAGGCCAGCCTGGTCTACAAAGTAAGTTCCAGGACAGCCAGGGCTACACAGAGAGACCATCTCGAAAAACCAAAAAAAAAAAAAAAAAAAAAAAGATTTAAAAACCCCACAACGGTATCAACCAACCAGAGCTCCCAGGGTCTAAACCACCAACCAAGAAGTACACATAGAGGGACACACAGCTCCAGCCGCATATGTAGCAGAGGATGGCCTTGTCAGGCATCAATGGGAGGAGAGGCCATTGGTCCTATGAAGGCTTGATAGATGCCCCAGTCTATGGGAATCAAGGCAGGGAGGTGGGAGTGGGGGGGGGGTACATCCTCATAGAAGCAGGAGGAAGGGGGATGGGATAGGGGGTTTCTGCAGGGTAGGGGGAAAGATCAAGAAAGGGGATAACATTTGAAATGTAAATAAATAAAATATCCAATAAAAAAATTAATGAAAAAAATTTAAAATCCTCAGAGACTGTGAACAGTTACAACATACTGCATATGGCTTCATGTCACCAACTGCTCTGTGAGGTTCTCAAGCCTAAGAGGAAGGCAGCCAGCCTCAGGATGCAAGAAATAGGGCTTTTCTGGTGCCTGAGAAACCAACTAGCTAAAGAGAGAGCAAGCTGGATTAACATCCTCCTTAGGTAAGTCTGGCACCTGGCAGGCCTCGAGAAAGCATAGTGAATGCATTATTCATGCAAAACAAGTCTGAGCTTGGGAATTTGCTTGTTCATTGCCTGTGTGAAGGAAAATGTCGTCTGTTACCTTCAGATTTTTGCAGCTCTTCATCAGGTATTTCACATCGTAAATGGACGGGAAGAAAAGATTCAGGATGTGAAAAAACTCATGTTCTTCTTCCGGCAGTCGAGAGTCTGTAAGCAGCTTTACCATGTAGCCAAAATCATAGCCACTAAGGGAGGAATGAAGATGTCTGAAAGCAGCTTCAGTTCAGTCTTAAACCACCACCTCAGGCTGGGGGCTGGGCCTTGCAAAGAACACTGGGTGGCCTGAACTTTACACTCCAGGAGGAAATTTACATAGGGAAAGCTACTGTGAGAAACGCACAAGAACCTGAGAGTTTGTGTGAATTTGATTAATCAAAACTCAAAAGTAAAAGCCGTAAGAGCCCAGGAGAAGGATCACCTAAAGAGAAATTATGAGGGTAAGAGTTCCAATCCCAGCACCCAGGTCAGACAGCTCACAAATGTCTGTAAGTCCACCTGCAATGGGCCAGCATCCTCTTCTGGCTCCCTAGGTGCTCACACACATACCAATATAACACACACACACACACACACACACACACACACACACACACACACAATAAGCACCTTCCCAAAAAGAATTTAAAGAATATCTGTATTTGAAGCTGAAAATAACGGAGCCCACAGCAGTCTCCATCCACCTGGAAGACGGCACTGCTCAGCCACTAAAGCACTGCAGGTCAAGTGATGCGAAGCCCGTGTGTGCTCACGCGCTCCCCAAACACTACACAGGAACACTAGCACCACCTCCAACTTCGCACTGCTGCTTCCGAACAGCCAGGAGGACTCAAATCAACAAGAATTTAGTTCCTCGCCAGTGCAGCCTACAGTCAGAAGGGGAAGCTATGCTGAAGAGACAGACCACAGTTCCCATGGACTGACCTGTGAAATGAAAGCCACTTGACGTTGTCACAGAGAACCACTCCCGACGTCATAAGCAGCTCTGCAAAGTGCAGTGTATCGATCCCTTCCTCCTCATGTTTCTGGAACTGCAGCCCTGAGTTTGCAAGCAGATCTATGGAATCCTGGGAGTACATATCCTCTCTGAAAAGCAAGGTGTCACTGTGAGCTGGCGGCAGGGAGACCACAGCAGGAGAGATGTGACAGTTGGCTTACGATTCAAAAGCATAGCACTCCTGAAACACTCCAAAAATCAACAGATCTGAATTTCCTAACTACAGAAAACCTACATTCGCTCCCTTAAAAATTCTGTTTTAAGTAAACGAATGAGTTAGACAGTTGTGAGCCAAGCTCTGGGACTCAAGCTCAGATCTTTTGGAGGGGCAGCCAGTGTCCTAACCACTAAGCCACACATTTTTTTTTTTTTTTTTAAAACCGATTTACTTTTTTTTTTTTAAAGATTTATTTATTTATTATATTTAAGTACACTGTAGCTGTCTTCAGACACTCCAGAAGAGGGAGTCAGATCTTGTTATGGATGGTTGTGAGCCACCATGTGGTTGCTGGGATTTGAACTCTGGACCTTCAGAAGAGCAGTCAGGTGCTCTTACCTACTGAGCCATCTCACCAGCCCCCCACACATTTTTTAATGTTATTTTTAATCTTTTTAAAATATTTATTTATTTATGTATATGGGTGTTTGTCTGTGTGTACATCTACACACCAGAAGAGGGCATTCAGATCCCATCACAGACAGCAAGTGGCCATGTGACTGCTGGAAACTGAACTCAGGATCTCTGGAAGAACACCCTGTGCTTTTAACCCCTGAACTATCATCTATGCAGCCTTTGTTCTTTTAAATTTTTAATCATATTTATACCTCTTTATATCATTTACAGTAGAATTTAACAAAACAAACTTGAGACAGAACTAACCCTGAAGTTTATTTATAAAACAAACAAAAGGCAGGGCGGGAGAGGAGGCTCAGCTCTACGAGTTCTTGCTGCCGTGGCAGAAGACCCAGGCTCAGCTCCCGACCATCTGTGCCACCAGTCCCAGGGATCTGCTAACTGCTGTGGACACCAGACACATACATGATGGATAGATATACATGCAGGCAAAACATTAATACACAAAATAACAGCTAAAAATCTTGGAGCCGGGCGTGGTAGAGAGCTTGGTCTACAAAGCGAGTTCCAGGACAGCCAGAGCTACACAGAGAAACCCTGCCTCGAAAAACAAAAAAAAACAAACAAACAAAAAAAATCTTGGGCTGGGGGCTGGAGAGATGGCCCAGCAGTTAAGAGCACCGACTGTTCTTCCAGAGGTCCTTAGTTCAATTCCCAGCAACTACATCTGTAATGAATTCTGATGCCCTCTTCTGGTATGTCTGAAGACAGCTAGTGTTCTCGTATATATAAAATAAATAAATAAGTCTTTAAAAAAAAAATTCTTGGGCTGGAGAAATGGCTCAGATTCTTCCAGATGTCCCAAATTCAATTCCCAGCAACCACACAGTAGCTCATAACCATCAATAATGAGATCTGGTGCCCTCTTCTAGAATGCTTATACATATAGGTGGAACACTGTATACATAATAATCTTTTTAAATATTTTTTTGGGGGGGTGGGTTTTGAGACAGGGTTTCTCTATATAGTCCTGGCTGTCCTGGAACTTACTTTGTAGACCAGGCTGGCCTCGAACTCA
>NC_034603.1:25994508-26009180 GCF_900095145.1 Mus pahari | reverse complement strand
ATGGGATCAGATGCCCTCTTCTGGTGTGTCTGAAGACAGCTACAGTGTACTCAAATACATAAAATAAATCTTTAAAAACAAAACAAAACAAACAAACAAAAAACTCCTCTTGACTGTTCTAATACCCATCTTTGTTCAATAAAAATAAAAATATAATTAGCCAGGCATGGTGGCACACACTTTTAATCCCAGCATTCTGGAGGCAGATGCTGGTGGATTTCTGAGTTTAAGGGCAGCCTAGTCAACATAGCAAGTTTTAGGACAGTCAAAGCAACATAATAGAGAGAGACAATGTCCCCTCCTACCTCACCCCAAAAAAACACATGATTAGTTAAGCTTACGGCAACCAGCCCACTCAAACTCAGCAGTCCACTAACACTCAGGGTCTCCCGAGACACTTACGTCAGGTTGAACTTGAAGTTGAACTGCCACGTGTTGATTCCAGATGGGTACTCCCCCTTCTCATTGGTGAACGTAAGGCCCAGCTGGATGATTTTTAGAAGGTCAACATTGCACCGCAGAAGCTGATACTGGTAATCTATGGAGCTTCGAAATTCACCGATTGGCCGTACAACAACGCCTGGGAACTCTGTGTCCTAGGAACAAAAGCCTCTCACCATTAAGTCTCAGCAAACAGTGGTGCTCAGTAACTCATGAGCAAAATTGCTCTGCAGTTTACAGAAGCTCAAGATAAGCTCCCAAGGTCTAGAACACAACAGAACACAAGACAGGTGAATGGGTGACTAGAGGGAGACTCGAAGTCAGGTAGGAACTTCTTTTTTCACGTATTCATTTACTTCATGTGCATTGCTGTTGCACCCGAATCTGTGTCTATAAGAGGGTGTCAGATCCCCTGGAAGTGGAGTTACAGACAGTTGTGAGCTGTCATGTGGGTGCTGTGAGTTGAACCACGGTCCTCTGGAAGAACAAGTGCTCTCGACTGCTGAGCCATCTCTCTAGCCTTCAGATAGGACCTTCCACCAATATGAGTAGATGTGGTGATGTGGTGGCTGGGGGGGGGAGGGGCAGGTAGTTAGCTCTTTCATATCAGCTTCTTGGTGTGACATATACTTGAGAGAGAAGCCCGGCTGATGGCCTGCTCTTCAGAGCTCCCACCTTGGTCTCATGTTTTTATGAAGGACAAATGCAGCCTTCCTCTTTCCTGAGTGACTATTTCACTGCCGTGTGTACATAAAACCCTTTTCTACCCTTGTAAAGCTCAGACTGGCCTATACTCATTGATCTTGAACTCCTGTCCCCCACCCTCACCCCCAGTGTTTGGAATGGCAGGATCTTAACCTGCCGGGAGAGCTTGTAAGGCTAGTACCTCTTATGGACAGATGAGTGAAAGCAGGGTTTGAATACAGACAGTGACAAGCACCAAGCCTGGAAACAGGACACCTGCGTGCCTGGGGGCAGGCCTAAGAAGAATGCCACCTAACCCACCATTGGGCAGGAAAGTGAGCCACACAGTACCAGTCCTTCCCACTTTACCCAGAGGCACCAGATCTGCAATGTGACACCTCCTGCCTTTTTCGTGCTAGCAATAAAATGTTTGAATATTTTGAAAACATAGGCTGGACATGTTGGAACATGCCTATCTTCCTAGCACTTGGAAGATGGA
Source organism: Mus pahari (assembly GCF_900095145.1). Lineage (NCBI taxonomy): Eukaryota > Metazoa > Chordata > Mammalia > Rodentia > Muridae > Mus > Mus pahari. The sequence continues at coordinate 26,007,556 of NC_034603.1, read as the reverse complement.
GGCAGGAGGATGACAAAGTCAAGTCATCCTCTTGAAATATGCCTGTGTCACATAAAAACCAAGTTTAAAAAAATTAATAAATACCACATGCTCAAATTCCCATGTGTGAGGAGATATACCCAAGGGGCTGAGGTAGGTCAGACACTTGAGCACTTCCCAGCACCACACATACTGGGCACAACCACAGCTCAGCACCAAGAAGGCAGAAGCAGGAGGGTAAGCACAAGGTTGGCCTGGGCTACCCAGCAAGTGCTGGACTAGCCAGGGCTTACAGATCCAGATCCTATCTAAATAAACAAAAATAAAAATATAAAAGACTTTCCATCAGAGGACATTACAAAAACTTGTGTCTGAAGCTGCCCCCTCAGAGAGACTAGCTGCCTTGACTCACAAAAGCAATTACGCTTCCATCAGTCTAACCTTCCCTGGCTTTGGTGGGGAGGGCCTACTCACCATAGCGATATAGCTGTAGCTGAGGACAATCTCACGGATCTTCCGCATCTCTTCCTCAAGATTGCTGGCCCACACCTCACAGATGACCTGACTGTTTTCTACAAGTGCCGCAGGCATCCTGAAGGCGCCTGAGGAGCCACCGTGAGCCAACTATGTAAAAGAACAAACAAGCCTCCTTCGGTTTGATTTAATTGTCCACACTGGATCCAATCTAGATATAAAGACAGTTTGAAATCACATTAAGTTTACACTGTGGTATAAGATATCAACAAACAGGGCTAGAGAGATGGCTTGGCGGTTAAGAGACTGCTCTTCCAGAGGTCCTGAGTTCAATTCCCAGGAACCACACGGTGGCTCACAGTCATCTGTAATGGGGTCTGATGCCCTCTTCTGGTGTGTCTGAAGATAGCTATGTACTCACATAAAATAAATAAATCTTTTTAAAAAATTGTCTTTAAAAAAAATATATCAACAAATCAAACACATCAAAATTGTATTTTAGTCAGATACAGTGACCCAGACACATGATCCCAACACTCAGGAGGCCAAGGTAGAAGGATGAGAGGTTAAGACCAGCGTGGAGCCGGCACAGCTTTAATCCCAGCAGAGGCAGGCGGATCTCTGAGTTCAGCCTGCTCTACAGAGTGAGTTCCAGGACTCCCAGGGCTACACAGAGAAACCCAGTCTCGAAAAACCAAAAAAAAAAAAAAAAAAAAGACCAAAATGGACTGCACACTGAGCCCATTCAAGGTCAACCCGGGCTACCTAGCAAGACACACACAAACCAGAATGTTACCATAAGTTCATTAACAAGTCAATGCATTCAGCATCCACTACCTAAGGAGTGCTTACACTTGCCTTTGTCAAGTTTGTTCTCTCTTGATACAAAGAAAACTCTACCTGTTGACCTGACATTAAAAATGGCAAGTTACTGGGCTGGGGGGATCTCGCAGAGGTTAAGAGCACCGACTGCTCTTCTAGAGTTCAATTCCCAGCAACCACATGGTGGCTCACAACCGTCTGTAATAGGATCTGATGTCCTCTTCTGGTGTGTCTGAAGACAGCAACAGTGTACTCACATACATCAAATAAATAAATCTTTTAAAAAAGGCAAGTTACGCCGGGCAGTGGTGGTTTTGATTTTATATATACCATGTGCATGCAGTGCACAGAGCCCAAAGGCAGGCATCATGTCCTCTGGAACTGTACTTAGAGATGGCTGTGAACCACCATATGGTGTTAGGAACCAAACCTAGATTTTCTGCAGGAGCAGAAACCGGTCCTGACTGCAGCCCTGTGATGTCTACTTCTTAACTCATAATAAATAAGTTAGGCAGTAAAGTCCACAATAAGAACAGGGTGGAAGGGCTGAAGAGATGACTCAGCCGTTAAAATCAGTGGTGCTGTTATAAAGACCCAGGTTCAGTCCCTAGTAACCAGATGGTGGCTTAGACCCAACGGTAATTCCAGATCCAGGGGTCTGATGCCCTCTTCTGGCCTCAACAAGCACCAGACAGGCACATGGTACACAGACGTTCTGCAGGGAAAACATTTATACACACAAAGTAAAATAATTAAAAAAGAGGAGGCGGCCAGTAAAAGTAATTCAAACAGGAGCAGAATGGCCGATGGTGTACAGCACAGGAAGTACTTGGCCGGGTCAAATTCAACACCACTGAGCACTGTCACTACAGCAAACCAACACAAAAGGCTCAGTATTAACAGAACAGAAAAGGCTCCCGATAGAGCTCATACTTAACAACCTCAGGCTTGATCCTTGACTTCAAAACACACACACACAACTAAACACAAGCTACAGGACAGTGTAGCAATCTAGGGAGATCCTGGGAAGAGGGCTGCATAATGACTTAAGAGTTTCCTTATAAGGCAAACCCCACTGTATGGCTCCTCAACACAGTCAGAATGTAGCAGTGAGCTCCAGTGCACAGGGGCCAACACTTGCAGCAAGTAAATGAACATGAGGGGTTTCCAAAGACCAGAGCAAGGGAAATAAATCTTTGTGTCCCAGCTTTAGAACTGACATACAGTAGAGACTCCAGAAGACGATGAGAATCATTCTCAATGCTGTCTACTTCTCCTTAAGAGACCATTCATTCATTCAATGCAGGCTACTCTTCACAGATGCTTCCCTGAAACTGAAAGCTGTGTGGTGGCTCTCAACATACATACACATGTGGCACAATCCATTTCTTCCCGTTTTTCTCTTATTAATAAAGGCTTGCAAATGAACTAATAGAGAACAGGGAAGATGCTTGTTCACAATGAATGCACAGTAAATTCAACTACCTGACAACTGAGATAATGTTTGTCAAGAGTTCTCCAGGCTGGCCTCTGAACTTGTAAAACTGCCCATCTCTGCCTCCCAAGCACTGCAGCTATCAACAGGAGCAGCTTCACCTGGTTCTTGAGGTCACCTCCCATGTCCAGTTATTGAAACAGATGCAATCTTGTTTCCCTAAGCAGGCCATAAACTACATTGCAGGTAAGTGGGCGTCACTCCTGAACTTCTGAAAGATGTTTCCATTAAAACAAAAAGGCACAGGCATAAAGAAACAAACTGCTGTTCTGGAGAGATGGCTCAGTGGTTAAAAGCACTGACTGCTCTTCCGAAGGTCCTGAGTTCAAATCCCAGCAACCACATGGTGGCTCACAACCATCTGTAATAAGATCTGACACCCTCTTCTGGTGTATCTGAAGACAGCTACAGTGTACTTAGATATAATAATAAATAAATCTTAAAAAAAAAAAAAAGGGCTGAAGAGATGGCTCAGCAGTTAAGAGCACTGACTGCTTTTCCGAAGGTCCTGAGTTCAAATCCCAGCAACCACATGGTGGCTCACAGCCATCCGTAATGAAAACTGATGCCCTCTTCTGGGGTGTCTGAAGACAGTTACAGTGTACTTACATATAATTAATAAAGATTTCTTTTAAAAAAAAAAAAGAAACAAACAAACAAACAAACTGCCTAAAGCTATTTAAGAGAGAGTTTGTTTCAGGAAGCCAACCACTTTCAAAGCTACTGTTACATTATCAGGTGAAGTGGAGCCACATAGGAGCAGAAACTGGCAAAGACACAGGAGCCATTCCTACAGCAAACATTTCCCTAGCCAATCTGTGGGGACGTGATCGCAGATTCCAGGATGGAAAAGGCAGTTCTTTTCCAATGAAGAGATACTAAGAGAGTGGTGGCTCATGCCTCTGGTGGCCATCCTATGCTAAGACTTAGAAAGTCCCAGATCGAACTGGAGAGGTGGCTCAGCAGTTAAGAGCACTGACGGCCCTTCCAGAGGTCCTGAGTTCAAATCCCAGCAACCACATAGTGGCTCACAACCATCTGTAATGAGATCTGATGCCCTCTTCTGGTATGTCTGAAGGCAGCTACAATGTACTTATATATAATAAATAAATCTTTAAAAGGGGGGAGGGGAGGCTGGAGAGATGGCTCAGCAGTTAAGAGCACTGGCTGCTCTTCCAGAGGACCCAAGTTCAATTCCTAGCACCCACATGTTAACTCACAACCATCTGTAACTCCAGCTCCTGGGCTCCCAAGGGCACCAGGCACACACATGGTACACATAGATATTGACAAAATACCCATACATATAAATACATAAAAAGAAAGAGAGAGGGCTGGTGAGATGGCTCAGTGGGTAAGAGCACCAACTGCTCTTCGAAGGTCCTGAGTTCAAATCCCAGCAACCACATGGTGGCTCACAATGAGATCTGACGCCCTGCCCTCTTCTGGTATGTCTGAAGTCAGCTACAGTGTACTTATCTATAATAAATAAATAAATCTTTAGGAAGGAAGGAAGGAAGGAAGGAAGGAAGGAAGGAAGGAAGGGAGGGAGGGAGGGAGGGAGGGAGAGAGAGAGAGAGAGAGAGAGAGAGAGAGAGAGAGAGAGAGGATCAGCCTCAGCTTTGGACTCTATCATCAGACAGATCCACAAGGGAGCCTTCCCAGACATACGCAGGAGATCACATAATGCACATTTAAGTGAGCAAGTGAACTCCCTGGGCGTACTGGCCACAGGGAGGAGAGAAAACAGCAAGTCAACAGAGAGTAACCACCTCCCGCCACTTTCCACCCAGGAAGCTCAGGCTCCAAGATGCCTTCTCTTCTTCACCCTCTCTTTCCCATACCTCAGAATGAGTCTATGTTTTCAAATACGGTTATTTGTGTAACAATAGCCCCTGGAGTAGTAACCTCATTATTGAGGTTTCAACCAGAAGAACAATAATGAGTTTCACAACTCAAAGAAAAAAATGACATCCTGACTTATATATACTGAGAAGATAGCCATCCCACTGGGGAGGCTGAGAAAAGAGGATCACCAGGAACTTGAGGCCAGTCTCTCGGCTATAATCGGAGAAGATCCTGCTTTTATTTCATTGTTCCATTTTGCCCTTTGAGATGGGTTTTTCTGTGTAACCCTGGCTGTGCTGGAATTCCCCGTGTACACCAAACTGGCCTTGGACTCAGCCTCCAAGGATTAGAGGCATGCAGCACCATCACAGCTGAGACCCTGTTTTTAGAAGGAAAGAAAGCAAAAGAAACGAACCAGCGAGGCAGCTTGGAGGTATGCAACCAGCACTTGCCGCCAAGCCGGGAACAACACTCACTCGATAGAAAAGAACATAAACCCCAAATATGACTTCCACGTGGGCAAGTTGGTACATGTGTACACACAATAAATAATAACAATAATAATAACAATAGCTTAAAGAAGAATGGGGCTGGAGTGATGGCTTAGCAGCTGAGAGCACTTGCCGCTCTCCCAGAGGACCTGAGTTTGGTTTCCAGCACACATGTGAATTGGCTCACAAATGCCTGTAACTCCAGAGAATGTTGACACCTTTTCGGCCTATTTTTGCCACCAACACACTCGTGATATTAATTATAAATTCATCCATTAATAAACTTTAATCCCTAAAAAAATTATCCTTCGAAATTCTTCAGGACGGTTCGGAGGTTGAGGCTGCATTCTCCTTTAAAGATTTATTTTTATTCCATGTATTTATGAGTATGGGGGGGGGGTGTTGAGTGTATCAACAGCTGTGCGATCTCTCCAACCCCTTAAAGGAAAATTTTGATCCCATGCAATGTTTGCCTCACCGGCTGGCTTTAAAGCTTGATCCCCAAACCAGCTACATTTGAAACTACAAAGGAAAAGGAGTTCATACAGACACACACACACACACACACACACACACACACACACACACACACACACCCTGTCCTGTGTAGGCTGCCAAGCAATCTGTTGTGACCGCTCCTGATTATCCAAACTTAGGAGCAGGGTCTCTGTGCACCCAGGTGGGCTCTGAAGAGCGAGGAGTGCGAAGGCAAGGAAACCACGCTCTCCCTGCTAGCCCTGCAGACAGTCCCGCTGAGTGTCTCCCGCTCGTCGTCCGCTTTTGTTTGCGCCAGAGCGTCTGGGGGACAATCAGCTTCACTTCCCCGTTCCAGAAGACTAAACAAAAGGCTTTAGCCGTGCAAGACGGGCGCAGGAGGAAGCAGCGGCCCGTTAGAAGAAATGGCAACAGGTCCCCTCTGGAGCGTTCCAGGCCACAGCCCTGGACTCAGACGACACCCCATCCAGCTTGCGGGCTCCCCGACGGCGGCCCTGCCACGCAAAGCTGCAGCACCCCAAGAGCCAAGCAGAGCGGCCTCTTGCCTCCCCCACCATCCCTTAGGCCTCCAGGCTGGACCCCGGGGACCAAGAGCCCCGTAGCCCCTGTGCCTCAGTGTTCCCGTGTGAAGGATGGGTCGCCACGGAGGCACTTCCGCCTCCAGCTCCTACCGTAAGCAACCCAGCCTGCTTACCCTGGCTGGCGGCCCCGCCGAGTGCGGGCGGCAGCGGCCCTTGACCCCGAGCTCTCCTCCCTCTTGCCCCGGATCCGCTCCAGGAACCCAGCTCGACAGGGAGACGCGAGTCCCGGCGCCCAGAGCGGCCGACGATGGGCACCAAACCAGAAGGTTGCACCGCTCTACCCTTCGGCCCTCCGGACTCGCCTACTCTCCGCGTCACTCCAGGCGTGCGCGAGCCCGCCGGTCTCGGCTCCGCCCCCCACAATGCGCGCTCCGAAACCTACGTCCCGCCTTCTTGCGCAGGCGCAGAGCGAGAAAGTTGGGGTTGGCGGAGGGCGCGTGCGCAAAACGAGATTTGCCCGGAGACCTCAGACTGCGTCCTGCGGCGTAAGCTGGGTTCCCCGCCTAGGTTCTGGAGTATCCGGAGTCGCGCCTCGGGAAAGGACGGGATCTAAAATTGGCCCCACTTCCTAACATCCGAGCGTCTTACGACTATCGGTTGGAGGTGATGGTGCAGGGCACATGGGGTGCCCTGACCCTCGATTACTGCAACCTGAACCCCTCATCCACAGAACATCTAGCCACAGAACCCCTCTGGATGACCATTAGGTGAGGGTGGGAGAGCGTCACCAAACCGAGTCATGAATGAGGTCACCTGAGCACTGCCTCCCAGGACCTGGACGGCCAAGCAGCGCTGCACCGGGGCCTGTGCTGTCTGCTGTGTCCCTGGTATCACTGTGGGTCAGTGCAGAGAGAGTGGGGCCTGTCAGGGAGAGGGTTCGCTGGCAGCGAGGCCATGCTGGGCTGCATCGCCACCTCGTGCTTTCCCACGGGGCAAGAAGACTAAGACCTTTGAGGAGCGCCTCCCCGACCCCTGGTGCTTCCTCTCCAAGAGGCCGTAGGTAAGCATACAGCAGGTGTCCCCCTTCTGACATCCCGTCTCCCAGTCACTCTGCCCTTTCCATTTTAAACTTTTATTCCAGAAGAAATCCCAAAATAGGACTTACTAAATAAGAGCTAGCCTTTCAAAACTGTTAACTCCAGAGAAGTGAAATCGCACAGCCAGCTTCTGGGGGTGACGATGTCAGGGACAGTTTCTGAAGCCCGGCCTCTGTGGCTTCTCTCCAAGATCTGTAAATAGAGACACAAGATTGTGATGAGGATGAAACCCTAGACAGAGCAACAACAGTCACCACAAAGAACCAGGCCCGCGCAGTCAGTTACTGTAGCTGCGGTGGATTCTCTGCAAGTGTTGATGGCACTGGCTGCAGGGCTGGCCTCTTCTGAGGTGTTCCGGTTGTCTAGGCTAGCTAGACACTGCCTTCCCTCAGTCTGTTCCCTCAGCATGTCCTTGGTCTGTTCTGTGATTCAATTCAGGAGAGGGTGGACCTAGCATGTGCTAGTCATGTGAGAAGCAGCCGCTGAATCCGATTCAGAAGAGAGTGGACCTAGCATGTGCTAGTCATGTGAGGAGCATGGAATTTTGTAGGGGGGGGGAGCGGTTCTTGCCACCAATAGGCCTGGTGTGCTCTGAAAGAGTTGAACAGGAAACACCTGCTCACACACACACACACACACACACCCTTCACCTAGAGCTTCTCACACTACAGTAATTGTACTTCGGGAGGAACTGGAGTGGAGTGTCTACACTTTAAACAATGGCCTTCAAACTGCAAACAAGAGAAACTAAGGTTTGAACACATTTCTTCAACTGGAAAGGCATAGTTTTGAAAATACAGAGAAGCATGGTTATAACATGGATCTTTTTAAGAGCTGAATGTACCTCTCCATGGGCAGCCTGGATTCCTAAATGTTTGGCTTTGGACCCTGGGACGACAAGGGACTGAGGTGCATACTTTACACACCAAAGCAGACCTGCCCTCCAGATTCTCCCAGCATCCCTCAGTCCCTACCTGGCATACCCTGCCTCCAGCCCTGAATTTTCCAGCCAAGGGGCTGGACTGCCCATCCCCCAGAGGCTCCTCCCTATAATCCAGACATTTTGGTTTCTCTCTTCCTCCTCCTCCTCCTCCTTCTCCTTCCCCTTCTCCCTCTCCTCCTTCTCCTCTCCTCTCCTCTCCTCTCCTCTCTCTCTCTCTCTCTGCCCTCTGCCCTCTGCCATTGTCCCTTTCTGTCTTTCTCCCTCCCCTATTGCCCCTCTCTCCCCATGACGACCTGGCCTTGGACCTTGGGCCCCCCGGAGAGCAGGTTCCCAATAAATCTGCCTTTAGATTTATTTATTTATTTATTTATTTATTTATGTAAATACACTGTAGCTGTCTTCAGACACTCCAGAAGGGGGCGTCAGATCTTGTTACGGATGGTTGTGAGCCACCATGTGGTTGCTGGGATTTGAACTCAGGACCTTCTGAAGAGCAGTCGGGTGCTCTTACTCGCTGAGCCATCTCACCAGCCCCTAAATCTGCCTTTAATCTAAATCGATTTAAATTGACTCATTTCACCAGTGGCAGAAAAATAACCTATCACTATTATCCCCAGTTCTAAACAAAAGTATGCCTTGAAAAAAATAAAAAAGTACAATAGGGGCTGAAGAGCAGTTAAAGAGCACTGGATGCTCTTCCAAAGGTCCTGAGTTCGATTCCCAGCAACCACATGGTGGCTTATAACCATCTGTAATAGGATCCAATGCTCTCTTCTGGTGTGTCTGAAGACAACAACACTGTACTTATATATAAATAAATTTTAAGGAAAAGCACATTATATGTAAGAAAATAATATCTAAAATACATTTGAGTTTGAAGTATTTGGGATATAAACATATAAATATATCCAGATTAGTAAAAAGTCATTATTAGTAATAAGTAATAAATGCTTAAATTTACAAACCCTGAAATGCTATAAAATTATGGATTAAGTGGTTGCTTCCCACAACCCCCAACTTGGCACTCCAGGTAGGCCACTTTATATTACTCTGCCCTTCATTGGAGCCAGTACTTAGAAGATGGTTTTGACCACAGGATGACTAAAAGTTGGTCAGAGAAGTGATAGTTTGACAGACAAGCACAAATCTTTGATCCCAGCATTCGGGAGGCAGAGGCAGGTGGATCTTGGTGAGTTTGAGGCCAGCCTGGTCTACAGAGCAATGTCCAGGACAGCCGGGGCTACACAAAGAAACTCTGCCTCAAAAAAACAAAAAACAAAACAAAACAAAGGTAATTCATGCCTATTATCCCAGAACGTAAGCAGCCAGAGCCAGAGGCTTGCCCAAGCCCCAGAACGACCAGGACTCTGAGGAGATACTGTTTCAAAATAGTTACTTTTTAAAGTAAATATAAAGACAGGTTAAAGATCAGTGAGATGGTTTGGTGGAGAAAGGCGGACCAGACCTAGATACCTGTGTCAACCCCCCAGGACTCATGATGCCCACACAAAAATACGACCGAAAAAATTAAAAGCAGTAGGTGTGGGTGCATGCTTTTCATGCCAGTGAGTTTCAGGACACCCAGTGCTGCTATGCAGAGAAACACTGGCTCAAAAAAAAAAAAAAAAAAAAAAAAGCTGGTACCCTGCTTTCACTTTACATCTGGTTTCTTTGTCTTAGATTCGGATCAGATTTCTATAGAACTACACATGGGCATGTTTATAATTTAAGGAGTGTCTGTCCTAGGCAGAGACCAACCAGATCAAGCCTCCCTGCTTCATCACATAGGCCTTACCTCTAGACAAAGACGGACCAGGCCAGGCTTCTCTGTCTACCTCATTATACAGGCCTCTCACCTAGATCCAGTCATCTGCTTAAACCTGAAGCATGCCGGGGTTTGGTGGCGCACGCCTTTGATCCCAGCACTCAGGAGGCAGAGGCAGGCGGACTTCTGAGTTCGAGGCCAGCCTGGTCTACAAAGTGAGTTCCAAGACAGCCAGGGCTACACAGAGAAACCCTGTCTTGGAAAAAAAAAAAAAAAACAAAAACAAACAAAAAAAAAAACTGAAGTTCATATCAGTGCCCACAAGGATGGCAGAAATTTTTACCTCCACATTCCCGAAATGGCTAGTTCAACGAATCAACGAAACCCCTTTTAGCCTTGAGATACAGGCCGTATTTCTTTCTAAATATTTGAGCATTTTAATTGCAGCTGAAAAGGGGGGTGGGAACTGCTGCGTAAGGGTTTCAGTTTTTTGTGTAGTGCTGGTGGAGGCTGAACCCAGGGCCTTATCAGCAGCCGCTTTGTCTCCGAGTCCCGGCACCGGCCCCTAGCTCACTCTTGGTAACCCATAGCCTATATTAAATCTGTTTTTAACTGTATTAGATCTTCTTTTTCCTTCATAATTTACTAAGGTAACATTTCAAATCGTATCCTATTCCGAGACCTTTAGACCTAAGACAGAATAGGCAAGACGCGATACTACTTGTCTGTATCCCAGCACGCACACGGGAGGCGGAGGCAGGGGATTGCCACATGCTCAGGGTCCAAGGAAAGTCTGACTAAAACATGGTCTTTTGTCGGTCAGATAAAGTGTGACGCATCTATACATTAACTTTTTGAGACAGAGTCTCACTGGTTGCCCTCCAGGGTTTAGTCTTTCTCCCTCTCCTGGAAGCTGGGCTCACAAGCAAGCATCACTACCCCCAGCAAACACAGCAACTCTTCAGTGCGCGATTTGGGGACACTCCCCACGTTCAAACATGAAGAAATCAAAGTGTAATCCCAGCACTCAGGAAGGATGAGGCAAGAGGCCCAGGGTCAAGGTCTACAGCTGGATCTCCAGGCCAGTCTGGGTTACCTGAGGTCCTATCTCAGTCAGTCAGTCAGCAGAGGCTGAAGAGATCGCTCAACTTTTTCTGTTCCCAACACCCCAATCAGGCAGTTCTCCAGCTCTCTGCAGACTCCTGTACCCACAGGTATACATTCCCACACACATATGCACATAATAAAAGATACATTTATTTGTGGGTTTTTTTTTTTTCAAGATAGTTTCTCTGGCCGGGCGTGGTAGCACACACCTTTAATCCCAGCATTGTAGTTCATGCCTGTGATCCCAAAGTTCTCAGCCAGCAGAGGTAGGAGGATCAAGGCCAATTCTGACGTCTTTGTGAGTTTGAGGCCAGTCTGGGGTGCATAAGGCACTCTCTTAAAAAGAAGAAGCAATGGGGCTGGAGAAATCACTCAGAGGTTACAAGCACTTGTTGTTCTTGGAGAAGACTCAATTCCATTCCCAGCATCCACATGGGGCAGCTCAAAACAGCCTGTAAATCCAGTTGTGGAAATCAGAGGATCAGAATCTGTGGCCTCTCGGCATACTTGCAGTCAAGTGGTGCACGCACACACAGACAAGCAGATAGACACACATAACAAGTAAATGTAAAGAGATTAGAGGTGAGTGAGCAGCTCACACCTTTAATCCCAGCACTCAGGAGGAAACGGGCAGGGGAATCTCTGAGTTCTGGGGCAGCCCGGTCTAGAGACCTTGTCTCAGATAACCCTAAAAAATGGAAATTTAAAAATTTAAATACATGCCCTATATTTTTTAAAAGAGGGAGGGACAGGGAGGAGAGGAGCGAAGGTAAACTGAGGCAGTCAATCCTCTAGTCTTTTTATCAGCATGGACTGTGTGCCCATTGCTCACCACCCACTTCTTCATCCAGGTTTCCTGCTTGTTAACATTTTCTAAAACCAGAGGAGACAAGGGGAAAAAGAAAGTTCGAGAGGAGCAGAATCTGGCCCATGCCCTGTTTCTCGGCTTTTGAGCTGTCCTCTCTCATTAAGGACATGTCCTTCCAAAAGAAAGGCATTCAGTTTCCAGCCCACACAGACCTAAACTTTTTCTCATCACGTGCCTGGTCAGAGCCAGTCGGCAGCCCAGTAAGGGGATCACCAGGGCCAGCCTCCAGACCCAACGGAGCTGAGCCAGGTGACAGCAAGGTTAGCCTGCAGACCTACAGCTACGCAGTAGCCACGAATGCAGAAATACCTTGGGCTGGACCTGTGACTTGGAGAAAGGGACGCTTGGGAACAGCCCCTCTGCAGAGGTGAGCAGGGGACTGTTGGGAGGGGGCTATTTGAGGAGGCCAGGATATATCTAAGTCCCCCTTGGCCATCAGCCTGTCCTCTCCCCTCCTCCCCAGGTGAAGTGTACCTGGACAGTCCCCTCCCTGTTCCTCAAGGAGCCAGCACCACCTGCCAGTGTCTGCACCTTCTGTCTCCTCCATCATGTTACTTCTCTCCGAACTGACACAGTTCTAATGAACTGGGTCCACTTCTAACGCCCTTGGGCAGAGAGTGGTTCCCAAAGGGGAAGTGAAACTGGAAGAGATGGCTGGGAGGCAACGGGTCCTGGGACAGGGACGAACTGCCACACTCTTAAGTCTCTGGAAGGGCTTTGGGCTGTGAGCTGGGACAACATAAGTGGCTTCAGGTTTCAGACCATCAGTGTGCCCAGTTGTCCTAGAAGGTCACCCACCCAAGCTAGCAGTGAAGTGGTTTGCAGGGCGGCCTCTGCCTTAGAGGCCTTTGGTGCTTACGACGGCCAAGACAAGATGCTGAGGCTTGTGAGTTGCTGTCAGTTTTGCTTGTAACTCCAGACAGACAGATGTCTCTGGCTAAGGCAGAGAGATCAAGTCAATTTAGTAAAATAAATGCAAGGAGGGTGTGCTTCTGCCTCTACCAAGCAAGCTACTAGCGGGAAGGAAAGACAGACAAGTGTTCAGCCACAGGCTCTCAGCACATTCTGGAAGGAAAACAAAACAAAACACAGAATAATTTTCTTTTTTTTTCTTTTTATTTTATTTATTATATGTAAGTACAC
>NC_034603.1:25988479-25994033 GCF_900095145.1 Mus pahari | reverse complement strand
TCAGTGGGTAAGAGCACCCCACTGCTCTTCCGAAGGTCCTGAGTTCAAATCCCAGCAACCACATGGTGGCTCACAACCATCTGTAATGAGATCTGACTCCCTCTTCTGGAGCNTCTGAAGACAACTACAGTGTACTTACATGTAATAAATAAATAAATAAATAAATAAATAAATAAAAATAAAACATTAAAAAAATTTAAAAAAAAATTTTTTTTACAAGGGATAGAACCCAGGGCCTTCCCGGTGCAAGTCCTATGCTTTCCCATCAAGCTACACCCATCTGTCTTGTTTTTGTTTAACTTTATTTTGAGACAAGGTTTTGCCAAGTTGTCCAGGATGACTGAACTTGTCGCGTCCTGCTTCAGCATCCAGAGTAGCTGGGATTTCAGAAGGGTACAACCACACCCAGCTGCCAGAAGCTCTTAAAGTATTGCAGCACCTTGGGGGAAGGGTCACTGCCCAAGGGCAGCCTCACCTCCTGGGGAGCCCTTCATGCTCATTCAGCATCAGTATGAGCCCCCTTTCCTTCTACCTCTTCTCAAACCAGGACCACTGATGCCCCTGTGAGCCTTCTGCAGAAGTGCTCATCTGGACTGCTGCTTCTGTGGCTGGGGTCTGGTGGGCTCTTCTAGAATGCAAACAGCCTGGGCAGACACTAGGGGTGGGCAGAGTGTCATGTCATCTCCTCGCTTGATGTAGGACCAGGCCCACAGAGCAACCACCAGATTTCATACAGTTGCCCATAAATACAAAAGGCCGGTAAGCTTTTGAAAGTTGCTATGGTAGGAGATGGATCACCCAGCTTGTCTCGTAGGTGGTTACAGCCTAGAAGAAAGGACCTTGGGGTATGGTATGCATCTTTATCTGTGAGAAACCTGGCTTCTCACCCTTATATTCTGTCATCCAAGAAAAAGGGACAGCGATGAGACTCTTGGGATTATACCCTTTTGCCCAAAGCCAAAGGAACTAATCACTTCCTTTCCCACCTTGGGACAATGCCAGATGACATCACTCAGAGCACAACAGAAATGTACTGTTTTACTAAGACCTTGAAACAAAATGTTAAGACACCTGGCTTCTGCCAGAGGCCTCGTGGAGTTTAGAGTGAGTCATTTAAAAACATTATTTCTATATCAATGTGTGTTAGCATGTATAGGTAGATATGCATCTACCTATACATGCTAACTGTCACACCAGAAGAGGGCACCAGATCCCATTACAGATGGTTATGAGTCACCATGTGGTTGCTGGGAATTGAACTCAAGACCTCTGGAAGAGCAGTCAGTGCTCTTAACCAGTGATCCATCTCTCCAGCCCTGTTTTATTATTCCTTTAAGACAGGACATCCACTCTAACTGGGAGCCAGTCTAGCTACTAGCAAGCCCATAAATAACCACGTTTCTGTCTGCCACAGCAAAAAGCCTATTGGCCACGCCTGGATTTTCATGTGGCTTCTAGGGATTTGAACCTCTTGCTTAAGCAACGGGTCCTTTTACCCACTGAAGGTCTTCCCCACCCTGAAGCCAACCACTGATGCTATCTGGAGCTGACTCTTTTTTTTTTTTTTTTTTTTTTTTTTTGGTTTTTCGAGACAGGGTTTCTCTGTGTAGCCCTGGCTGTCCTGGAACTCACTTTGTAGACCAGGCTGGCCTCGAACTGAGAAATCCGCCTGCCTCTGCCTCCCGAGTGCTGGGATCAAAGGCGTGCGCCATCACGCCCGGCCTGGGTCTGACTCTTGACTTACAAAACCGGCAGGACCAGATGACCATGAGGTCTGGATCTAGCTTTAGATTTGGGGGTTTTTTGTTTGTTTATTTGTTTGATGTTGATTTTTGTTTGTTTGTTTCTGAGAGGGTTTTGTGTGGGCCACACCGGCCTCAAACTCATTAGGGTAAGGCTAGCTTTGAAGTCCTCACTCCTCCCACCTCTACCTGGCAAGTGTTGAGGTGAGAGCCCTAACCTATCGCACACATCTTGTTTTCGTTTTATAAGACAAGATGCCAGTCCTGCGTCACCAGCCACATATTGAATAGCCCAGACTAGCCTGAAACTCTTCCAGTTCTCTCACTTCAGCCTCCTCATGCTGGGACTGCAGGCATGAAGCAATAAATACCCGCAAGTTGGTTGAGATTGCTTTTTGGTTTTTTTGTCCTATAAGAGTAAGTTATCCAGGACAGCCAGGGCTATAGAGAGAAACCCTGCCTCGAAAAATCAAAAAAAAAAAAAAAAATTACTTATTTGGCCAGGCATGGTGGCGCATGCCTTTAATCCCAGCAGAGGCAGGTGGATTTCTCAGTTCGAGGCCAGCCTGGTCTACAAAGTGAGTTCCAGGACAACCAGGGCTATACAGAGAAACCCTGTCTCGAAAAACAAAAAACAAACAAAAAAGAGTAAGTTATTAGGCCAGGTGTGTTGGCACACACCTATGATCCCAGCTTTCAGGACGCAAGTATGAGATCATCCTGAGTGACACAGAGAGACCCTGTCACAAAGACAAAGCAAGCTGGATGTGGTACTACTCATCCACTACTCACCTATGGCCCTGACACTGAGAGTGGAGGCAGAAGAGTTAGTACAAAATAAGTAAGTCAGGGGCTGGAGAGACAGCTCAGTGGGTCGGAGCACTCGCTGTCCTTGCAGAGGAGCTGGGCTTTATAGCACTGGGCAGCTCACAACTGCTTTTAATTCCAGCTTCACTGGAATCCAACACTCTCTCCTGGCCTCCACAGACACTGTATTTACATATTAAAACCACACATCCACACACATACACATGCACTTGGGAGGCAGAGGCAGGCGGATTTCTGAGTTCGAGGCCAGCCTGGTTTACAAAGTGAGTTCCAGGACAGCTGGGGCTACACAGAAAAACCCTGTCTCGAAAAACAACAACAACAAAATAAAGCTAGGCATGGTGGTGCATGCTTCTTTAATCCCAGCACTTGAGATGCAGAGGCAGGTCGATTTCTGAGTCCGAGGCCAGCCTGGTGTTCAGAGTGAGTTCTAAGACAGCCAGGGCTATACAGAGAAACCCTGTCTGGGGGGGGGGGTAGGGAGAGGATTCTATTTTTCTAGCAAACAAACTGACCCCTCCCTTTAGGCTTGTCTACCCAATGACAATCCTTCTGTTTATCCAGCTAGGGTCCTTCTGTTTAGGTCAATGTCCTTGGCAATGTCATTTGGGGAGGTGGAGTGTTGGACCTGACAGGATATTCATATTCCAAACAGAACACCCAGGAACCTTGAATCTCAAAGAAAATCTGAAAAAAATTGGTCCACAGACAACCTCAATATGATACTGTCCCCATTCCACCCACCCTCAGCCTGTTCCTCTATCCTACATTTAGATTTTTGTTTTGTTTTGTTTTTGAGACAGGGTTTCTCTGTGTAGCCCTGGCTGTCCTGGAACTCACTCTATAGGCCAGACTGGCCTTGAACTCAGATATCTGCCTGCCTCTGCCTCCCTAGTGTTGGAATTAAAGGTATGAGTCACCACTACCCAGCTAATATTTAGATTTTTAAGGTGTAATTTATCTAAATTGTGTTTGTTTGGGTTTTTTGTTCATTGAAATAAGGCAGCACAGCTCCTACCATCTGCTTTCCACAGACTAGTGCTGAAAAGTATTACATTTGGCAGTGCAAGCCAAGTTCTCTTTAAGGGATAATCAGTTCATCATAATAGCAGAAAGCTTCGCTTGTAGTGCAGATTATTATGTCTTGTTTTCTCTTTCCCAGTATGTCCCTGATCTTAAATGCAACTCACTCTTCTGAACACTGTATCATCCAGAAAAGCTTCTGTAAGATACTATTTTGTAAGATAGGAACAGGGAATGTCTTCCTTTTCTTTAAATTTGAAGGGTCTTGTATGTTCCAGACGGACCTCAAACCTGATATGCAGCTGGTGCTAACCTTGAAGGTCTTCTTATTTATTTGTTAAACGTGTGTTTGGGCATGTACGTGAGAGTGTGGGTATGCATGAGAACAGTCTCCGGTGTACATCTCATCCTCTACCTTATCTCATGCAGGGTCTCTCTTGTCATTCACAACTGTATGTATACTCCAGGATAGCTGGAGTTGTATCTAGCCTTTACCTGGGTCTTCCTGCCTCTGTTTCCTGAGTGCTGGGATTAGAGACATTTGCCACCACACCCAATTTATGCAATACAAGGGATGGAAACCAGGGCTTCTGGCACTAGTTCCTCGAGCTGCATCTGCAGCCCTGATTTGCAACATTGCTCAGACAAAATGATGACTATGCCAGAGAATCATGTGTTGGCTAGTGTAACACACTTCAGAGTATGGTTCACGGCCAGCAGGTGATCTCCCTTGGAGCATCCGGTCTGTGACACTCATTCCTGCCTTCATGCTGTCCTGTACTTTGTCAGAGAATATGAGCACCAGATTCAAGTTCTGCCACTAAATCTCTGTCAAATTTGAGTTAAACTTGGATCGTCCTGGGGCCTCTAATTTGACCCCTAGTCCATGTGATTTCCATGAAAAGAATTCAGATGATATGTACTGGCCTTCAGAAGACAAAAAAAATTTTTTAAAGTTTTATTTATTTTATATGTAAGTACACTGTAGCTGTCTTCAGACACTCCAGAAGAGGGAGTCAGACTTTGTTATGGATGGTTGTGAGCCACCATGTGGTTGCTGGGATTTGAACTCCGGACCTTCAGAAGAGCAGCCGGGTGCTCTTACCCACTGAGCCATCTCACCAGCCACAGAAGACAAAATTAACAGTAAAGCAAGACCTTCTGGAGGAGGTCAGAGTAGACTTGAACACTTTAAAGATGGAGAATAGGCAATGTCAGAGAGAAAAGTGTGCCAGTGGACAACTTTGCTGCTGTTGTTGTTGTTTTTTTGTTTTTTTCAAGACAGGGTTTCTCTGTGTAGCCCTGGCTGTCCTGGAACTCACTCTGTAGACCAGGCTGTCCTCAAACTCAGAAATCCGCCTGCCTCTGCCTCCCAAGTGCTGGGATTAGAGGTGTGTGCCAGTGTAAAAAATGTTAAAGGTAGAGAAAAATAATTTAGCCTTCAAAGAGGAAAGAAAAAACATATTTTAAAAAGTGATGTTTTATGGGGCTGGAGAGATGGCTCAGTGGTTAAGAGCACTGACTGCTTTCCCAGAGGTCCCGAGTTCAGTTCCCAGCAATCACATGGTGGCTCACAACCATCTGTAATGGGACCTGACGCTCTCTTCTGGTGTGTGTGAAGACAGCAACAGTGTACTCACATACATGAGATAAATAAATCTTTTTTAAAAAGAAAAATAAGGCCAGGCGTGGTGGCGCACGCCTTTAATCCCAGCACTCAGGAAACAGAAGCAGAAGGATCTCTGTGACTTCCAGGCCAGACAGAACTACATGGTTAGATCCTATCTTTAAAAAAACAAAATGGGGCGGGGGGTGGGGTGGTGGCACATGCCTTTAATCCCAGCACTTGGGAGGCAGAAGTGGCAAATTTCTGAGTTCGAGGCCAGCCTGGTCTACAAAGTAAGTTCCAGGACAGCCAGGGCTACACAGAGAAACCCTGTCTGGAAAAACCAAAAAAAAAA
>NC_034603.1:25981906-25988369 GCF_900095145.1 Mus pahari | reverse complement strand
ATTTGTAAATGTTATTAATTACCCTTGTCAAAATTACTAATTTGTACTGCTTTGTTGGTGAACAATGTGAGGCCATTTCTGTGTGTGAGAACCCTCTCCCTCCCTCCTCGTCTTGGGGACACTCTCTGTGAAAACTTTGTCTATGCCGGGCAGGGAGGGCCTTGACATACATACCATGAACTACACCTCATCTTCGGGGACTCTGGTACCTCATGACCATCTCCAGAGACAGTTCATGGGTGTGTTGGCATAACTCAAAGACAAACAGCACCTGAGGAAACCTTTTCGACTCTCAGGAAATCACCGGTCAACAGATCCACTAAGCCACCTATACTCACCTAGGCCAGGGCCTTCCCTTTGGCCTACAATCCTATGTGGAGCAGAACCCGGTATAAGTTCCTAATCCCTTGATTTCAACAGCACCTGGT
Organism: Mus pahari; assembly: GCF_900095145.1. NCBI lineage: Eukaryota > Metazoa > Chordata > Mammalia > Rodentia > Muridae > Mus > Mus pahari. The sequence continues at coordinate 25,987,941 of NC_034603.1, read as the reverse complement.
TCTCACAGCTCAGCCCTGCCTCTTAAATGGCCATGGCTGTGGTCTCATAGATCAACAGTATCCCAGGGGTTGGCTCCTATTGAACTGTAACGTGAATGCTGTGATAACCTCCCCCTGCTCCCTCTCTTGGACTTTTCCCCACACTCTTAGAACCTCGAGTCCTCTCAACGGATGATTTTGACTTTATTAGATTCTGTCCGTGAGAAGCCCTGGTGCTGGTTTCTGGGTGGATTTATGTCACCAAACACAATGGTCTCCAGGTCCCTCCATCTTTAGGACTTTTCTTGTCATTCTTTGTGTGGTCCAGCATTGTTCTATTAGGTACCCCAGTTCTGGTCTGTTCATTTGTTGTTGGTGAACAATTAAGTTGTCCCTCCCTCCCTCGCTCTATCACTAAGCAACACTGCACACCTCTTTTTAGTTGCGGTATACACTTCCACTACCAATCAGGTTCTTACCCTGAAGGATCTAGCTCATCATGGCTTAGTTTCCATTTCTCCAGCTCAAATTTCTTGGTCAGGTTAACCCTGCGTTCAAAAGTCTACACTGATCCCAGCACTTGGGAGGCAGAGGCCAGTGGATTTCTGAGTTCAAAGCCAGCCTGGTCTACAGAGTGAGTTCCAGGACAGCCAGGGCTACACAGAGAAACCCTGTCTCAAAACACCGGGAAAAAAAAAAAAACCACCAAAAAAAAGAAAAAAGAAAGTCTACATTGTCTCAGCACCCAGCTGAAACTTCCCAGAGTGCCCCCAGTTCTGAGCAGACTCCAGAAAGTGATTTTAAAAAGAGCATGCAGGGGCTGGTGAGATGGCTCAGTGGGTAAGAGCACCCGACTGCTCTTCCGAAGGTCTGGAGTTCAAATCCCAGCAACCACACGGTGGCTCACAACCATCTGTAACAAGATCTGACGCCCTCTTCTGGAGTGTCTGAGGACAGCTACAGTGTACTTACATATAATAAATAAATAAATAAATCTTAAAAAAAAAAAAAAAAAGAGCTTGCAGACTGCTGCTCTGCTAGCCAGGCTTCCTGGTAGGGAATGTCAGGCTTTCTGGACTCTGCATTACCTAATCCCCGCAGAAGGCCTGTGTGGGTGTGACAGATATCAGGGGAGCCACCTGGGAAGAGAAGCTTTGGTTTCTGTGTGTCATCCTGAGTGTTCATCTGCTCAGCATCTAAATATTCTAAATTGTCAAAATGATGTACTCACGTATGTGTATGATGTATACATGTGTGTCTGCACTCGTGTGCCCCAGAGCGTGAATTCATACACAAGTGCAGGTGTGCACATGTGTGCACCCATCAGGGATCACAAGGCTTTGAATCCCTTGGAACTGGGGTTACACATCTTTGTGGGATACCTGGTTCATTATATGGGTTCCAGGATCAAAACTCTAGGCTTCATGATTGTGCCACAAGTACTCTAACCACTGAGCTCTCTCTCCAACACCCCCCCCACACACACTTTATTCTTTATTTTGAGACAGATATTGTTAAAATATCCAAGGGTTTTTCAGGTAGCTGGGATTCCAGGTGTGCAACACTATATTGACGTCTACTCCGTTTCTCAGCAATTGTAAGCAGTGATTCAGTGGACATGACAGTATAGATATCCCAGGGTTCTGACATCATTAAATACACCCATTGGTTAATACTGGATCACCTACCTACCTGTGAATTCCAAATGCTAGGACAGCCTTCATACCTGGTTGGTAGCTCCTTTTTCTCTTTTGAGAAGTTCCATTTTATTTTTTATTAGCATACAAAATTAGCATAGTTGCATTAAAAATAAAATTTGCTGTTGTCCATCCTTCTCCCTCACCCCCTTCTTTCTCTTGCACTCCACAGCCCCCTTTCTGTCTCTCGTGCTCTGTTTTTCTGTGTTCCCAGCTTCCTCTCTGGTGTTCTCCTATCTGGTTCCAAACCCTATCCCCACTCTCACATTCATATATAAGCATTAAAAGTTATGAGTGACATCTGAGAGAGAACTTGCACTTTTTCTCTGAGACTGGATTACCTCATGGTATAATCCTTTCCAAATTCATCCATTTCACTTTTTTTTTCTTTAGGGCAGAACAACATTCCATCATGTTTAAGTACCATATTTTCATTATACAATCCGTGTGTGCTAGGTGTTGTGAATAAAGTAGCCATGAACATGGTCGTATAAGCATCTCTATGGCAGAGTTTGGTGGTTTGAATGAGAACAGTCCCCATTGGGCTCATATATTTGAAAGTTTGGTCCCCAGTTAGTGGAACTGTTTGGGAAGGATTCAGAGGAGTGACCTTGTTGGAGGAGGTGTGTCTCTGGGGGTGGACAACTTGCAGATCACATGTGAGTGCTCAGCTACTTTTCCAGCACCGTCCCTGCCTGCCTTCTGCCACGGTCCCTCCCATGGTGATCCTGAATTAACCCCTCTGAAACTGTAAGCTAGCCCCCAAATTAAATATTTTATTTTAAAAGTTGCCTTGGTCATGGTATCTCCTCACCACAGTAGAACACTAGCTAAGATATAGTATATAGAACCCCGTGGGTATATGCCAGGAGAGAGCTGACTGGCTCATACGCTACTTCCATTTGGCTTTGTTTTGTTTGTTTTCGTTTTGTTTGTTTGCTGGGATTACAGGTGTGCACCAGCTGTGATGAGAGGTCTCTGTGTAATGTCTGAGATGTGTACGTGCTGACTTCAGTGATGGCTGGGCTAGTCTCAATCCCTCTGTGAGTGTGCTGAGGTCTCCTTCACCTGGGTCTTTGCCAGCACTTAACTTTCAGATAAGAGACAGGCTTGCTAGATGTGGAACACATTGAGTCCCAGCTCAGGGGAGGGGCAAGCAGAAGAATCCGGACTTCAAGGTCATCCTCAGTCACCAGGGCAAGGCCAGCTGAGACTACATGTGACAGATCTCAAAGACAAAAAACAAAAACAAAAAAGGAGCCACTCTTCTAACATGAAGTGAAATACTATAATTTGTTTACTGATTCCAGTTTGAACCAGTAAAAGCAAAGTGTATTTATTCTTTTACAATTCCATATAGTGTCTTGGTCACACCCATCTACAAGTTCCTCCATTCATCTTTCTATTTGCTGTGGAGGGGTTTATTTTTGTTGTTGTTTTAAAATATTTTACTTATGTGTATGTGTGTGCGTGTGCATGTGTATGTGGATATATGTATGTCCTTTTGTGTCTTTGTGTGTGTGTGTGTGTGTGTGTGCCTGTGGAAGTCACAAGAGGGTGTCAGCTCCTCCTTTGGAGCTGGAGCTCACAGTGGTTATGCCATGTGCCGTGGGCACCAGGAACCAAACCAGTCCTCTGAGCAAGCAGTGTTTGCTTTTTTATTTTTTTAAGATTTAATTTATTTGGGCTGGAGAGATGGCTCAGTGGGTAAGAGCACCCGACTGCTCTCCCGAAGGTCCGGAGTTCAAATCCCAGCAACCACATGGTGGCTTATAACCATCAGTAACAAGATCTGACGCCCTCTTCTGGAGTGTCTGAAGACAGCTACAGTGTACTTACATATAATAAATAAATAAATCTTAAAGGAAAAAAAAAAGATTGTTTAAAAAAAAAGATTTAATTTATTTATTTTATGTATGTGAGTACACTGTAGCTGTACAGATGTTTGTGAGCCACCATGTGGTTGCTGGGATTTGAACTCAGGACCTTCGGAAGAACAGTCAGTGCTCTTACCCACTGAGCCATCTCTCCAGCCCCCAGTATTTGGTTTTAATCAGTGGGTCGTCTATCTCTCCTACTTCTTTTGAGTCTCTTAAATTATATTTTATTCATTTACTTATTTGGTGTGAGGGAATGGAGAGCTAGAACTAGAGATAGATAGATAGATAGACAGACAGACAGTACACTGTTAGAGTTCCAAGATCAACTTTTAGAAGTCCATTCTCACACCATGTGGGTCTGGGTGATGACTGAACTCAAATAGTCAGAGCCATCTCTCTAGACCCTTAAACTTGCAATGATCTTCCCTCCTCTGCTTCCTGAGACGTGGGAGCCACCATGCTTGGCTCATATGCCGGTTTTTATATACAGCCGCCCACATAGAACAAGTCAGAACAGCATAGAAAGAAGCACAATGGAGGCCCACGTGCAGTGTGCACATTGTGTGCATAGGGAAACACCTGTGCATGTAAAGCAAGCTTAAAAATAATACAAAGAGGGGGCTGGTGAGATGGCTCAGTGGGTAAGAGCACCCGACTGCTTTTCCGAAGGTCCGGAGTTCAAATCCCAGCAACCACATGGTGGCTCACAACCATCCGTAACAAGATCTGTCTCCCTCTTCTGGAGTGTCTGAAGACAGCTTCAGTGTACTTACATATAATAAATAAATAAATCTTTAAAAAAAAATAATACAGAGAGTCGGGCGTGGTGGTGCACACCTTTAATCCCAGCACTTGGGAGGCACAGGCACAGGCAGGCGGATTTCTGAGTTTGAGGCCAGCCTGGTCTACAGAGTGAGTTCCAGGACAGCCAGGGCTACACAGAGAAACCCTGTCTTGAGAAACTGGAAAAAAATACAAACAAACAAAAAATACAAAGAAGGGTAAAGGAATCTTGCTTTATTTCCCAGCTTCACGTTACCCAATGGGAACAGGAGGGTTAAAGTGGGATTGTCCAGGGCCTGAGGAGACTGGCCCAGCAGGTACAGGGCAAGCAGCTGCAGCATGCCTATAATGAGATGGAGGCAGAGACAGGAGGACGCAGTGGGGAACAGAGACTGTGTCTCAAGGTGGAAGGTGAAGAGGAACACTGAGGTTGCCCTCTGACCTCACACATGCACCCACACTCACAGACACACCAAAGAGTACACACTAAACAAACAAACAAACAAACAAAAAACTGGAGGGGCGGGGCTGGAGAGATGGCCCAGCAGTTAAAAACACTGACTGCTCTTCCAAAGGTCCTGAGTTCAAATCCCAGCAACCACATGGTGGTTCATAACCACCTGTAATAAGACATGATGCCCTCTTCTGGCGCATCTGAAGACAGCTACCGTGTGCTTACATATAGTAAATAAATAAATCTTTAAAAAAAAAAAAAAACAACTGGAAGGGCTGGCACGATGGCTCAACAGTTAAGAGCATTGGCTGTTCTTGTAGAGGACCTGGGTTTAGTTCCCAGCACCTACATGGCAGCTCACAACGATCCCTAGCTCCAGTTCCAGGGGTCCTTTATACCCTCTTCTGAACTACATGGGCGTCAAGCACGTACATGGTGCATATACTAACATGAATGCAAAACATGCATGCACATAAAATAAGTAAATCTAAAAAAACCCAAATAACAAAAACCCTGGGTTTCAGTTGCACTCCATGGAAAGTTTCCAGAGAGGAGAGCTGTGTCCCAGGCTCAGTGGAACTGATCCATATCCTGAGAGTATGCTGCATCTCCATGGAAACAGGTGATGGCAAGGATTATCTTCAATGGCAGTCGCCACATTCTTATCACAGAGGTCTCCTGTAGCTCAGGCTTGCTACTCAGCCAAGGCTACAGCCCTTTAAATCTGACTAAAGCCCAGCCTCCCAGTATGCACTGAAACCCAGTCTGGGTCACTTGAGACAGTACACACAGGGAATCCCAGTACTGTGTAGACTGAATCCAGAGTTTCTCAACTTTGAGGCAAGCCATCTGGGAGGAAACAGATCACTGTGAACTTGGAGACTCATGCCTCAGGACAAGGAGAACCTGAGCATCCAGGGACTTCCGGTCTTCCTCAGCAGTTTTAGTTTAGGTCTACCAGGTCTGTTAATTTATTAATTCACTGTTGTCTTTAAAAGATTTGTTTTCATTTTTTACTATCTGCTTATATGTGTGTAGGCATGCACACAGGTAAAGGAGGGGTCAGAGGAAAGCATTGGCTTTCCTAGAGCTGGAGCTCCAGGACCCCGTGAGCTGCCGACAAACAGCTCAGTCACGTCTGCACCCCAGTTTTTTTTTTTTTTTTTTTTTTTGGTTTTTCGAGACAGGGTTTCTCTGTATAGCCCTGGCTGTCCTGGAACTCACTTTGTAGACCAGGCTGGC